>NC_087249.1:34251900-34851900 GCF_037042905.1 Lytechinus pictus
ATAAGAGTTATATGAGCGTTTCCCTACTCAATGAAAGTATCGATGCACCCTGTTCAAACTTGAATAAATAAATAAAAATAATAAAATTTATAATTTTTTTGGGGCGGCTAAGTATCAATAATCGCAAATCATGAAAGATATATAATAAATAAAGTAACGATTCCTGCCAAGTGCCAACATCAGAATCCTACAGTGCACAAATGTTTCTTTCATATATGACCCCAAACTGCGTTTTTTTTTAACCGCAGAATCCACATTACAACATGGATGTCTACGAATTATGTGACCGTGTCTGGTTCAAACGTATGGGCCTACTTATTTCCCCTATTTCAGTCAAAACAATACTTCAACCCACGCGAGTCTGAGAAATTCAATAAATTGTTTGCCTCCCAATAATTTTCATCATTATCATGCTCATTTCAGAACAGTTAACTTCGATTTGTTAGTTCTCTCCTTGATAAAAATTTTCTTATATAATTTCTTGAGAACAGTCTTTACTTCTGCACAACTACGTACTGAGTGAGCATGTGATATGTAACTTGCCGTTTATCGGAGTTGACAAAGAAACTTTATGCCTCGAGGACCAATCACTCTCGAGGAGTGTATTAGCCACGCCCTACGGGGCTTTGTACGCATGCGTAGTGCTCGACGGTACGGTATACCGAGCAGCAAGCTGAAAAGACTCAAGTTTGGCTTTCTCTCCTCTCATCACACTTGTTCAAGCTGTCTCGGGAGCTGGAGTTCGTGACTGAGTGCGGCGTCTGCTTGCAAAACTTTTGTGACTGGAGTTGGCTTGCAGGTGCATTTACAGTGTGATTGTTGCATCGAGAGCTGTATTAATTTGAACTGTTCTGAAGTTCACCAACAACTTTATTCACCATGGCTTCGCCTCTCTTGTGCTTTCTTGCCGCTATCCTGCCCGGCATGATAGCAGCACAAAATACGTGGGTTCTTGGGACCAGCGATGTAAGAACTGTAGAACCAGTCAACCCGGTCGGCGGTGGAGTTAGTCTTGGTGGAATCGACATTGACTCGACGGAAAGCAGAATAATTGTGCAAAATACTGGAATTGCTGTGCCGTTCGGACGTGAAAAAGCTATTGACCCCAACTCGGAGCTGGTTATAAATGTTCAAGCTGGTGATTCGTGCAGCATCAAAGTGCTTCCCAGGCAGAGTGACCCTCTTTCTCAGATTCCAGGCCGGCTTGTACCACCAAGTTTTCCCTGTGATTTCTCACCCGGTGAAGTGAAATATGTGCACTTTGGTTCTCGTAAGCCCCAGACTGATAAAGTCAAATTGCAGCTGAGATATGACACTGCTACAGATGTTTATATCATCCCCTTCACAATTGATGTTCGCGTGGAATCCAAGCAGCTCGAGATTGTTACACGTAACGTGCCGCTTGAGGTCCAGGATCTAATGGGAACAAGTGATGCTCTTGATGCTGACAAGTTGGAGTTCGAATTTGACAGTAATACTGAGGTTTGCAAGGTGACAGTGCTGAGTTCAACTTCAGGACTTCCACGATATGGTGAGGTTATGAACCATGATCAGCAAGGCCAGATGATTGATTGTAATGATTTCTTGGAACTTGGTATCCAGTATCGTCACACTGCAGCAACATCATCCCCTCGTGAAGATTACATCCCTCTTGTTGTTGAGCTTCAGAACCAGCAAGGACAAGTGATTAAGCAAGAATACTTCCAGAGCATGGTTAGGATCGTTAATGGGGCTGACAATACCCCACCAAGTTTGGTTCTTTCCAGCAGTGACATGATGATGGAGGTTGATCAGTTTGTGATGACTGCCATCACCCCTACCATTTTGGCAGCTGAGGATATTGAAACACCTGCTGACATGCTCATCTTTAACATAACCTCACAAACCCTTGGGCCAGACGATGGAATGATTGTGAGCACTGATGACCGTAACCAGCCTATCACTTCTTTCACCCAGAAGGACCTGAGAGATCTGAAGATTGCCTACAAGCCCCCTCCTAGAGACACAGATGTCCAAACCATCTACCAAATTGATTTGGAGATCGTGGATTCTGAATTAGCTACTTCTGAAACTCATTATCTTTTGATCTTTGTCAACCCAAAGAATACCCTTGCACCAGTTGTAACAACCAACACAGGACTGGTGTTGTTTGAGGGTCAGTCACGTCCTCTTGTGGGTGGCCAAAATCTTGGAATTTCTGATGAGGACAATCTTCAGGATGTGATCATTGCTCCTATCAATGGTTCAAGGTATGGTGAACTCAGAATTGGAAATCAACGCATCAAGCAATTTACTATTGCTGACCTCATTGAAGGTGCTGTAACATACCACCATTATGGAACAGACACTTACAGTGACAACATAATTTTCCGGATGACTGATGGCCAACATGAAGTTGAATTCCTCTTTCCCATCACCATTGCTCCTATCGATGATGAGGCACCAATCGTTGATGTCAACACTGGAGTCACAGTGAACGAAAATGAAGTAGTTGCCATCACAAATTTTGTCTTGAGTGCGACAGACATCGATTCTGATGATTCTGAAATCCGCTTTGTTCTTGAGCAACCACTATCTGACATGGGCAACTTGTTTCTACGTCAAGTAAATATTCCAGAGGACCCTCAGAATTGGATTTCTCAGGACAATTTTTATGAGCGTGAAGTCACCGAATTTACTCTTGAGGATATTCAGAATGGACATCTCTTTTACCAACATGGTGGCAGTCACAATGCAGACCCAGTCTTTGACAGAATCCTTTTCAGAGTGGTTGATAGTGCTGACCCGCAACCAAATGAATCACCTGTACAAGAATTATTAGTAAAAGTAATGCCACAAGATCTGCAGCCCCCTGAGATGTTTGGTGGTACCACACTTCAGCTCTCTGTTGATGAATTCCAAATCACTCCAATCTTGAGGAAGAATTTGAGGTTCACTGACATGGATAGCAATGACAGGGAATTGAAATATACCATTGTCTCTCCTCTCACAGACTCTGATCAAAATAATAATCTTCCAGTTGGTGACATTGTTCTCACTGATGACCCAAATACTCCAATCAATATGTTCACTCAAGCCCAAATTAATCATATGAAAGTATCGTACAAACCACCCAGTACAGAATTAGGAATTGCTCCACGTGCCATTACCTTTTCATTTGTTGTCCAGGATACTCAAGGAAACATGGGTAGTCCACATAATTTCATCATTCTGCTCCGCCCAGTTGATAACCAACCACCAACAATCACCAATACAGGCGTCCAGGTGTTTGAACGGGGAACAGTTATAATTGACCAAACAATGCTTGATGCTACTGATCCAGACACAGACAGAAATTCTATCCGTGTTGTACTTGTACAGCCTCCTGTATTTGGAACCGTGAATTTGAATGATATTGCTCTGGAGAAAGGTGATGAGTTTACTCTTGGTGACATTGAGAATTCTAGGGTGAAATATGTCAGTGGTGATGCTGAAGAACAAAGTGATGAGATTCATCTGGAGATCACTGATGGTGTCCATGTTGTGCCTATTGTAATCCATATCAACGTAGCTCCTATTGATGACGAAGCACCAACCCTAGATCTTCCACCAGGCACAATTGGTTCTTTCCTTGAAGTGCAGGAGAATTCCTTCAGCCTCATCACATCTAACATTCTAAGTGCTTCTGATCCTGACACTGAAGATCTTCTTCTCACCTTCATTGTGGACAGACAACCAACAGAGGGAAGGATTGAGAGCAATGGTGTTGTTGCTGATGTTTTCACCCAGCAGGACATTGTCAATGGACTTGTTCGGTATGTGCATACTGGAGGAGAAATTGGACCTTCTAAACGTGATGACTCTTTCAACCTTACTCTCTCTGACATGTCTCCTGACTGGATTTTGGGAGGAAATGAGATTACCCAGGTAGAAGTCTATGTAGCCATCCTCCCTGTTGATAACCTTGCTCCCAATGTTACCATGGGTGTTCAGTTCTATGTTGATGAAGCAGGCAAAGGGAACATCAACATGACTCATCTCCAAGCTCCAGATGTTGATACTGAAGACGATGACATCTTGTGCACAATAGTAGTTGCTCCAAGTAATGGATACCTCGAGAACATTTCTCCCGCACCTGGTTCAGAGAAATCTCGCGGAGGTATGCCAATCAGTGCCTTCAGCATCAAAGATCTACGCTTGAATCACATCAACTATGTCCAGAGCATTCATCAGGGTATTGAGCCAGAGGAGGATCAATTCACTTTCCGTTGTACTGATGGAGTGAATGAATCACCAAATTTCTTGTTCCCTATCAACATCAATCCTGTCAATGATGAAGAACCCCAGGTTTATGCTCGTGAGATAATCGTGGCTGAAGGAGGGCAACGGATCATCGATCAACCTCTCCTCAGAGCTGAAGATGGTGACATCCCTGCTGATGAGCTTCACTTTTTCATTGTTACCCCACCTCAGCATGGTACCATCATATACTCCAGAAGTGGAGGTGACATTCCAATCCTGAACTTTACCATGGATCAAATTGCTAATGGCAATGACATCAAGTACGTCCATGATGATTCTGAAACAACAGAGGATTCTTTCACTGTCCTACTTACTGATGGAAAGTATGAAGTTACTAAGGAAATCACCATCACAATTCTGGAGGTAGATGACGAGACACCTCGTCTCACTATCAATGATGGAATTGATATTGAAATTGGAGAATCCAGAATAATCAGTAATCGAATCCTGAAAGCCACGGATCTTGACTCTGCCGATTCTAACCTCACCTACACAGTTCGCTATGCACCTGAGAAAGGATTATTGCAGCGACTCAGCAAATTTGATGGCTCTGTAGTCGAGAACATCACCCTTGGAATGAATTTCACTCAGTGGGAAGTAGACAACCAACGCATCCGATATGTACATACTGATGGCGACGGTGGTCGGGACCTTATCAAGTTTGACATCACTGATGGAACAAACCCACTCATCGACAGGTACTTCTATGTGACCGTTGACCATATTGACAATGTCCATCCATCGATCATTAATGCTGGTGTAACAATGCAGGAAGGTAGCAGGGTCACTCTGACAACTAGCATTATCAGCACAAGTGATCTTAACAGTCCTGATGAGGATCTTCTTTTCACCATTACCACAGCTCCAACCAGAGGTCACCTCGAGAGCACAGACAATCCAGGTATGCCGATCAACTCTTTCACTCAGCTTGATCTTGCAGGAAGCAAGATTTACTATGTGCACACAGCTGATGACGAGGTAAAAATGGATAGCTTCCAGTTCCAGGTCACAGATGGTTTCAACACAGTGGTCCGCACTTTCCGCATCTCTTTTACTGATGTTGACAACAAAGAACCCGTCGTCCGTTACGATACTATCCGACTTCAGGAAGGAGACAACAAGCTCATCACTCCATTTGAACTTGGTATTGATGATAGAGATACTCCTGCTAATGAGCTCCGCTTTACCATCACCCAGCTTCCAATCCATGGTAACATCTTGAGAAATAACACTGCTCTTGTCACAGAGTTTACCATGCATGATATCAATGAAAACCTGATCAGCTACCAACATGATGGTTCTGAACAGACAGCCGACTCTTTCTCTTTCATTGTGACTGATGGCACCCACAATGAGTTCTATGTGCTTCCAGACATCACAACTCTAACCCGGCAGCCGCAGCAGGTCCCAATTGAGATAGTACCAGTGGACAACGGAGCACCCCAGATCGTTGTCAACCGTGGCGCTCCAACTCTTGATCTTCTAGGGACTGGTGAACTTGGCTTCATGATTACCAACAAGTACCTTATGTCTGAGGACCGGGACAGTGTGGACACCAGCTTGCTGTACGTGATCACCACTCAACCCCAGCATGGCTACATCACTAACATCGCTCTTGGAAACATCTCCATCACCAACTTCACTCAAAGTAAGTGCCATGTGTGATTGGTCTTGTTGCAAAAAATTGTTTATTCTTCTGAATCTTTGAATCCTCCCATAATCTTGTGCAGCTTTAGAAAAAAAAATTGAAAAAAGTGATATTTGATTTGTTTAATCTAAGTAAATTCTCAGATTTCTAAAAGACAAAAGAAAATGAATTTCAGGAGATTTCTGTCTCATATAAGATTTCAAATTAAGACAAAAATATGAATGAATTCCTTTATTAGAAAAAAGCCTACAATTAATACAAATTGACAATTTTTGCATCATGAGATGATTTATGTGGTTGTGTGGTGATATTTGGTTTATTGCATTTGAAATGGCTGTGATTTATTGATTGAAGGTGATTCACTGTATATTTACAAAGTATCTGTATGTGCCATAAAATAAAGATAACATTTTGCAAAATGCTTGCAAAGAAATTTAATATCCAACAATAAAAATAAACGGCATTAGGGATGTACAATATTTTTAATTTAATCATTGAATTTGTTACATGGCTCTAAAGGTATATTTTTGAGAATTCTAATTTGTTAAGAAATAAAATCTCATACCTTATCACCTTTTTTTAATTTTGGGGATTGTATTATATTTCTATTTTAAAGCCTTTTCCCAAATTATGATTTTTCTATTCTTAATACAAATTTTTTTGCTGAATAGTATCTTCATTTTGTGGCACACTGATATTTCTATCATGTGTTCTTTATTTTCACCCTAACCTATTCCAAGATACAAACTAACCGATTGATAGATTGACAGAGAGGGTGAGTGAGAGAGAGGGAGGAATATGAATGAGAAAGGTAAGCGGGAGGGGGATGGTTATCTGTATGGCCATTTGGACTCATCTGTTGCCTTATTAACTGCCTCTTGGGGAAAAGTAAAGGAACTTATGGGTTTATTTAGATTTTCTTCTTGAAATATATTTATAATTTTTAACTATAAACTGACATTACTTACCTCCTTTTTTGTTTTTCCTGTAGCTCCATCAGCTAGTTAGTAGTACCCTTTTAGTTGAGTATGTTACATGTAGGCCAATGTGTTATGGTACCAAGCACCTGCATCGTATCAGTTTTTCAGGAGAATGATATATTAGTTTAACCTTGCTTTAAGTGTCTTCCCAAGATTTCAGCAAATAGATTATTAGCCATGAGCAAACACTGATCCCGAACCTTTGATTTTGACAGCACATCTAGGGAACATTAAATCAAGGTTATACCATGGATAGTTAGATAATCTATACAAGATAAAGAAGTCTTCTAGTCATGCAATTTCCTTATGAAAACATCTATTGTACATTGAAGAAATTGAAAAGCCTTATTGTGAATATTGCACTATTTGTGTTTACTGCAAAATTTTGAATTTATCAAAATTGCATTTTGTTGAAGGCTATGTTCGCTGCACACTGATATAAATTATAACTGACTATAACTGTGTTCAGTCATGAGTTGTGATCTTTTACTTCAATTTATGATATATCAGTGAAGTGCAATGATTTCTTTCAAATTAGCCAAAAAGTGAATGTGAATTTCGTTGTTTTCATCATAATTTTTGTATCAGACTTTAAGCATATCTACTTCATCTGATTGTCTCATCTGAAAAACACACAAAAAATATTTATTTGTAATGAAATTGCACGACTAGTTTTCTAAATTGCACACTAATATTTGATATTTAATTGGGTTTTGCAGACCACACATTTGAAAACGGCAATATAATTGATTTAAAAACTTTTTAGCTTGAATTGGTCATTTCAGTGATCCAACTTCAGATATTTGATCATATTACATCTTAGGGATCCCCATAGAAGAATTGAATAGTTATTATTCAAGATCAAATTTGTTTCAAAGCGCAGGTTGTTCGCCTTCCAAATCTTTAAACTTGGCTGAATATGCCTGTTGGACTCTTCAAAAATATAATAAGCGATTCAAAGATTCCATCTCCTTTCCATTTCATTGTGTGCCAAGTCATATTATGAAGGGGTTTAAGAAGTCTGGGGTGGTGTCTTGCTCTAGATATTACATGTAGGTGGTGCTGCACCATCCTGAGTTTGCTCAATCTCGAGATTTTAGCCCGATCGGCCCTCTTCGCGATTAATCTAGAGATTCAAGAAACCCCGTCTCCACCAGAAGAGCGATTCCTGCTCGAGCGAGGCATTGATGCATTATGGTCTGATGCCGTGAATAAATAATCCCGATTGCATCTGCACCTACGAATTAGCGCGATAAATCGTAAAATAGCGTGCTATTTTGCAAATAATCCCAAGTTGACTTGGGATTGCAATCTCAAGATTAATCCTACGAACTGCCATGATAATTACGTCTCCATTGCAAATAGTCTCGAGATTGTTCAGATCAGGATAACATGTCGGATCAGAAATAGCGCGCTAATTTGAAATTTGATGGTGCAGACAGCCCTATTGAGATAAAAGTAATTCTAAAGATTGTGATTGGGATTAGGATTGTGATCATTGTACCATTGATTTTTCAATTAGGCAATGTCCATTATTCAAAGGGACAGTCGTTTGGGGATTATAACCAAAATCAGCAGTTTCATCAAGGAACTGTGAAGATGGTATTTAGGAAGGATTTGGGTTTAGTTGTGTTTGTAAACATCTTTAGTGAAACTTGGACTTGGGGGAGATTAGAAATTTCAATTGGATTGATTAATAGTGCTAAATCACAACGGCTTTTGAAATTAGTAACCACTTGATAATGATTCTGGTTGGAGCCATGCTATGAAAGTGATAGTGGCTGTCTGTATTTTACTTTAAAAACTGAAATAAAAGTTGTTTAGTTAATCCACTAGAGGAGATTCATTGAATAAGAAGACATGTCTTTAGTGTGGTAGAACAGTGGGTCCCAAAACTTTTGAGTGGAATCAAATCCACAAGCTAGTGTCTTCTGATAAAACATTAATCCTCCAGGAGAAGATCCAAGGAGAAGATCAAACCTCTCAGTCCACTGGACACTTACCATTGACTACCTCACTCTTTAAGAGGCATTACCATGGAACATCATTGATACAATTGAGTTATCGAGAAGCATTCACAGAATCTTATTAATCCCATTGAATGATTCAGGGCCTATTACATTCAGTATCATTTGTTTTTATTTAATTTCATTGGGTATGATATAAAAAAAACTTGAGCAAACTGTTATCAAAGAAAAATATTTAACTTTTATGATTTTGTTAGACTACAACAACTTTCACATAAGGGTTTCTGTCAAATTTCACTCCCCATTTGATATTGGTTAGGATTGTTGAGAAGTACCTGAAATTGTCACGATTCAACAAATATGTGTGAACATTTCAACATTTCAAAACAGTACTGTCGAGTTGTTGCATGCACTCTTCCAATTGTACCCATATTTGATTTTGTCACTTCGATTTGAGCTTTATACCATCAACATTTCTACTAATTTCTTCTAGTTTTCCCATAGTGATATGTCGGCGTAGAGTCATTTGGTGTTGTTATTGGTTGCCTTTCAGTTATAGGTGTTATGGTGTTAAAACTTCCTTTTTTTTAATACTCCGATAACAAAGAGACAGTAGGGCGCCCGAAGCCCGATTCGCTTTGTGATTCCAGTCCAAGGAGTCGAAGATGTTCTAATACAGTCATGGTGAGGGTTTGCCATTGGCTTGTTGGGTTAATTCTGGAGGTTGTGTAGTATAGGGCAGGCGGGGTCAAAAGTTCAAGTTTTGATTTGATATTCTACTCTGATTATAGTGACATAGATCAGAATTCTGATTGTTTACATATCACTTTGCGACCCTTTGGGTATATGATAATGCTGATAATTTTGTTTTGTTCAGATTTTGGCATATATATTGCAGGCCTGTACTTTCCCATATCTTACCACTTTGCAATGATTACTAGCCTACGTGTAGTATTATATCTTTTTATGGTCGATAGTGGTATCTGATGCTCTTTGAATTTTTATTTCTCCATCAGTTAACTTCCTTTTCAGAGAACCGTGGGAGTTACATGTAGTAGGATTTGGGATAAGAGAAGAGTAAACTCTTTAAAAAATGCCCGGAAAAGGGATGGAAACAACTTTTTAATTAATATGAAAATGTGTTAATTCACATTCATGCTATTTTTTCCTCTAAATTTAAACTTTATACCTTGTGTGCATTTAGCAGAAATAACAAAATCGTGAGAAGCAATCATGTTATCTATTCATTAAGCCTTCAACATTATCTAAATTTGAAAGTATGTTTTCTACAACTGAGCTTGTATTTCTCTTTTGGATGAACATATTGAATGTTTGCTAAATGTAGCTAGATTGATTAGATTCTGAATTTCCTACCTTGTTCTTGAAGGGAACCAAGTCCTATAATGGTTCAATTCCTCTCTTGCAATCATTCAAGCATTTAACAGGATTATGTGCCTGAATCAAACTCTTACAAAAGAGTTATTACCACAATGGGGTAAACATTTCAAAGGTTTAGTTAAGGTTTTTCTAATATTATTTAATCCCTTCTAGAGAGTTCTCTCCTTTATATAGTCTATAAGTATATAAACACCTAAAATGGAGGTATGTCAAAATGTTCTGATCATTAATGATATCATAAGAAAAGTATTAACTTATTAAGTCTTTTATATATTTAGTTCACTCTACCATTGCAGTATCAACTTTCAGTGTTCCAAAAGACTTATTATAAATTGTATCTTTGACATTCTTTTTTAATTTCATATTTCATTTTTGTGCTTATAACATCTTCCGCTCTCTGTAATATTTAGGAAAATTTATCCATAATTTTGTGAAAACCCTTAAAATTAGGCTGTACTTTCGAAGTTCATCCCTTTTAATCTGATTAGATTAATAAATATGTTATAAAGTCAAAAAGGGGCCTAAGCTTTCGATCCTAGCAGAATCTTCGTCGGAGGCAAAATGACCAAAATATGTTGGAATACTGAACAGGAAAGAGACTCGAGTGATCTGAGCTAACATGGGTATCCTTTGATGTGATCAAGATATCAAAATAACGAATCCTCTTGTCAAAATATTTCTCTTGTACCTGTTACTCTGATGGTTGTATCCCATATTTATCTCCCCCCCATTGACTGGTAGTTCAGAAACACCAACAAATACTATTACAATAGTCCCCCTTTCCATTAAAAAAAGAAAGAAAGAAAAGAGGATGGGTAGAAAAAAAGGGGTCATCAAAAGATCAAATCTGGCAGGCCTGTTTTCTTTTCTTTTTAATTTCTCCGTTTTTGATAATTTTGTGTTGAGGTATTGAGGCAAAGTGTATGCATGATAGGTATGGATACAAAGACAGGGATTTCAAGTTCATCGGTGTGCACAGAGCCGTAAACAACGTTTTGTGATCAGGGAGATAATGGGCTCCTCTTCCACTAGCTTTATATTTTTGTACTGATGATGCTGTGATGGCAACTTGTTCGTAACAATGTATTCGGTCTTGCAGAAAGGATTAGGGTAGGAAAAATCAAATAAATTTCATGTTTTCCTCTTTGTACAGTAGTTTGGAAAATTGATCAGGCTTTATTAATCACTCCAGAATGACAGAAGCTCTACTCGTGTTTCAAAATAATTCTCAAAATCTGAAGTGTACATAAAATCAAAGAGATATGAAAAGTCAATATTGTAGTTTCAAATCAATCCATGTGTACTTATCTACCATGAAAATGCATCCTTCCGGTGTGCACTATTATGCAGGGATTTAGATTGGAAAAGTCAATGTTGGCATTTAAAAAAAGAAGATGGAGAATGTATTTAAGGTTGAAGTTTGCGCTGCTCCATTAACTTTGGCATCCTTTCACTTGAAAAACATATCTTTACTCCATTATATGTTTATTTTTATGATAGCTCCAGGATTGCTATGCTTTGCATGGAAGTTTGTATAGAAAGATTACAGACATGAATGTTTGTAAAATTTTCAAAACGTCTTTCTGGACATTTGTCTATGTCCACGACGCCACCAGGTCTCGATTGCAACAGTCCAAATCAAGATATGGATGAATCTTCAAACAGAAGTACTGAAAATATTTGCTGTCGGATTTAGAGCTTATCGTGAATAGGAAAGAATAGCTGATTAGGAATCTGTATTTGTGGGAAGTATTTCAAGGTGATAATTCCAAAGATCTTGGACGATTTACCGCCAGTGTGCAAAGACTTTGTATTGTAGGTGCATGAAATCTTGTGAGTTTACAAAGAGGTACAATAGTACGGTTTAAAATAGGCGGGTAATCAGTTGTCTGTCCTGAGCAACATACCAACAGGGTACTGTCTGGTGTTAATTGGATATATGATGTAATGTAATGATGTAATCTTTCATTGGCTCATTCCAATAGCCCAAGTATCATGGTAATTACGTGTTTTAGGATTACATGGGTATGAGCAGTAGAGAGCCACTATTGCTGAGCATATATTCTAACCAACAAAGTGAGGAAAGTTTTAGCTGGAAGATCCATTATGCTATTAAGAATGAATTATTATCAATTGAATTGCCTTTGATTATTTTAGTGGCATCAAAATAAAACTTTTTTTTACTTTCAAACCAATTTGTTAATTAAAGGGTAGAGTAATGGTCCCATGTTAGTCCAAAGGGTGGTATGGCTTTCTCTAATTATTAATTATGTTTTTTTGCTTTATAACCAATTCTTTTGGGGAACTACATGTATAATTAATTCACCCCCCCCTTTACCACCAGACATTAATAAAGCAATTATATGTCATTATTTGCCTTAAAAGGATTGAATTGGCAAGTACCCTTTAATAACAATGACTCGTTCGACATAAATGGGCTACATATCATTGACGAATTAAATTGAGCTGCATTTTCCTAGATATTTTGTGAAAATAGGAAAAGCAAGAAAGTGATGTAAGCCAGCCTACACAATCAATATTATTTAACCATCCTACTGAGCATTGGGCTCTTGTAATGTAAGCATGAAAACTATCCTAAGATCAATTGCATTACTTTGTACTTTGTGATGTGCAGAGAATTTTTCCTCCTATTTTTAATTTAAAGATAAATCGCAAAAATCCTTGAGACTTATTTCTTTGAAAGAAAAAGTAAGCTAGTGTAGCAAAAGTTTGATGGATGGCAAGATGGAGACATAAGAGCCCTTATTTACTGCCTTTTTAGTAAAATTCTGAGCAGGAGGGAACAAGAAGGGGTCCCATTCAAAATATTCTCCACTGCGGCGTTTTATTGTTCGGTTTTGATTATTGAGGGCGTTTTATTGTTCGGTTTTGATTATTGAGAAATAGAAGAGATTTTTTCATTGCTTTTCCAGTCTGATGATTTCATTGCTTTGCCCACAAAGTTTGTTCAGTGTATTCAGTGAAATTCTCTTCTTTGATTCCCCTTCTTTTTCTTACTCTTCATTTCTAAGCTTGATAAGAGAGGGCATTTATGGTTGGAGACAGTAACTATCCACTCTGAATATATTCATCCTCATAAACAATACATAACACACCTTTGGAGTGATTGATGAGGCTTCAGATCAGGAATTTTACAATTTGTCATTTCAGAGCTGAAATGGAAATCTTTATGTATGGAGACAGTCTGATCACCTTGCTTTGGTTTTAAAGTAAACAAGACAATTCTTTTTCTATTCAAATACCTTTTTTTTTTCTTCAAAAAATAGTTCAGTCTCACATTTTGTAGAAAATACCAGTTTCTGATTTCTGGTTAGGCCTAGACCTTATACATTTTTATTTGACTCTTACGATGTTTTAAGCGCCCCCCCCTCCCTGGATCTTCGATGTCTCAGATATTCTTTGGATGAGCAGAATAAATCTATTCCTTATTGATCGAAAAGTGCATCAGTCATTGCTCTATCAATGACCCATTTAATTCTTGATGGGGCAACTTAAGTTCACTTGAGAGAAAGCTAATGGGTTTTATTATCCCTCTCAAGTCATCTGCACCTTACCAGTTGTTGCCTTTCATCTACCTCTTTATGCAGGTGTAGTTTTCTAATTTCATTCCAGAGGCTAGACCACAAGTTCATTGATTAGATAATTGCTCTCATCAAGGGATAGCCATTGCTCTTTTGAACTCTCACCAACAGCCTCCATTCAAAACCTCTGAATGTTATGTTCAACAAAACATCTCTTATCCCCATCCCTTTCAGTTGACTCGCCTTGCTTCTATTGCTATTAAATTATCATTATTAGCTTATTGATCTCCCCAATGATAGATTAAACTTTTTTTCATGTGTTAGTCAATAATCTCAAACAGCATTCATCATCTAAATAATCCTCATCAGATAAAGTCGGTGTTTTGAATGAAACTATTAAGGTATGAAAGGGTAATTACTAATTAGCCTTAGAGTTTGCAGGGTGTCCTTACCAATATGTTGCATATTTGATGAATCTTGGGAATAATTGATTACTTTCGACCTGTTTTTACATCTGATTATGTGGAAATTGGCAATTAAGGCTCAGACATTTTGCCGTGGGTGTCTAATTATTCTCAGTATGGCTGGTTGTGAAAAACATACTCTGCACAGTGAGCTAAACAACTTATTAGCACTCCATGAGTTGCCATCTTGTCATCTTGAAAAATAAGTGAAAAATAGGGATACAACAAAGTTGGGTTCATGATTCTCAAATTGTGAAAAGTTCATGACGAAATCTCCCATTAAAGATGTAAAAATAAGAGAGATATGTGTAGATATTTAAGGAACCAATAATTGATTTGTTGGACATGAATAGGGGAATAATCACTGATGTAATAAAAAGGTTTTAGGACTTTATTTACATGGTATTGAGTATATTGAGTATACGGCAATGGAAATTGATTTATTGATTTATCCATGGTGGATAGTTAGTGCCTTTGTTTGGAATCTGTCTTCAATGTGTTTTGTTAAAGCTTTCTTGTCATTCACTAAGTCTGCTCATTTCATTGTGTGTTAAACATGTAATAAGGATGCTTTTTTACATTTCGGTCAGTCTGTCGTCCTTAATCGCAATTGCAAGTGCTGTGTACAAGAATAAAATTACTAAAAGACTAAAATTAAAATTACTAAAGAACATCCTAAATGAGGATTGCAATTTTTAACATTTTTTCAAGATATTAAAAAATCACTGAAAACATAATGCAGAATGCAATATTGAATTTGTTGTTCATAAAAAAAGGTGAAGTTGAATGCTGACAGATCCTGCAAGTATCTATGTTTGTTTTGATCTAGATGTAGAAAACATGGGAGTACAACCAACCCAAATTAAAGGTATTACTGTGCCTTTGAGCTGGATAAGAAGAGTTGCTTGCTAGCTTTTGGAAGACCGTAAGAGAGAGAAAGAGATAAAAAATGAATTTCCCAGACTTAGTGAAAATAACAGAACGTGATGACTCATAATGGATTTGCATGAATTAGATTTACATTAGGAATAACACAAAGAAATGCAAACTGTGGAGAAAATAAGAACATTGAGTGTTGGGTTCTTTCACAAGCACCTCTGTTGGTTGAGCCAACTTGACTTCAGGAAGACAATAAGTTCACCCTATCGGTTTCAGCTTTTCGTTTCCCTTGGTGATTAGATGTCTTCCAAAGGCCGGATATTTGATTTTATCCCTTTACACTTTTATCCTCTTGTGTTGCTCTTTTTGGGAAGTGTTTGTCTGCAAATATGTTGGTTCAGAAGCGGTCAAGTGTCCAGTTGAGGTTGATGCTAGGATTTGGACAGGTCTTGGTGGTCAGTTAGAAGGGGGCAAGAATTATTCTTGTCTTGTGGCCATCTCATGCCTCTCCTTAAAATCATTTTGATGTAGACTCCCATTAAACTCTCAACTATCCAATTAACATACTTTTAAATGTGGACATACGAATCAGGACTATTCCACTTCTCCTTTCTAAATCTGTTTGAGATCATTCTTATGTTGGTATACACCAACTGAGAAGAACTTAGTGTCAAGTGTTTGTTATGGGACTTAAAACTGGGATGCAAGTGCAAAAGCTGAAACACAATTACCCCAAGCAAATCCTTTCTCAAACCTAGATATTAGATCCTTTCTTGAATTCTTCCCTTGTTTTCAGATCAATTCACATGAACATGTCAAAGATGGCTTTTGAATGATTGGTATTAAGCTAAACCTGGTGAACTAATAGGGTAGGGTTTTCAGACACAGAGATGGATAGATAAATGAAATGGTTTGATGCTTATAGTACATCGGGCATGCAGACCCCAAATTATTCATTTTACCAAGATAATTAAGGGTAAAAGCAAAATATATTACAGAATACCAAACTTTTGTTGTCAAGAACATACATGTATTTCAGTTACAACTAAAGTTGATCTGTTTAACTTGTCAATGCATACAGTATGAAGGAAAATATTAACCACAAAATTCATGAAAAATTTTTTTTTAAGTGAAAAATAGCTTAAGGCCTATGTTCTTAAGGACTGGTGTACTAGGTGCTTTTATTTTCCTCATTGAAGAGCAAATATGATTGAAAAAGCTCTGTAAATGTTGGATTGATGTTGTACAATGAAGAAGGCTTTTATCCCAGACAAAATGGCATTATGCAAGTCTTCGTCTGAAACTGTCAAACATTTTGTTTTCTTTCATACCTCAGCTGGACAAATTGTGCTTTACTTTCCCTCAGATTTGTCAATTTCTTTTCATTTGTCTGTAAGTGAAAAGGTCTATAAATATCTCGAGTGGGATATTTAGAGAGTGAGTTTCTTGCCAACATAGGAGTGACAGACATTTCAGACTTAAAGAATGGTGTGGATTTGTGGTCAAGAATTGACGTCATTGGTTTTGGGGAGTGGAAGAAAACACAAGATTGGCAAAATAAGGGTTCCTTGGTGTATTTGGCATGTACATTCAGGTCAAACTATGACTTAAAAAAACTTAAATTTTTAATTCAAATTCATAGTTGATATTGTGATTAATGATCATATTCTGCATTTATATAGCCCTTAACTCATCGGAACGACGTCTCTATACGCGCTTTACAGATATATTATTACCCCAGTCATCAGATCCTTGCATGCCCGCACACAATGTATGCACCTTCTCCACTCTCTGGGGAGCATTCCAACAAGAGTTCCAAGACTCAATTGCTAGGCATACTACATCTATAGGCTTTCGCATCCTTTCAGGTACCCCTGGGTGGAGAGTGGCAAATTGTGGATTGACGCCTTGCCAAATGACGCTAGGCCATGTTGGGATTCGAACACACGACCCTCTGATTACAAGGCGAGAGTCAGAACCACTACATCACAGCGCTTAGTGTACTGTAGTCTCATCCCCCCTTTAGAATACACAGAATAATTAAAGTATCAGCTTCCAATTTACTCAGGATTTAATTCACAAACTTCCTCAACTTCATCTTATCTTATGCAAGTGAAGTATGCATGAATCAATTGAGGCATGCATTTATTTGAGTTTTTGTGCTTATTTGAAACAAATCAATGGCCCAAGAGCCATGACCATTTTATGGGATGACCATGGCATTGTCCCTCTATTCCCTCTTTCCTCACTAATCCCAGATTCACCAGAAATCCTATAGACCCCTCCCTGCTCCCATTTGTTTTCTAGTTACATGTGCTGTATTGTTGGACTTCACAAGCTCTTAATATGGTCTAGGCCAATTGTTTGGTCCATAATATAGGACTATAAAGGAGGATTAATGCTGGTCTAGGAATGGCTCCTGACTTGAAGTGGAGGTCTTATATAAGGAAAGATTAATGGTATTAGGTCTACTCAGTTGATATATTTTCTTTGCAAAACAGTATTAAAGCCCTCTCAGGACTATTGAAAATTTAAATTCATTAGAACACTGGATGCCATCAAGTCTTCATCAGCCAGACTTGCATAAGAAGAGAATGTTACATGAAAGAAGGCTATACATAATTTCATCTCTTTTTAGTCACACATAATACTTATGTCTGTATGATATTCTTTTTAATATTCTTGATAATGAAATTGTCAAATTTAGGGATACAGAATGTGCTTTTCAGCGCAAGGGGAAAAGTAGGCCCTGCTCCTTTTCTTTCGGGGGGGGGGGGGGGGGGGGGGAGGGGGGTATGAAATGTGTCTCTTACACCTTGTTCTCTGTTAAATTTGAATAAGGCGGCAGTGTATCCGATCAGTAACCTCTTGTTTGGTCAAACAGCACAATGTAGCCATAATTTGAGATATATGCCTTCAAGATATGTCCACAACAATTTGGTCAGCTGGCTGTAACTTGAAAGAAGTAAGGAAACACAATAATGATCTTCATTTTGGTCAAGGTTGAACCACAAATGGACTCTTTGGTTGAGTTTCTGAGGATTAAGCTCCATTACAATCACACTCTGAAAGTCTGCAATAATTAGAAGTTTGAATCGCATTATGAAATATGATTAGAGATCGTAGTGGATAATAGGACCATACTATAGAATGAATGATTCAGTTGGTCTTTCTAATGCCCTGCCGAGGGGGGCCATGTATGCAGTGTAGAAACATTGATTTCTAGAGCTTCTTAAAATAGTTTCAGGGTTAGTCTCTTGTCCATTTAATAGAGCCACTATGAACTTGTTAAGTCTTTAAAATGAACAAAAGAATTGTGGCAAAATACATAATATGCAGTATGGCATGGCTCCACAGGGTTCGTTGAATAGTGTTTGTACTTTCATAGTGAATAAAGAGTATCTGAAACATATCCTAACCTCATTGTGGTTAGGTCTATACTGGTCAGTGATTTAAATATTTGAGTAGAATTTTAATCATGGTGGTCCATGCAGTCTGAAATCTTCCTTTGCTTCAACCAAGGATTGCTTCAACTCAACATCCAGAAAAAAATTCTTCAAGAAGAAAACTAGCCATGTTCCATGTTTCCAAAATTGTGTATTGCAAATTCTTTTAGGTTTTCAGTATGTTGATATACATGTAAACATGAAACCAAGAATGTTGATTTATTTTATTTTCAGGGTATATATTGACAATTATTGGAAGGGGATAGAGTTACCTTAATTCATAAGAAATCCATCCAAATTCAAAAGCTTGCCATATACTAAGTGAAATTTGACATTTGATAATGATTAAGCCCTCAGGTTAGGTGACATGAATAAGTTTTTTCTAGGAAGGTTTACAGTTAAGTAAAGTTGAAAAGTTCACAAACTTCTATCAGTGTTTGTAGACCAACATATTCTCTCCATTGGATGATAAGGACAGAACATAATCTAGATGCGAGAGGAAAGGGTGTAAGGTTTGAGCAAATTTATCAGACTTGTCAGCAGTGACAGCGGTGAAGTCATCTTCGACTGAGCAGCGGACATGTCAGTTAAAACTCTGGGTCTGCCCTGCTTTTCTTCCTTTTCTCAGTCACCTCCCTCCCGTCTTAGCAGCCACTGAGAGTTCATGGCCAGTTTTCTGACTGGTGCATGAAGTGGCAAGCAGGTGGAACATCAAATTCATTTGCCCCGTTTACATATTTGAAAGAATGAAAAGAGAAAATATGCTACTGTAGTCAAAGAAGAGACTAACTACACCTACAGATCTACCCTCGAAAATGCTGTGAGAATTTTAGAATTTGTAGTGTCAGAATCCTTGTCCTTTTTTTAGTCTTTTGTCTTGATGATCAATCTTTGTTGTGTGGGAAATGTCAGTCAGTCATGGTTGGTGCCTATATAGTTTGGCGTGAAGTTATTGTCACGTTTAATGCTCTCATTTGTTTGAGTATAGCTAATATAGAGATCAATTTTGGTTGTTCCATGCCATAAAGAGTATAACTCAGTTGTAACATTATACGATCCAATGCCTAGTCATAGTTGACAACAGTAGGTGACAGTTCCCAGGGAGGGCCACATGGCTTCAGATCTGACTAGATGTACCTGGGTTGTAACACCAGACCTGAGGCTCTTCTGCTTTGCAGTAGACATGGCAGATGATACATACCTTTCAGGGACAGCCACAAGGTTCTTGCCGCTACTGATTGTACATTGTTTACACCAACCAATTTTATGTGTCCGTCATACTCATTAAACAGACATTACAATTAGTAGAGGGTGAATGCACTTTATGAATCGGTTTCTTTCAAGAATCTTCATTTAATAAGTTAACTTGAAGCTTTCGCTCAAAGCCTAAAAATAATACACCACTGTAAATTCAGCAGCCTCATTTGAAAGGATGTAAGATTTGCTTGTGTACATGTATGTGAGTAAATGTATCTAGCATAAAAGCGTAACAATTAGTGGGGTCTTTAGGATTGACGGAATTGATGTAGGGAAGAGAACGAGAGAGAAAAGAAAAGGGAGAGGAAGTATGGTTGATGCTCCACAACACAGCGCTCACAAAATCAATTGGCAAGTTACAATAGGTAGTAGTCCTGCATCATTAGATGGGTCAGTTTCAATTGGTCCCAAATCCCACTGTAAGCCATAGTCCCACTGCTTCTCCTTCCTTACCCCCTTTCTTTCTCCTCTCGCTCTGTTACTCCTGTTCTTTGATTACTGTTCATTTGTGACATGGTACAATTCATGTTGCAAAATCAATCATTGCATGGTTGACTATGAGTCAGTATGAGGCAGAAATGGGTCTTAGATCTGTGGCACTGCCTTGGTCGCAAGTATAAGGTTGAAAGTAGGCAAATTTATTGGTAAATCGCAATCAATTTTGTACAAAAGTTAGTAATATTGTATGTATTGATGCATAATGACAAGCTTAGTGAAATATAAATAGGGGGTTATCTTGTATGATTGTTATTTAATGAAGTGGTTTTGTGGTTAGGTATCAGTATAACTTCATTTAAATCCTCTTATAGAGTTTGGAGATTTGTTCAGTTTTGTAGAAGCAAAAAAAAAAAAGTTTCCAAATTGTGTGACAGTCACAGCTATTCATTGCCATTTTCATCTTTCTCTGAGGGAGGGGTGGCTGGGCGGGGTTGATAACCAGGTAGGGTTCATCAGATTATGTTAGAATAAATGAACTCTCATTCCCATGCCATATTGACCATTCGAGGGAAAGTCTTTGAGTTTGTGCAGTAGGTCAAAGATACCGCATACACAAACAAAATGGCTCACACAACAAGAAAGATCCCTGTTTCTCACATATTTACCAGAAGTCTCAAGGAAACCACATAAAGAAAATCCCAAATCAGAGACATGAATTCTTCCCAGACAATGCTCAGATTTTTAAGGCGGAGCAAGTGAACAAAGTGAACATGGGAAGCCGCCACATTTTATGTCATTTGATAGAATACATGCAAGCCCACATAATCCTAGGTATTGAAGGTTGGAGGGAGATTTCATAAGATTAAAATATGACTCCAATTTAAGAATAATTTCATGTCTTTGTATAACAAGATTGATTTGGCATTGTATTTAACGGTCGTTTTTTATAGAATCATATTTTACGTTCTATAAATTTATGCAAATTAATTCTTTTAACAATTTATCAAGCTCTTCTCAAAATATGAGGCCCCTATTTTGTCCCTTTAATTGAGATACAAGTTTTGTGTTGTTTTTTTACCTTGTCATCGCTCAGGAAATTTCACCAGGCAATACCTGTCTAAATGAATTAAGTGAAACTTGTCTGCAAAATTTAAAGAACAAGAAAGCAAAGTGCCCTCTATTTCTGTTGTGAAAACACAGGTGCATTGCTTCCTAACCTTCCTCCTGTAATATCATGGGATTACTAAAACTCCCAAGACAAATTATCAAAAGTCTTTGGTCTAATAAAAGAGAAAGGACTGAAGCATGAGTCTTAGACAAACCCTTGATTCTAAGTTTTCCAAAGATATTCATTGGCAAAATGGCTGAATGTCTCAGATGTGAATATTCAAGGAGTTAAGAGGTGTGCTGAGAGCCAGGAAGGCGTTACTGCACAATCCTTTCCGCAGATTGTATTGTAGGATGCATGCACAGAATGAAGCCTCTTGCCAAGTCTTGTGACTCTGCAAGGATGGTATGAGAGGGACAGAAGAGACAAACAGATGGACAAAACTTACAGTCCTTAGGAAATATAGCATAAATGTTTGAAACTCAAAGCTTGAATGAGTATTCTGAAACCTACTGCTCTCATCATGAACTATCCGTGAACAAATTCTGGGTGTCCTGGTATGGGCGAAAGCTATAGGTCTAGATGAAGATTTAGTGGGCTAGTAGCATATACACTGTACCATGTTAGGTAGTACCCGCATAGAGATTCTCTTTTATGATTGGAAGGTTTTGGGGGTGGTGGCAGAGTTATGGCAGGGGACGTTTGTCCAGGAACCATGAATCATTGACGATTCTCGGCCGAAAATGTGTCTGTTAATCTGGGAGCAGGTGTTGAAGACTGTTCGGGTCAAGAAGGGCAAGATAAGAGTGCCTTTCTAAACGAAACATTGGGAGTGCCTTTACTTTCACCAGATCATGGATTTCATTCCCAGATTTCTCTTAAAGCATTATTTTAAGTCAATTTTAGGTCATGTCTATTTGGTTTCTTAATCAGAATACATTTGGCTGTACCCAGTGTATCAGTTCCTCTTATCATTGACATAGTAACCATATCTAGTTTACATTCAAAACTTCAAAAGGCATACTCATAGTATGTATTGTTTTATTGTCATTCACCCTCATTCACCACCACACCCCTCCCAATGCCCCCCTTTCAATCTCTTGACACCATTCATGAGACCTATTTACACCCCTCCAATGTGACCATAGTTCCCTTTCTTCTCTCAAAGTGGTATCAATACTCCACCAAACCCTTTAAATACTAAATAAATCAGTACTCTAAACACATCCCTTACCCCCATTGAATGGACAGAGATCAATCTATTCCCAATAATCAACACATTTATAGATTATAGACAATGAATCTGCAAACATTGCTCTTTTATGGGACAGAAATGTGTGAGCTCTGTATCCCCATGTGTGCATTTCGCACCATTCCTGGGTCTTTTGTGTTAGCCCCTTGTCCTAAATCTCCCATCAAAAGGCATGACACTTTAGGCAAACAGGCCTTGTTTGATGTATTTTTTAGGTTTTTAATTGAAAAAAAGATTGAGGTAAGGTGACAAATTGATATTGAAATCAAGTCTTGTTTAGGTTTATTCAAGGCATGGCAACCAAGGAATGAAACACCACAGTTTAATCTGGGATAGTCATAGATGAAAGCTTCTAAAGATTTGACAAGACAGTATCCCCCATACTTTATTCCTTATCATCAACCAATAGATCTCTAATTAAATGTTCTCAGATGAAGGGTAGGAAGTCAAACATTCCAAGTTAATACTTTAACAAGTAATTAGATTTTATCCCTACCCCAAAAACAACAATAAGAAGAAAAATTGACAACAACATCTTTCCATAGCTAAGCAAGTTTTTATGCCAGTTAATTCTTTCATAGCATTTTGTTTTGTTATGTATCCAACGTAAACTTCAGCCATTCTTTCTGTTCGAGGAGTTAACATGTCACTGCAAGAAGGCTCTTCCTATCATTGATGCCACAGAATCCTTACGGCTTTCTTGTGGGCATCTTTATTATGACCCCATCTTCATTTGTCTCCCTGCCCCTTGAAGAGCCCTCCACCTTGGGTCAATATTGACCTGCATGTATCCCCAGTCGGTTTCCCCTTCTCACTCCGCTAGGCACTGGGGAAACACTTCAATCTGTTACATGAATTATTTGAAATGAAATATTGCCCGATGAATGGGATACGATCTGGATAGATGATATGATGGGGTCAGCTATGGTTGATATGTATTTTAAGAGCCTATCACTTTATACTATCTATTTCAGCCTGTATCCCAACTCTACCTTTCAGTTGTAACCTTTCAATATCATATAATTCTAGAATATATCACTCGCTTTTTATATCAGAAATCTCTAAGCTCTGTAGGCCAATATGATTCAGGATAATTTCGCTGGCTTTAGCCGGGAAGCTTACATGTAGGTTTAAGTGATTAATTATAATTACTATAAGATTGAGCCCCTGTCTTTCATTTTTTATTGAATGAGACAGTCAAAAAAATGTTGCTCAGGTGTGAAATGTAAAATTATCCAGAAACGAACATTAGAAAGAATATGGTTTATTTCTTGAGACTCTTTTCAGGTTTTACAGAGTCAATGAGAGTAAATAATAAGCAGTTTTCTTTTCTGCTAGGTTTTAACATAAATAGCACCCCTCCTCCGCCATCAATCAACATTTTGCTTAGAGGAAGAAAGCAAAAAGGTGATACTCCAGAAGGAAAATGTTGAGCAGAATATAATAATATATAGGCCTATATATTTTTTGAAAAACCATTTACAGGTGCCGAGAGGCAAGAACAAGCTGCAGTCCCACTGCTTCTGGGGCTTGGGGTGACTTTGTTCTCTCGGCCAGTTAAACACTTGACTGTGGTCTGTACCCTTAGGGTTTGTATAACACTGTAAATGAGGACTCGTTAAGATCACAACCTCCTGCTTTAATGAGAAAATTATGTGACCCAGTTTGATTGTGAAACAAGGGAAGGACTGTAATACTTAGGGGACCAGAAGGACTTGGCTTAAGTCACAGGTTTGGCGATGGGAGTTTGTAGGGGTGTGGCTGACGGTGAAGAGAAGGGCAGAACTTCCATGTGATATGCATCACTAATGATGAGGAAATCGTGGCATGCATCAGTGATAGTTACATTGTATTATCATATCATATTAAACCTATCCATCCAGAGATAAGACATTTCTCATCTTCTTAGTCTTAATATGATTTAAACCTCTTTGATTGCAGCCTCTTTAAAAAGAGGACATTTTTATATGTATCCCCTCTCTTCAACAATCAAGGGAATTATCTTCCTCAAAGCTTTGTCTAAAAAACTACCAGTAACTTCTCAATTGCATTATTTAGCGATCCCACTCAATATATAAATGGCATAAAACCCACACCCTTTTGCTTCTTTTCTTTATCTTGTTCCGCATCATAACTTTTAATCACTTTATTCGGAAGCTTGACCAGTTTTATATGTATATTTTGTGCTTGAGATTGGGCTGTTACTTTGTTAATTGCTCCCTTGATGACTGTCTTTGAATCACAGTAGGCTCTTTTGAAGTTCTACTGCACTAGCTTTTTTTATTGAGACCAACACCAAATACCCTTTTATCTTGCTTGTTAATTGTTGTCAAGCATCATTCTCTTTACAAGTGCATAAGATTGATATCTTCCTTCAGCAGATTATCTTTATCTAATAAAAGAGAGAGAAAGAGGTGGTGCATTTATTCAGGAATCGTAAATAGAGCTGAAGTTGGGGTTTGTGTCAACATGAGAATGTTGAATTTTGGTAAACACAGCAACAATGGACACAAACAACACACCAATAAAAGACATATAATGTGTGTTCCAAAAATACACAGAGCTGTCTGTGTCGCTGTCTCAAATACCAATAATGTTCTGTCTTCTTTGACTGGTATCTCCATTGTATAGGAATAGATTTACATGGGTCTGACTGTTCTTGAAGCTTTTATAAGGCAACAAATCATGATAAAAAGGAATAGAATTAGACAAGGTTTGAGTTAAAGTGATAGACCTTAACGAGGCGGCTTTAGAATTAGCAGAACCTTGCTATTTCATACAATTATCAAGGTTATGTGACCCTACAATAGATTCTTACTGGAAAGAATGGGAAGGCTCCTTTGTCCTGATGAAAAGTGATTGTACATTTTGCACTACTTATGGTATTATGTGCCCGAAGGAAAAATACAAATAACTTCATAAGGGATTGAGAACGATTCTCCAGACTCATATCAAGGTTGGGACCACCACTTGTGCTTTCTTTGATCCTTTAAATCTATCTCAGGCTATGAGCCTATATAAGTTTATTGAGTATCTTGAACCTCATTTTCAAATATTCCAAACTTACAGAAGAAGGTTTGTAAAATGTAAGCTAGTATAGTCTGATGCTGTGCTACAACCTGTTGTGCCATAACCTATTCTGCCATTTTCAGCTGCTACCTGCCCCCCTGATTCCCTGCAAACAAGCCTAATTGACTGGTTTAGACCCCCTCCTAACTCGCAATTACTCTAGTGAGAATTGCATCAGGAGTCATACCTAGTGCTTCACTGGAGATCAGTCTAATCTTCCAGACCGTAGAATAACAACACATAAACTTATGTCCATGGAGTTACAAATAACCTCCATGTTCTTCTATCTATGTGATGCAAATGTTCATACAGCGGCAAAGATATGATTTCATGTAATCATGGAAACTTTAATTTGAAAAAAAAATATATGTTTTTCATTGAGTCTCAAATCTGTGTTGATTGATGGATGTCTTTGCCAACGGAAGCTTTGATGTGCTTTATTTAGAGCTCCAAACACAAGACAAATCACAAAAGAAATAAAGATAGAAGATATTAGAATCTGTGTGATATTGTAAAGAAAAGGATAGGTATTCATGCACATGAAGTGCAATTTTTACCATGCTTGCTATTCTCTCCATGCACAAAAAGTTCAAGCCATCAAAACCAGGAATTCTGTTAAAAAGTAAATGATTCAACTCGACTGCCAGACAAATCGCCACCTGCCCCTGCATAGACAATTCTTGATTACAGGCTGGTAATGAAGTAATTAGACCAAATGGGGTTAAATGGGTTACCTATCCAAATCTGCTCCCCTTTGGCATTGGCTACTCCAAATGGGTAAATTGGTTTTTATTTAGACCCTTTCTGATCCTTTCCTACCAAATTACCCTCATCCACCATCACACGGGGTCTGTTCACACAGATAAGATGTGCCGCTTTATAATTGGCTATTAATACAGTATAAGAAATTTCTGCATGCAATCATATATGGTGGTAATCGGTATCTTAAATTAAGTTTTTCTTATTTTTTCTGAAAGTATCTTTGCACTTGCAGCTCGCTTATTTTTTTGCAATTTTTCAACCTTAGGTATGTTCTGTGTTCTTGCTTGTAGAAGCTTTTGCGAGTTAAGGTTTTTATGTAAATTTTGGGAATCTGGATTAGATCCCAGTGCTTGTGTTGATGTGTTGATGAAAGTTAGCTTTAATACACATGTATAAAAACCCTGGCATTCACAAATTTACAGTTATTGTGAATTATTGAGAATTCCAAGCAAGCTTAGTCCTATATATGCAATATGGCATCCTGTCATCAAAGTCTTGTCACAGCTCTTTGGTCAGCATATGAATAACCTTTTTTTTTCTATGGGACAGTGTATCTTTTGTATAGCAGACTTTGTGCAGTCATGTGACACGCTTGTTTGTGTGGAGTTTGCTTGGATGAATTTCCTACTTGTAGTAAGGAGTGGCCATTCAAGGAGGGGGCGGGATGCAGTTATTACACAAAATGCGGAAAGAGTATTTGTCCAACAACCTCAAGATCTGTGGTATCCCAAAGCTTGACCACTTGGTATTAGGAGTGTTTTGCAACTTAACCAAAGACGCTCCTTAAAGAGTGAATGCAGTGGTCAAGAATTGATCAGCAAAATTGCCTTCATTTCTCCTACCTTTCTTTTCTCTGTCGATCATTAAAAAAGGGGAAAAGAAAGATGAAAACTGCAATACCGAGCATGTTGATTTTTCAAACCTTTAATGAAATAATCATAACTTCATAAATCAAATTTCCCCAAAAGCCTGAGGAAAAAAAACAAATATAGCAGATGTACATTCATGTAGGGAGCCTATAGATACTTTCACTAGATTTTTTATATAAAAAAAGGAAATTAAGTGGGAAAAGAACAACTGAGGAATGTCTATAGGATGATAAGTTGTAAGCTATTCTTGCGCAACCCCTCTCCCTCTTTTTAAGATGTAAGAGGGAGGATTTTTAAGACCCTTTAAATGCCCACTCAGACACCTCAAAGTGTGCTGTTTTCACCCACATTCTGCTAATCTGGGTGACGGAACCAGCCATTGTGCTAGGGAAAAATAGAAAGGGATAAGAATAAGAAGAGGCCCACTGTTTGTTACAAAGTACAACCACGAAAATAAACCCTGAAAATCCTTTTATTTAACCACTGAAAGAAGTCATATTACTGTTATGGGTTGAACATTGCATGTTGTCTCATAATGCAGGGTATTAATAATATCCATGGTGAAGATGATTCATTTTGCTCTGAGACATTGTCTCTGTATTAAATTCAATTTTGGCACAAGAATTTAATTCATTTCAGTTCATTCACGATTTCCTTATATAGTCAACATGTTCTTGAAAATATAAGTCAATAAAATTATATTGAAAACAGAAGCAGATGATTATTCAACCTAACATTGTCACAGATTATTTTCAGGATGTCCTATGAATGAATTGCATTGTTATACATTTTAGGGGATATTGAATCTAAAATCCTAACGTTTATATCATTCAATTATACGTATTTTTGACATTTTTTGTGATCATTTAGTTATAAATAATGCAAATTGAAAAATTATAAGAAAATTGTGTAGGTAACCGTAGTCATCAGTTTTATATAGTTTTAGATAGTCTTGTGCCAAACTACATGCCCAACAAACATGTCAGAACGAGGTCTTGCAGTCTCAGTTTTGGTAATGAGCTTGTTGGTTCTAGTGGTTCCCTCCCACTATGTTACTATATCAGTAGAGTGAAACTGGTTTCATTGCGGAGAGAAAAGGATGAATTAGGTCATGTACGTGACCCAAAACATCCCATTCACTAAATCCGGGATCCATTTGTTTCATTGATGGGACCAGTAGATTCACAGATGTAGTGGCGCTTCTTGAACTGGGTCAAATATTCAAGCCGAGTTGAGAGAGAGGTCTGGCCTGTTCTTTCCTGCCTCCAATCCAATGCTTGAGCAGAAGGGATGAAATATACATGAACATAGAGGGATAACCTCATCTCGTACTACGAGCGTAAGATTTTAATCTAGGAATCAGGCGACAGTAAAAGAAAATCAGCCGACTATCCCATGCTGTGTTTGATGCCTCCCTTACAAATTTGCAAGTGTGGGCAAAATTTCTGTTCCTGGTAGCAATTCAACCAGTTTCATCCCCCAAATCAAATTTTAGAACTCTCCTGAACATTCCATCCCATCTTGTAAACCTGTCTTATTATCGACAGCGGACCTTCTTTTATTTTGATAGAATTTGCCAAGAGTCGGTATCATCTCCATGGGTTACAGGCGGATAAGAGGGTTTGGCAGAGTCTGTTCTGAGATGTTCCTGCGGAGTTAGGTTAAGGGTATAGAAAGCGCACCTTGTCACTGGAGTTCAGCGCAAGGGTCAACACCAAATGCATGAATCCCTGTTTGTGACTTGACACCACCATGTTGGGTACGTTGTAACCAGGGGAGGTATCCATCCAGTGGATTTTTTGCAGCATGTGCAAATATTTGTCAATGAATTGTAAATGATATTTCGATGTTCACGCTTTATGTTACACTTATGTGTGTAAGGCATCTCCTCTGGTGGTTCATTCATGGATCCAACGGAAGAAAGGATTCTGTGAAAGAATTGAGGGTAAAAATCAGGATTCATTTATAAGCACTGGAAGAGCTTTAATATGATGGACAGGTTCTCTATCTGCTCATATTTTTATTACCTTCACTCATTGTTTGTCCAAGATAAGGTCAATTTTTAATCCTTTCTGCAGTAGGGTCCATGCATTCTGGTATAATGGATTAATTTGAAGCAAAATTGCTTTCGATCATTGGGCCATTAGAACTCATTCATGCCATCGAAGTGACTTTGACCGCATCCAAATTTCCAACATCCAAACAATAGAGAACACACACCTTCTCTTCCGTAGAAAACCCTCACATATGGAATCTCTAATTCTTTGACCATCCCTTGACAAAGCTCCCATTGCACAACTCTGGTTGTATGGTCAAGTGGGATTAATTTAAGGGTGTATTTCTGTGTTTGACTGGCTTTGAAGGACATTATTGGCTTTAGGTCAATGTCGTTCTGTAGATTTCCTGAAAGATAGATAAGGAGTGTGATGATCTGGTACTTCAGAAGGATTTAGATGGTGTTTTCAGCCAACTACCCTCTAAATCACCAGGTTAGGTTGTGCCCTGATTTACTGAACATCATTTAAAGTGAATGTCACTGGGTTTTGTCTTTGTGATGTAATTTAAAATAATACCAGATTTGTTGGTAAAGATTATTATTATTCTGTTTATTATTATATAATCTCTCAGCATGGCCATGTCTCCTATTGTTTGCTGAGAGGTGAAAAGGGCACCAAACTAGGTTTTTGAAATAGTTTATCCTTTTGTCTTCATGGCCATATAATTGTCGTTTTAGAGCCACCATGAATTCTTGGTCAGTCTGAGTATGCCATTTATTGCTTCGAACTAAAACCCAAGTGGCCCTAATTCTTCATGTTTAAAAAATAGCTGGCTGTTTGAATAACACAGGAAAGAACGCCCTTTTCACGCTTTGAAGATTTCAAATATTTATAGAAAATCCAGTAATAAATGACTTTCCGTCAATTGGTTAGGTTGGACCTGGTGCCAGGTTAGATTGACATATTAAGCCCTAAATCCTTTAAACCATTAAATTCTTGACTTAGGATTATCATCATCTCACCTGACTGGTGATATAAGCTTAATCCAGTGATATAAGCCTGCGTAATGGCCATCACCCACATCACATTATTTACGAGACTGCCAATTCCATGATGGGGATGAAGTGGGTTGTAGGTAAAATCTTTGTTCAGTGTTGTGGGAAGTTGTCTGAAAAAGTGACGGGTTTTACAATGATAAAATGACTGGATAGTATGTGCAGTGTTTGAATATTTGCAGGGTGTATAATATGCAGAATACAGTCTCTTCATGGAGTTTCGACAGTTGGGGTTTTCTTCTTGTTGGTGTCTTGAAATGGTTATTCATTTCAGGTCTCTATATTAAAAACTCTGGAGTGGAATCAGTTAAAGAATATTTCAGAATGATTTGACCATATTTGAAATAAGTTTGCTTGGGAAATGTGGTCGTGTAAGCTTCAAACGAGAGGGGCTTCATGGGTTTTTATTTTCATATTGTTGATAGAAACCTGTAGAACTTTTGGGTCCATGGAATGTCTATAACTCCTGCTGGGGATTTAAGGGGTGACTGGGTATACCATTCACTGGGCACTGTGGGGTGAGGATTCGCACCAAATTACAAAATGAGAAAGCGGCAAATCAGTAGGAGAAAGCAGTGGATCACAGAATAGTGCATTTGGGCAGGTGATTGCATAGAACTTTGTTGGAGCATGGAATAAAAAAATAACTCCTCGCTTGGTTTGCATATGCAAGCTTATTTATTGTGCCCAAATGGTACGATCACTGTTGTGTGCATCCCCTCCATAACCATAGTTGGCATCATCAAAAGATGATGTCTATATAGGATTGGCACTTTGCATAATTTTAAAGCCTGAGAGAACATGGACACAATTATACACAACAAACCAAAATATGTAAACATGTAGTGTTTTATCTGGTGACTTAATTTTACAGCCCTTTTCTTTTTTCTGAGACAATTTTGGCCTCCCAAATGGATCGTCAATATTCCAAGAAAGCTGTTCCATAGAAATAAAATGTACCCAAGCAGTTCTAATCACCAACTGATAATCCAAACTGTCTGGTGATTAGTGGGGGAGTGGTTCAAACAATATCTTAATTCAGAATATTCTTTTGTCCAGTTCCTAGGCCTGAATAGGCAGGCCATAGATCCTTGGCAGTCTGTTAAAGGCCCATGGAGTCTTTTTTAATGTCTTTACTGTCTAGTTTGACGGGTTTAAGCTCAGCTATTTGTAAAACGTGAATTAAAGTGATTAATTCTTTAAATATTCTCAATGTTTAGATTGGAGGGAATTGATCCTTACATACCAAAATAGATTTATGTTTTGCGTAGATCAAAATTGCTGAAGTTAAACATTCAAAATCAATTTCGACCGGAGACTTATGTATTGAGACGCAGTATTGGGATTTTTTTACTCTGTGATATAGCATTAGATCCTTGAGATGGTAGTTTTTTTTCAAATGCAGGATAAAGGGAAAGAGTGAGAGGGTAAAGTGAGGAAAGAGAAAAGAAAGAAACTGGCGACATTGATTAAGGGATTTAGCTAGAGCACTAATGAGTAAAAGAGGCTGGATGAATAGCCGCAACTTTTTAAAATCTGAAAAGGAAGTGTACTCTTATCACAGCTTATTACTCACCAGCAAAGGATCTTCATGTCTTGTGGAAAATGATTCTGCGTATGTTTCATGTGTGGTATAGGGATGGGGATGGGCTTAAAGGTGCAACTGGGTGGGACAGACAAGAGACAGACAGTATAGACAGAGGGAGTCAGACAACAAAAACAATAAAACTGATCTAGAGATCGAGTTAGGAAGGGGAATGGGGAAGGGGAGGAATAAAAGAGGCTGAGATGGATGGTCTAAAATAGAGGTGGATATATTTTAAGGGGGGGGGGTGGCTTTGATTTTTTCAAGCATGATACATTAAAATTGAGTGAATAAAGAGACATATATCAGACATTTATTAAATGGCTCCAGACAAGTAACAAAATTGAGAGAGAAGGTCAAAATGTACAGATGGGAAATGACAGTAGCCTGTCCGTCTCTGTGGAGCCAAAAATGATGATTTATGATGAACAAAGAGTTGAGGTTTTGAACTTCTCAATTACATTGTTTTCTTAGAACATTGAATGTTTCTGTAAACAGTCATGTAGACCTCATTCTTAACTCCCTTTTTAGTACAAAGCTGCAGAACAAATTTCTATGTTACAGTATTTGTTATGAAACAATATTGGTGTAATTATTTCATAATTGTAGCATTACACACTTACATTGCATGTGATGAAAGACCTCATACTGCACAGGGCAAATACCTTGGTTCAGTTCCAAAATGGCGGCAGTTGTAATGAAGGAGTAACAAAAATTAGCCCAAAATGGGTGCTTCCTCTGAGGATGTGCAGCCATTTAGCCTGACCATACTGAGGACAGAAATAGAATCAAATCCAGAAATTTGAAGAAACACTTCGCAGAATGGATGATATGCAAGAGTCACGCTAGGCACTGCATCTATTTTCACTAATTTTGGCTAGGCTTCAACAGAGCTCAATTCTGCTGTTGAAAGACAGGTCTATTATTGTGACGTGCATATCCAATCATGGTTATACTCACATTTTGCCCGATTTCCGGCTTTGCTTTTATTTTTTATAGTTTTAACAACAAATTAAAGAAAATTCATCGCTATTTTCCCTCTGTGATAAACTTATCCTTGATACTTTTAATGACATAAAAGTGCAATTCTCCTGAGCAATTTTGAAATGTTAACTTGGAATAAGTGGGAGAGGAGGCCCTTACATTTTTTAATTCATTGAGAGAGTGTAGTCAGTTGTACCTCATTTTGTTTTTCAGCACTAATCTACACCTGATTTTGTATTTTGTGGTTGCCCAGCAGTGAGATTAAATAGTGATTTTCAAATGTTCTTATGAGTGCATGCATGTCTTTAGTTTTCAACGGCCGATGACGAAGAAAGTCTATTTCACAACTTGAATGTTACCATAGATTTATTCTTGTCACTCGTCACTATGAAATTGAACTTCCTAAGTGAGCAACTTTTCCCGCTTTCTCGTCTCCAATCTTTGTGACGGCTTATGGTAATGAGCCCGAGGCCCCTACTTAGATCAGAATGTTCTGATCAGAAAATCTGATGGAAAAATGTTAAAGAGCTGCTCAATATATTTTTTTTAGCATGAATTATAATTTTTTCCATTAGAATTACCTGAAAAAAATTAGATCTATGTTAGGTTATCAGAATTTAATCAAGATACAGTCGGGATGTGCTCCCCAATACCCAATCCCAAATCAAATCAATATTTATTATCAAGCCTATATATCACAAATGATAAACAGATTTGAACACTGATTTCTGTCTCTATTTTCAGTATTTTGACATCTCCAGCCAGGAAACTCCAATAACTGCTCATATCATTTCAATAATCTCTTGCCTCAGAAACGGAAGGGCATTCAGACAAATCATGTCACGAACTTGAACCCCTGGTTTTTTCCCCTCACAATGAGTGAGAACAGATCAAATGCAAACAAGTTCTTGTTATCATGGGATTGGGCTCAAACATTTATATAGAAAAATAGTGGACAGGAAAATAACCCAGATTTGTTTCCAATTTATAGTCATTACGACATTTACCATAATGCAACAATCGTTCTGGGTATATCAGCTAATTTGAGACAATTGAATTTTGAAATCAAATGATTATTTTGAATAAAAAAGTTACCCCCCAAAAAAGGTAAGGATTTGTGCAATTGTTCTTTCTGCTGTAACTAAGGCACCTTTGGATGTTGAGGAAGGGGGAGGTAAAATTGAAAATGAAGACAAATTATCATGTCAGAAATCTTGATGTATGTGGGTACAACGACCTAGAATATTATCAACATACATATCCCCGAAGGCAACCCTATCTGGAGTGGTAGTACCTAAAGGTTTCTATTAACCCCCTCCTTACCATCCTCATACACCACCTTTGGAGTGATGCAGTTCCAGGAGGGCATGGGTATACCGGTGTAGAGTTAGTGGTGGGGGTGACTGTAAGTCACCCGCTAAGCTCTCTGTGACTTCAAGAAATCCTCTGAGCTGTCAGATACTAAGCCTTACACCTGTCATGCATGGAGAGATGTTGGTATCACTTCTGTTTGAGATGGATTCTAATAAGAAGTCCTTTACTCCATTTTCAAGTTAAATCTAAATTTTCATAAATCAAATAAAACCCCAAGTTGTAGTGGATAAATTCAAGATTCAGCCATCAATTAGATTCCGGTAATTGCCTGACAAATTAAAGTTGCCTGATTATTTTCATTCAAACTATAATGAAAGTCTTTTTTATTTCAATACATTGTATTGCTTGTGTACAATATTTAAGAATTTTCCCCTCAAAAGAAGCAGCAAATTGGATCTCACCATGAAACTTGATAAAAGTATACTTGGTGCAGTACTCATCAAAGCTGACTCTTTTTTTGCATACTATCATCTATCTCTCCTCTCTGTCACTGAAAAACATGCTTAGACTGTCACTGGCATAGCAGCATAAAGGCCTCATTCTTCTGCCCGAAAATGGCCAGAATGTAACTCAAGCCAAAGAATCCGGCTTGGTGTCAAGAATTTCATGTTTTCCCTGAAAATATGAAGCGCTTACAAAGCCGTTTACAGAGGCAACATAATTTCACGGTACTGCTGCTGAAAAAACAAAATATCAGATGAAAAAAAAGTATCCATGAGTTTTCTCAAAAGCTCTCGTGGGACAACATAGCAATATGAAAAATGTGCAAAAAAACTATTTTAGTATGCTGAGAGCGTAGATATGTTTTAAATGTCAATATGTACACATTCTTTTGATAAGTGGGTGATAAAAAGTTCTATTTCGAGTGGGCGTTATGAAGGAGGGGGGGTGTCCCTAATGCGTTTGTTCATTGTTGGGTCCTTGACAATGCATGTTAGTACAATCAATCTATTTGTTACTCGGGAGAAGGTATCAAGAAAATGACGAATTGCTATAAAATGATTGATAGACAAAATGCATGCCAAATTTGCCTATTTTCAGGTATTATAGTCATTAAATTGCCAGTAGGGTCTACACCTAAAAATCATTGTCAGAAATTAGGGGGTCATGAAATAAGTTTCAAAACATTTTACACTATCATGATTTTCCTCTATGTATTCATTATTCGGCCTTTAATCTCAACTCATTTTAAAAATCCTTTGTTTGGGACATTTTATCAGCTAGCCAATATATGAAGTTCTGCTTTTTGTTCCCTACAAATTGACAGTCCGTAGAAGTGCCAACTAAAGGAACAGACACTTATAAGAAGGTTAAATGAGGTCATGTTCATGAAATTTTTAGATTTTGTGGTATTTTATCAAATGCCAAGACTGTCTGTAACCCTCTCTATCCTTTTTCAAGGGACTTGTATATTGTCCAAAGGCATTGGTCTTGTTTGCCTACATTTGAAAAATTAATATTTACACATAATGATATACACCAAATTTCTTTATTAATGATCTGAGATATTTTATGGAATAAGTGCTAAGTGATTGATTGATTTAATTTGGCAAGTACTCAAAATACATGAATTTTGATGCATCAAGTACTTTGACACGTTAGCCTATGAAAGTCAAGATAAGATTATTTCCGTTTGGATTCTTAAAAAAAAAAAGCATTTTGCACAAGTATTTTTACTCTCCATAAGTTCATCTTGCTGAAATTCTAAGAAATGTTGAAAATCGAAACAGGGGACATCAAAATTTCAGAAAATCACTTCTTTATGTCTGCTATATTGAGCCAGTTATCAAGCTCCAAAGTTTGGCCACAATGTCATTACCGATAAAGAGGAAATATATCTGAATTATCAAAAACATCTGCGTGTGCATTAGTTATATCTCATTAATCATACAATCAGGGGGTCATTGTGAGGTCATTCTCGTTACCTCCTCCCTCTGTACAATCCGCTCGAAAATTGAAACAATTTGTGATGGATAACCAGGAAGAAATTTCATCTATTCTGTCAATATCCTTAACTTCGCTGCCATAACTTCATGGTGTATTTCTCAAGCAGTTGAATGTGAAATTAATTACAATAGTTGCTCAGAATAATAGCACTGTTAATTTTCCACCTCTGTGACTCTGGAAAAAGGTATTGCTGTCAATTGGGTGCTTGGAATAGTTTTGAATAATGAGTCGTATTCATGTTGATATTTCAAATGTGATAATTTAAGAAAAACAAATCTTTCTGCCTCACTTTTGTGACTGGTGCTGGGAAGGGGTCCATTGATTCCGAACCGAAGGGGAGTGTTTGACCTCATTATTTTCTTTGGATACAAAATATCCAGTGAGAAGCGGGATAACAAATCGTTGCGAAAGTGGGTTGCATAAATCTTGGTAGAGTGTTTGAAGAGCTTAGTGGCAAATGAGCGTGAAATCATCATTAAATCCTGAAGAAATATGAGAAACTTCTGACCTTCCATACATTTGTTCCATACAGTTGTTAGGAGGTAGGACCTGCATGCAATCAATATACATACCCGGTACTTGTTTTGAAATTTAACTTAAATTTGTCTATGTTGTACATGTACATGGCAACTTTGAAATGAAAGCAGATGGAAAATGTTCTCATATGTTTAAAATGTTTTCTCAGTTTTGTTTTAACTTTTTTTTTTTAATAATGGCACTTTATAGGACCAAGGAGTTAATATAAACTCCAACAATAGGTTTTTACTAGTGATTAGAGCATGCACCCTAGTATTATGTAGGAACTATGGTCAGAGTAATCAATGAGCAAATCTGTTCTCTGTTAAAACAATTGAAGAAAAACTAAATGGGTGACGATGAAAGACGTCTAATCAACTTGCACATCACTAACCTATTAGGGTACAGTCATTGTAGGTAGATAAGCATAATAGCATGCACCGAGATGGGCAAAACAGACCTTATACTTCTGTATCTGCCAATCATATTCCAGTCCAAACCATCCCCAGTCTGAGGCAAATCACTGGTTCATTGCAAAAAGTATTGGTTTCCATGGCGATGCAGGTAAATCCCTGGCATAATTATGTCCAATCATGGTAGATGTCATCTCGGGTCAGAGGTCGTGTAGTAAGGTGGCCGTCCAGTGTTATGACAAGAAGTTCACTCACCTCTGTTCTTGTTGAAAATTTGGCTCTCCTTCGCTAAAATACACAAAACCTACTTTGATGTCCCCATTGGTGGTTTATCCTAGAGGGTAGTGGATTATTTAGATTTTTAGGAATGATTATGGCCTTTTATTCTCTCCTCAAATGTCCTCCATGTATATTTACTTTTTTGGCAATATTGGAGTCCTCCTGTCATAGATGTTGATGAAATTATCATGAATTGACAAACACAGAGGCTGAGAGTGAAGCTAGTTTACATAAACACTGCAAGGCGATAATTATTATGAAAAGTGAAGCAGGGACAACCAAAGTAAGATAGATTTTCATTGGAAGAGGTAATTTAGTGGATCTAAAGAAGTGTCTTGAAAACCATACCTCAGATTGGCTCGAAGGGTATATCAGAATTTGTAAGCGAGGTTAATCGCTGTGACTGCTAAACAATGTCTTTGGTTTTCAATTGTAGGATTTCTTTACACTGTATTACTGCAGTGTATTTATATTCATTGAAAACTATGCTATTGATTGTGTATAGAAATGACAAATCAGAGGAAATTAGTTGAATGTTGAATTGTTGATAAATATTTACATTGGGATTACCTTGGTGAATATTTTAGCTGTAAAGAGTGGCAGTGTAGAAGTATTTGTAAATTTATCATTGATGAATACTTGATTGTATGTTTGGTTCTAGTCTGAACAATGTTTGTACTGTAGATATACAGGCAGCATTATTTTGTGTGTAGTGGAATGGCTGAAACTATAACTGATTTATGATGTTGCTTGTGGTATAATAGCAGCTATACTTCACTCTTTGATCCCATAATGCACAGGGGAGCCGCAGAAAATAAATTGCATTGTGAGTGGGCCTATGTGGTTTTCATCCGCTGAGAGAAATTCCATTTCATAAGCTGACTCCCAAGTTCAATTTCACAATGCAGGCTCATAAAACTTGGTGGGATACATGCAACAAACTCAATAGAAGGGACTAAGGACCGGCAATCTGTATATACTTACTAGTATTGCTCACACCCTGAGGGGTTTTGAAAGAAAAGACACTGGAGCGTCTTGTTCTCGGCTCAATGTGTGAGCTGGAAAGGTCACAAAGTCCCTGCGATTAGACCCCGAGATGAAGAAAAAAAGAAAGATCCCCAAAGCCCCTACTTTTTTTCGGAGTATGTTTGAATATGAGTGAAACCTCGTTCAGAAAAAGAATTTGTATTGATGAGTCTAGACCATTTCCAGTTGGTGATTCACCTTTTGAGCATAGTAAAAAGAATATTGGGATGGTTGTAATGGCTGATATATATCGCCTGAAAACATATGACATCACATTCAAAGAATTCTTATTATTAGTGGATTTTAGTCGAGGGAACTTGTCCTCTATTTTTATCTCCCGTTTAGAAGTGCTATAGAATTCTTTTTCTCTTTGCCTTTTTTACAAGGGATCTGTGGTTTCACCATACTTTGTTATGAATTTTTGCCTGAGTGGGCTAAGAGTCAGACAACCTTGTAATGTGAAAATGTAAATTAATAAGAGCTAGGACATGTTGCTTATGACCATGTTTATTCAGCCGTTAGTCCCCGCATATACACTTGTGGTAGGCGTATATAAAATTTTGATTACCCAGTACTATTTTTTTTATCAAAATCTTATGAAATAAAGAAAAAAAGATATACAAAGCACATTTAAATCAATGAAATTCCTGAAAAGGAGACATAATTCTGTCATAAGTAACATTAATAGAAATGATTTATGATTTGATCATCTTCACCAGTTGTCTGTTGTCTGTCAAATACACAATTTTATTACCTGTCTGTTATTATGTCAAGGCAATTTCTCAGATATATCCCAGTATATTTTCACTTTTATTGATCATAATATGTGAGGCCCAATGACACATGTATTTCAAGATTCAGTGGTCTTAACTGGGCAGTAGATATATTTTGATATATCCCACCATTCACATAAAACCAGAAGTTTTTATTTTATGAAGTGCTCAGACAAAATTGAATAAGCTGCATAACTGTGCAGAGGTATTGTGTGGGAGGTAAACAAATAAACCACCCCCTTTTAACCAATTTGTTTGAACATTGTGGCAAAGAAAACTGATATGAAAATATGTTGTTAATACAGAGACTTATTAAAACTTTTCTAAGGGATAGGTAGACCATATTAAACTCCTGCTGGGGATGTGGAATGGATAAGAAGAAAAGAAAGGGGATTATAAATGTGTGATTTTGATAGTGGTAGTAGTTAAATCTACAATCCAAAATGAATTTGTATTTGTGATTGGTTGAAATTATACCTAAAAATTGAATTTGTTATACAAGGAATATTTAGCACTTAGGCCTAATAAATAGTAGTTAGAGGTTGGAGATTTGAAAATATTGTGAAATTTCCTTCTTTACAGGCCTATGCCTTCTTAAATAAACATAATTGTTTAATTGCTGATCAAATACAATAAAAGAAGATTTCATCACTAATTTTGATTTACAATTCTATATTGTCCAAGAATATCTTCAAATCAGAAAAGGATGTGATGTAGGTCTACATGATGTCTCCAGGTTCCAGTTGTGTTGCTATATCATTTTGGACATTCCGATAGAGCCAAGGATTAAAAAGCGCTTCGAATAGCGATCATTCCTGCTCAATTTGCCCGAGATGGTTTCAAAGAAGGGCAACATTGACTCTCGCTCGTGGAACAGCCCTTCTTTCTTGTCTGGCCAGAGTTTATGGGTTTTATCCAGGCTCAGACTGGGAGGGGATTCCCAATCACTTTTCTTCGATGAGGATCGTTGGTTGGGGTCATGGTAAGCTCATCCTCTTCTGAGGTCTGTTTTTGAACTTGGTCAGGGCGTGGCAGGAACATTAAGGTTTTATTGAGCTGCAGAGCTTGTGTTAAAGGGGTCATTCTCTCGGAGCTCGAATTGCATTCATAGTCATTATTTATCAAACATGCTTTAGTAATGTCAGACATGAAGTTTTTTGTTGCATGAAGTTTTTTGTTGCATATTTTGCCTCAATAAAAAAAAATCAGAAGAAAAACAAGCCAATTTATTTTCCTTCAACATCGTTAATGGTTGGCTTGTTGCATTTTCATCTAGCTGTTTCATGTTCAGCAAACATTGATCAAGAAAAGAAGGTATTCCTTGACATGATGAATGGGCGGTAATACCAGTAGAAGGATTTATCTTTAAACAGTTGATGTATGGAAACCTAGTGGAAATGGTTGCCATGGAGATGCCACCTTTAATTTCCACTTTCAAGGGAGTTACATCATGGACCTACTGGTTATATAAACCATCTTAACCCTGGCCGAAGCATTATGTCATGTTGTTCATCCCTAGCGAGTTTGATTCATCATGGTTTTCATCTCATTTGTGTCCTGTTAATGTAGCAGTAGAACCGACCTTCTTTGTAATTCAAATGATTTTGGCTTTGGTCATACTGGGAGCATTATATCTAGCAGGCCTTGGTCTTGTACTGGGGTTTTGATTTATCTTTGGTTTGTTTGGGATATTATTTCAATACCAGTCTTTCCATCCCTGCAATCCTTCCATCCCTCTATCAGTAGTAATCCTCATTAAGAACTGCGTAAGTGTAAGCTGAAAGATAATGTGACTTGGGCCTTTATTTTATGAAAATACATTCGTGGGCATGGCATTGGATAATACTAATAAGAAAACAAATATCACATTTATCATTGAATTTCACAGACCACCCATCCTGGTACCTGCCATGGCATTGTTCATGAATAACATTTTCTTATGATGTTACTTTAAAGAGAAACACAGAATGACAATAAGCATTTGTTTATAAATCTGGCCTACATGAATATCATGAAGTTTGAAGAATGCGATAGGTTCTTTGATGAAAAGCGATTAGAGAACTTATCAAAGGGCTCATTTCACTGGCGATAATGCTCACCCAATTTGAACTTGGGATCACCTTGTACGATAATAAAATCTGGCATTTTAATGGGATATTTTCATCAGCCTGATCACACATGATCAGTCGTTGGGTAATAGACCACATATGCTCTCATACAGTGTACTTGAGCTGTAATAATTTCATTATAGACTATAGAGCTGACGGAGAGACAATGTTTATCTTTTTCCTCCGGACCTTCAGACAAAGTTTGCAAAAACAAGCCAGTCCCTCCTACTCCATAGCGATTATAGAGAGGAAAAAATATTTTCTCTCACTTTTTTCAGTATTTATTATTATTCTCTGTATTGATGTCTTCAAATCTGCCAAAATATTTTGATTTTTGTCTTGATAAAGGGGGATCATGGGTGAGTAGGTTTTGGGGGATTGTTGCTGAAAACTTTTGAGCTTGGTTCCTTAGCATGCTTTCTCAGCTGTATAGTGGCAATGATAGCAGCTAGTCTTCAACTTCAGACTCACCTATAGTTTAAATATATGTCATATGTTATCACTATGTTCTCCTCTAAGCAAAGGTTGATGCCTGAATAAATAGTACCGTAGTATCTACATGTATACCGATTTGAGATATTTCAAAGATGTTTCTTTAAAGAGATTTCTTGACATCTAGACCCTATGCGATTGTGATATGTAGGCCTATGACAAATAATGATAATAACACAACTTGTGTATTTGTATCCATTCTGTAGCATGCACAATGTGATAATCATCATTTTTGACCTGGCTTACTAATTTTATAGTGGTGGAGAACTGAAAAATTGAATGTTAGTAAGAGCTTACTGTATGAGAGCAGACAATATATTGAGACTGCTTGAGAAGTCTACAATTTGAAAAGCCCACTTTATTGAAATTCATTTGCTGGAATAACATGATTTTGAATGGAACAGCCATAGCACAGAGAATTGGATTGAAGTATTGCCTACCAGTTGGCTTACCCACCATCCAATATTGCTACATCCCCTGAAAGACTTTGAACAAAGGAAAAAGCGGTTCCTTCAAGGGGTGTGAACTTTTTATCAAAACTTGGTCAGACCATGGACCTATTACGAATGGACATTCAACGAATCCCCTCCTTTGACACAGAGACCGTCGCCGCTAATCCTTTTATAAACAGAGCGCTGGCAGCTGACACCCATCAAGCCGGTCGTAAAACATGCTCTCCCTGATTGACAGCGGAAATCAATTGTACGCTGCTCCTACCCATTGCGATGTTGTTCGTTCACTTTATCAAAAGCAACGCACAGCAGCGAACGTTAGCGCTATGAAAATGATAGCAGAAACAAGAAAACAGGCGTGCATAAACGTATTTTTTACGTACATCGCTAACAACCGGAAATGAAATGCATTGACATCACCTTGCAGATCCGTATATCTACGGCAAAAAAGCAGTTGAAATTCGACGAAAAAATCTGCGGAAAAACGTTAAAATCTCAGCTTTTTCGGACAGTATCGATGTCGATAGTAGCGCTTACCTTCGGTCAGAAGTTGATTTTCATTTGGGCATAAAATTCCACAGGATTGATGAAATTTAACGGGATTTTTTTTGATGGACAGACGACAATCGCACATTATAGAGAGCCTAAAATAATGTAATGAAAAACCGGATATGAATTGCGCATTGCATTCTAGGTAATGTAAGGACTTTCCCTATTGGCAATCGGGGCTACAACATGACCGTCTTTGGTCGAAAGAGGGCCAGTGATCGATCGGTGACGATCATCGGGCGAAAGGAGCTTGTGTAAACAATCACCCCGGGCGGTCGTTGTAAAAACCGCGTAAAGAGAAAGTTAAGGGTTAGACAGCAATTTTGACAGCTGGAAACAGGTGGTGGTCATAAAATGCTCTCGTTGAATGTCCATTCGTAATAGGTCCATGGTCAGACGCAAGATTGAATGTCTCATTCATTCTCATGTTGAAATTCACCCCAATCTGCACTTGTACTTGTATGATCATGTTTTCATATTTCTTCATAAAAAATGTTTTTAAGGACGTCTTAGCATTTTTCTTTAATTTCATGGCTTGCATTTCCTTACTGGGTTTGAGGAATGCTTGTTTTCTTTTTGAATAATAACCTTTCGTATGAATTACAAGGTTACTATGTTATGTCTCCATGGCTTTGGTTCATATCACCCATACTCATAACAATCATAAATCATATCAGTCACATATGTTGACCATGATGTATTCAAACCTTAAGCCCTTAACTGTACATTTCATGTGTTTTTTTTCATACCGTATGTACCTGGCAGTCTTATGAAAGATTTGTTACTTATAAATCATATATAGAGCAGTGCATACAAACTTTGTTTCTGTGTGCTATTGTCTGGCCCGAGGGTATGAAAAGCTTGTCGTGTTTGAGGTGGGAGATTTTCTGCCACACTATGGACAATATTCATATATTTACTCTGTAAACAGTATTTTTACACTTTTCGTGGTTCAATAGTAGCATGTGCAGTCTTGTTCATAGTCTTGTTCTGTAAAATCTGAGTAAAACGCTAACCCCCCTTTTTTCAAGAATTCTTATTTCGCGTTATATTCTATGAAACAGATCTAAAAAGTATCACTGTAATTGTGGAATCTTTTTTTAAACAAAAGTACATAGTGGTGTAGTTAATGATTTTTGAAAAAAAAAACAAGGATTTGAGTTCAGACTGCTATGCATGATGGCCCAGCCTTGATCAATATTTGAGAGGTTGGTTGAGGACTATGATTTGGACAAATATTGACCTTTGTAACCCGAGTACATAAATGCAGCACATTATTTCAAAAATTCAAAGAGAGTTGGCAAGTTTCACTAAGTTTCATTCTAGTGAGCGGGAAGGGCATGAAAAGGATTAGGCCTATGTTAAATGCTTCCCTTAGTCCCTGACAGCTAATGTACAGGAAAGTTCTCTAAAGGCGGTGCTGCACCAGCACAAGTTTGCTCAATCTCAAGATTTTAGCCTGATCGGCCCTCTTCGCGATTCAAGAAACCCCGTCTCCACCATCGCAAGAAGAGCGATTCCTGCTCTAGCGTGGCATCGATGCATTATGGTCTGACGCTGTGAATAAATCATCCGGAGTGCGTCTGCACCTGTGTATTAGCGGGATAATTTGTAAAATAGCGCGTTATTTGGAAATAATCCCAAGTTGACTTGGGATTGCAATCTTGAGATTAATCCAGCGAACTAGCGCGATAATTGCATCTCCATTACAAATAATCTTGAGATTGTTCAGATCGGGATAATTTGCCGGATCAGAAATAGCACGCAGACGGCCCTTTAGGTGCTCATTATTATTTTCAGCTAGACTGTTATCCATTTCAATGTTCTCCAAGAAACATTTCCCAATGCCTTCTCTCTATATGGGCCTATTGTTAATTTGTCAGAAAGTTGTGGAATGCTTTCAAGTGCATGTTTTTCTGATTATGTGATCACTTATCCTTGACCTAATGTGGCAAGAACCCATGCGTCAAATAGTTTGATTAAACAGCCACCCATTCCACAAGAGAAAAACAACGGTCTGCAGTCACCAACATAGAGAACTTTTCTTTAAAAACAATGCATAACCTCATTAGGGGTCATCCAAGCCTCAAATATCTTCGGAAATTGAGGTTGATTATTGGGAGGGGAACTGAATTATTTGGCTTGCAATTGATATTGAGTGGTTGACCCCGCCTCTTTTGAACGCTGGAAAGAAGGGGATTATGAAAAGATGGATGGAAAAGTGAAGAGACAGAGAAAGAAGGGCAGTCTCAGATGGAGTTTGATAGAGAAGGGAGAGATAGAGAGGGAGAGAAATATAAATGAAAAAGGAAAGGAGCCCAAGTTCCTGGAAGTGATTCACTCCTCACTGGAGACCGTTACCCCTTCTCATATCCTGGTGAGCCGAGTCGAGATGCATTGCTCTACAGGTCTCCATTGCTAAGAAGGGGTATTAACTCAGTCTGACTTACTTCTTACTGAATCTCTGTTCGTTAACATGTGGTGCAACTTAACAATTTGGATGGCAATGGCGTAGCTGAGAGAAATAATTTCTTAGATTAATGTTTTCCACATGCCCCCTGGCTACACCCATTTATCATACTTTTCAGAATTATAGTATGGGGATCGAGGATTTAGTCTTGGAAAGTTGATTTTCATTGAGCTTGAATACCCTGTTTTCTCAAGTTCATGTTTATTGGTGAACCCATTTGTTATAAATTAGGAATTTTTTTGACAAAGCTTAATCAAATTACATTCAAGAAATTACTATTTGCCCATTATTCAATTCTCCTGTGTAGTATTTCATTTGAAATATATGACCTATTGACAAGTTATGGTGTTATGAGCTTCATCAATGACCAAGTTCTACGATGAAGTTACTTTGTTTGCTTGGAGCCAGAGGGGTGCTATATTACGTGCATTTAAACACCAGTTTTGTTTCACTTGGAAACAGATAATGCTTCCATATTCTATTGTTTGTAATCTTCCACTGATCTCGCTTTTATGCAGTCACTGTATTTGGCATACCACGGGGTAATTATGATATTGGCTTTCAGCATATCAGCAGCTGTAATCAGGGCAATTACAAATTACACTGGTCAAGTATAACTCTGACCATATGCTCTGAACTCAGTCTCCCCTTGGTCTCTCCACGGACGGATGGTCCAGTTTGGTGTGTGACTTGCTTGTGGATACTGCTCAGCAAGCTCCGGGGGCCGTTTCATAAAGCTGTTCGTAAGTTAAGAGCGACTTTAAGAACGACTGGTGAACCTTTCTTACACGCGTAACCATCGTCAATGAATATACCATTTCCCCCGCATTTTCCACAAGAAAGGATCACCAGTCGTTCTTAAAGTCGCTCTTAACTTACGAACAGCTTTATGAAACACCCACCTGGACAGTGTCAGGGGCCCATCGGCCAGAGCCTAGAGGGACATTACTAAATATCTGTCCTCCCCCTCTCATTCATTGGCTCCAAAGTGGCGGTCAAGGTCAAACGCCACCTTTAAAGTGACCAAGCCTTTTTCCTTTTTCCGTTTCCAAGAGAGATGGAGAAGAGAGAAGGCAAATTTGCATCGAGAGGATCCTCACCTTTGCTAGAAGTATTTTGATATATTTCTTCTCTATAATTACAGCCATTTTGTAACTTTCCTTTCCACAATGATGTTGATATGCTACTGACTTAATTGCTCATTGCACTTGTTTGATCAAAAATGGTAATCATTTGCCTTATCCTATGCGAAATCATCACATTTCTCACCAATTTGGTTTTGATCAATTAAATTATTGCAACAAAAGCCGACTTTGGTAGATTTTGGATAGTCAATATTCCATGTGCGTGCGCAATAAAGGTGCCCAGTTGGATATCACTGTTCAAAAGCACTTTTGTACCGGACACAAACTGCATTACAATGGGACTGAATGTTAAAGGCAGATGGTACAGTCACAGATGAACATGTAACACTATGCAGTGATTGTTCTTTGCATTGGTTAGGAAGTATGTACAAAGATAGCGGTATCTCATCTTTGTCTGAACAATCAATCCAATGCCTTTTCTTCTTTACTTCCTCACATTTCATTCTTTCCTCTTTGACAATAAAACCACCATCCTTTTATCAATCTACCTGGGAGCCAACATTGATATTCAAGAAAATGAACTCCATGCAGGGGAAAAAAAAGAATAAAACACGGACATAAAAAAATGTTGGCCTATGGCTGTTCATCTTTCATCGTTGAATCCCTTGTGGCTATGTGTATAAGCAATGAATGCTTTAGCAGGATAAGGGATAAAGGAACATTCTACTTGGTTCTTGTTGAACCCAATTTGCCCTCCTTTTTTCATTTTGTTGAATAGATTGTGATGAAGTCCAAAGTCAAAATCCTGATAAGTTTGAACACCCAGTCAGTCTGTGCCACATGTCTGTGTATGTACAAATTTTACATAGTTATCAGTTGCAAGAAATTTGTGTATTTTCGTGCCACCATTTTGATGAGCAAGTTAGAAAAATAATGGGTCAAAGATTAGAATCCTCAAAAATGTACTGAAAGAACAAATACAAAAGTCACACTTTGCATGACTTTGTGGTGAAAATGGGTTTGATTCAATTTGTTAGCTGAAACCTGGCTCCATTTTTTGCCTGTTTGCTCCTTGCATCACAACCATGAATATATGTTGAATGTTGAAGTCATGTTTGCAGAAATGGAAAATATTGAAACATGTTTGAACAGTTGGTGATAATAATGATTATGATATTAGGCGCTGACGTCAGATCTGCCATGATGTGTTTATTTTCCTTGATTGAAAAACTTATGAAGTAGACCTGTAGTCATCAATGCTTGATCTGAACTCTCCCCAAACCCTTGGCAGCCTCTCTGAATGTTTGATGGAATGTCCTGATGGTTTCTTGATATCAAAATATAGCAAAGACATGAGGCTAGTTTATGAAATACAGGTGCAACACTGAACACTAGCCTAGGTAGGTTGGATGACTTTGCATGTTTAGGTGTTAAGTCGATTCTGTGGGTATCTGAAATCAAATCCGGGCCCAAATCCACCCCAAATGCGGCAGACGCTATCGCCTTACGATTGACGTGAGATGGAATCCGTTTCCTCCCCCGTCTCTGCCAAAAACCAAGCTCTGATATTTTCAGACCAAATCCTTTGTGTGACAACAATTCTTTGTAGTCTCTTGGTGCGTTTGGTAGACTTTTGGAATTGAGCACTGGTCCTGGTAATGAAATACATATCTGCCTGCAATTGTTGAAATGTATCTTTCTGTATTGATTTAAAGGGATAAAGTCCACAGATCTGCTAGCTTGTAAACCCTTTTGCTAAAAAGAAATCTGTTGTAAACAAAACCTGATGAGTAAAATGTAAAATAAAACCCACCAAACTAATGAAATGTAATTTTACATGAGTGGCAAATGATACGTTTGACCATTTATTTTAGAGTTTGTCTATGAGGCCTTTTTACAGAGTTTCCATTTAATATCTTGTAATTGCGGTGTTAGTTGAATCATGTGAATTGAGAATTATGGACTAAGGAGAAAAATATTTCTGCTTGCTGTGTATGGTTAAAATGGCTAAGGGGAATTTTCCATCTTTCGGCACCAGATGGAGAAAGCAAATGTTCAAATTCAATGATTTGTAAATGAAAACCTGCTCAATCGTAATGCTGTTCATCTGTCTTCGCTCACTCCCTGCCATCCAACGGTACACATGATGACAATATCTCTCAGGGAAGGAGCGTGAAGCTTTGTAAAGAAATGGACAGAAATTGTCAAGTTTGTTCTGTGAAAACAAATACAGTCGTAAAGAGACGGTATGATGTTAAACAAGGCATCCTCCCCCCCAGCTGGGAAGATAACATAATGTTGACATGTGACATAGTTTATTGGATCAACCTGGGATCATGATATCATTGCAGACCTGCTTGAACCCAAATTTGGATTAGAATAGTAGAACCCCCCCCCCAAAGAATATGATCCTTTTGATTTGAAGGAATTCTGTAATATTTTATACAAGAAGTTTAAGGACTGATAAAGCTGTTCACATTCTGCTTAAAAACACTCCAATCAAACTATGATACTGCATCAAAATTTCATTTTCAGTTATGTAAAAGCATTGAATAGGCCTATATCATAAAAGAGGGAAGGAATGTGACATAAGAATTGGAGGGGATTAAAAAAATATTGCTTTTTGGAAAAATAGGTGGTTGCTAGCCAACAAGTCCTTAAAACAAAACTCCCTCAGTAGACAGTAGTAACATTTAGAATGAGATTTTGAGAATTTCCATACACATTAATTTAGAGGGATTGTCATCTGGTTATATCTAGCTTAAGAGTGACAGGATCTGTCAGTCTGTCTGACAAACTTTCTCTTTTATGCCGCAGGCAGAAGAGCAAAAGAGAAGACAAACAATTCAACAAATTTTTGAGAGAAAATTGTGTTTTTGAGACTTCACTTGATCTCCATTCTGAACTTGGATTATCTTCTGAAACTTTGAGCTGGTTTTCTCTTGCAGAGTATTTCATTGACTATCAACTGCTAGTTTCACCTTCATACTATTACTTACTAGATGGTGGGGTTGGGGTAAGGAGGGGAGCAAGGCTTCACGGGCCTAATCACTAGAGGCAGGCCATAGATATTCATTCGAGCCAACCCATTGCTATTTTTTAAATTTTGATATGGCTGATTAACAAAGTGTATGCATATGATTGTCCATCTAACACTGATTCTATTTTTGGTAATTATTGAACTTCCTTTTCCCAAATTGGGAAGAAATATCACCAACTTTGGACTATATTTTGACTGGCGGAAGGATTAGGGCTATTTTGCTGTTTGAGGTGATGAATCTGCTCCCCCCGACGGTGTCTTCAAACACGCCAATTTATTTTTAAAATGAGCCGGTCGAGGGACCCTTTTCTGGTCAGATATGGATTGCCAGATAAAAATCCTATCCACTGGTAGTAAACATTCGACCCCCGAATTTCACCCTTATTTTTTATGAATTTTTTAAAATGCCAATTTAACACACGAGTCTATGGGGAATGAGTTAGGCCTGTGATACCTATAGCATTGTGACCATAGCCTATTACAAGGAAATTCCCTAGTTGATGAAATACCTGCCCAAAAGGGGCCCAAACTCTTCAGTAGCAGATTGCTTTCACTAGTATACATGTTTCAATCATCAAGAGGTCCAAAACTGAACTTCATGGCTATATACAAGGCTACATAGGGGGTATAACAGGTAACAAATTGTGATTAGTAACTCTGTGTTTGTGTACCTAGGCTAGGCCATGTAGGCTGTGTATTTGTCTCTGTGATTCATGTTGTCGTGTGTTTTCGTATACCGACGAGCGCTGATGTAAATCCTGCATAGCACCCATCACAACAAGATATAGTACACATTAGATAGGCCTTGCATCAATTGCACTTGTGAAATTGGTTCATGGGGAAGGGAAGGGAAGGAGAAGAGAAAACTTTAGAATTTGGCTGAAGAGTGGTGGATTCAATAGGGAGGTGGGGGGGGGGGGGGTAGAGAAAAGCATAGTTAGTATGTTGGGGGGGGGGGGGGCTGAGAATGAGTGCTACTGCTATCTTGTTCAACTTTTACTGACTTCTAGCCAGACTAGCCCCCATCCATTTAGAATACAAGCCATCTAACCCCCTCTCTCCCTGTCTCTCTCTCTCTTACATCCCTTGGCTTGGGCCCTTGTCATAGGAAGATGTGAATGTATAGTATGCTTGTATGTTGATTCTCATTTATTTTTATTGTTATCTAATTTAACTCATGTGAATCTGGTATGTGGGCAGATCTTGAATCCAGATATGCACACTATTTATATCTACAATTTACATGATAGGATTTGGGCCCTACATTGCATCCATTGTTGAGCTACATATAGGCAGGTAGGATGTGTGTAAATCCATAGGGCACTAGACATTAGGAGTAACATTAAAATTGGTCATTACATAACACATCTGTATATTTCATGCATTTCTTTGTGATAAAGTGAGTGTACAGATGTTAAAGAAAAGCCAGGAAGGTAAATTAAAAAGAAACCTTCATGGGCCATACAATACAGGCTTCACGGGCCTAATCACTAGAGGCAGGCCATAGATATTCATTCGAGCCAACCCATTGCTATTTTTTAAATTTTGATATGGCTGATTAACAAAGTGTATGCATATGATTGTCCATCTAACACTGATTCTATTTTTGGTAATTATTGAACTTCCTTTTCCCAAATTGGGAAGAAATATCACCAACTTTGGACTATATTTTGACTGGCGGAAGGATTAGGGCTATTTTGCTGTTTGAGGTGATGAATCTGCTCCCCCCGACGGTGTCTTCAAACACGCCAATTTATTTTTAAAATGAGCCGGTCGAGGGACCCTTTTCTGGTCAGATATGGATTGCCAGATAAAAATCCTATCCACTGGTAGTAAACATTCGACCCCCGAATTTCACCCTTATTTTTTATGAATTTTTTAAAATGCCAATTTAACACACGAGTCTATGGGGAATGAGTTAGGCCTGTGATACCGCAAGGAAGTCTATTAGAAAAAGAAGTTTGCCGGTATTTTCCATCTCTTCTGTTTCTGTTGACAATTCCAGTTTTCTTCCCACACTGGGCAAAGTTCATCTACAATGGCAGAAAATTGTAAACATTAGGTACCCAAAATAATACACCAAGTTGTACCTTAATATGAAGGTCAATTCATATTGCTTTTCTTTAACCTATATCATGGCTGTACTGAAAAAAGGGGTTGTATTGTAAATGATCTTCATAGTGTATTTAGCTTTCCAGTCGGCATCTTTTGATAAAACTTTTAATCAAATTAAGTTTAATATCAATTGTAGCTTAAGCATTTTTCTCTTTTAACGCCTTATCATTTGCTGGTATTTAATTTTAGGATTTTTAGTTAGAAATGCATGAAGATAATCAACTTAACTTTGTTTATTATTTGGTTCTAAGACTCTCTGTAAACATTTGTTTTATTGCATTTAGGACGGATTTACATCACTAACATTTTGTTAACAAAGAATATCTGTTGACCTGTTGACCGTTCCTGCCAAATTTTATCAGAAGTGTCTCAAATCCAGGTTTAGCTTTTAATCTTTTTGTTGCTGTTTAGAAATATTCCATTTTGTGTAGACTGAAAAAAATTGGATTGAAAATCTGGGCTAAAACAACAACAAATCATATTGTAGTCTCATTAAAAAAAATCCTGCCTTCTGAGTACATCCCATAAGTTACAAATTAAGGTCTCAAAGATTTCTTCTTTCGTCGCGACTGTTAAACTGGCTTGTGATTCCCCCCTATTGGCCCAAACTTCTGGCTTAGAAGGCAGTGAAGACAGTTTTTGTGTTCTAGGTAGATTGCCATCATTATATGGAAAGAGAAGAAGATAAGGCCAAGATTCTTGATCTGATAAATTGTTGTTGCCACAACAGAAAAGCTCAGTCCCACATACTTTCAATCTGTGTTAGTAATTTTGTGCTATTCATCTGTAACCTATGATGACGGAGACATCTGTTGCAAATTTCATGTCAAACACACTTCCAGATATGTGGGAAGAGAATGCTGACCATGTCTGTTCGCCATGGTTGGTTCGGTAGTGGACTTGACTCTTGTGTTGGTCAACACTTGCCTGCATTTAGATCCAAGCTCCTTTAGTTTAGAAGAAAATGGCCAATAAGTAGGGTTATGGAGAAGGTTAATAGCTACGGTAGGCAGATTGACCAAAGTCTATTGTGTGGTGTTTGGTATATTTTTCAAAATTTCTCTTGGCTTTTCTTTTTTCTTTTTTGTCTGTATACCTGCTCTGAATCATGTGGCAGTTGAAAAAATAGAGTAGTGTATAAATCTGACCAACTTTAATAATCTTGTGAGAACACAGAGATGATCTTACTTGAATGTTGATAGAAGACAGATATTGATCTGGAATTTTAGATAATTTTAATTCTGCAGTTTGTCCTTCATGCCAATTAGAAACGTATTAGCTTCTGTTTGTCAATGCCGCATTTGGCCAGTTCCTGAACTGTCTTAATGGCCTTAAGTAATCATGATTGTAATGTGACAAAGATCAGATATACAGATAAGCTTTATATGCCCACTGAAAAAGAAGCCGCTTCTTGTTGAACAAACATCGTAGACCTCTCATCAGTGGTGTTTCGTGATCAGTCACCCTGTGCACTAATGCCTAGGACTTGATCTTGTGCATCAGGCCAATAATTAATACTTCCATGTTTGAATGTTGTCATGTCGGTTTAACTAAAAACAAACCTATCATCCCTGAGCCGTGTCAGGATCTGGTTATATTTTGCGTTTTCCCCCTCTCTCTCTTGCACCTCTTGACCAAGGATCACGTCTGCAGTGCAGACGCAGAGTGGGATAATTCAATCAAGATTTCCCGCCCACCCGAAGTAAGATAACCAAGTAGAAGTAGAGCTTGAAACTTCTTGAGATGTCTTCCGATATGGTCAAGGAAACGCAGCCTGACATTGCAGTGTCACTTTGATTTCCATTTACTTTTATTTGAATTCATGGGACTGAATAACAGCTAGCAGGGTCAAAGAACTTTCATTGCCTCTCTAGATTTTGTTTTAAGAAATATTTGACAACAAAGTACCACCTCTTATTCTAAAGAATTAAAATGTGAATGACAGTCCTTGTCAATAGCCACTTTCCACTTCTATTTTCTCTCTGTTTCATATATAGGCCCCTATCCATATATTTATGTAAGGCATTTTTATGTAACTACTATGTATGATTACATTCAATCAATTGCTTATGAAAATATAATCCTTTTAGTCCAGTGGATCCCAGGAGATGTCAGAAATGGACCTCTTGGAAGTGTTTGTAGATTCTATTACATGAAATATTCATTGACTTTTTTATGTGGATTGCAAAGATGATAAATGTTCCCTTGTGCTTTCTAATCAGCTATATGTCAGAAGATATCAGTAACTTCTGGTGATATGGAAGTTTGTCTGTCGCCCCATGTTTTCATCATGCAATGTTGATATGGAGCATTGGAAATAGAATCATAGGTATGTTCATGTTCATGTATGGGGGGGGGGGGGTGAGGACAATTTTTCTACACCTGTTGTGCTGTCTGCTATCCAAAAGAATAGCATGAAGATCAATTGCTCATATGTTGGATATATGTGAAAGGTGCAGGGGATTAGGTAGCAATTGTGTGTGATTTGTCAGAAATCAAGATTTTCAGAATTCTTGTTATAGCATAGACCCAAGTTTTCTTGGAAGTGCCTTTTAATTCATTCCTAAATTATTGATCTTTGTAGTAAAATATATTATACAAACAGCCATTCCTTAACTGTTTTTATGAAATAACATTTTGAATTGATTATTAACAATTAATGCAATACTATTTTCTCATCAGATGTAAAGAATGTTGAAGTAAGAATTAGAACTTTAAGACGATTTGACAGCAGCAGAGAATGAAAATTATGAGATTGCGTGCAAACTATTTTGAGTAGGCAGGAAACACCAGTTGTTACTGATTACACAAATAGTGCACATCATTAAAGAATACATGAGACTAAGAAATATTGAGATGCTGAAATCCCTCAGTGCTGTTTAAACCTCTCACGTGTCACTCTGAGTTCTTCAAAATACCTTATTTCCATGGCTCATTTATGGGAAGGAGGAAAGACAAATAATTAATAGAGTGTGCTGTTACTCTAGAACTAAAAGGGCATTAAACTGTGTATAGTTGGTTTGATAATTATAGCAAGGGATGGGTTAATAAAAATTATGATGAGTGGAAAAATAGATTAATTTTTGTACCTCCTTGATATTTAGCAGGCCTTTAGGGTGAATTATTTCTGTATGTATTTCATGATATTGCAGTATCTGAACATCATTTCCAATCCAATGTAGTCAAACATTTTGAACTTATTAATAATTTATTAATAATTTATGCATTGATGAATTACAGCTGAAGACTTAACATGAAATTATGATAACAGGGCCTGTGAAACATCTATTATTCAGGTTAAAAAAAGACAATCTCATTTTTTATTTCATTCTCATCATCGAGTGATTAGTGCATTTTCATTTCCAACAAGACCTGTAAACTGTGATTTGTTTCTAATGTCATTCATTATTTCAGGATTTATCCTCTGTATAGCACCCTTTCAGTAAATCAAAATAAAGTGGATTATCACATGAGCAAATTTGCCACGCCACGGTGTGAACCATGATAAAATGTCCTGTAATTATCTAATCACCCCAAAATCAAAGCCATCAAGTTCACCTGCAAACATTTTAAGAACAGAAATCATAATAGTTATTCCCTGGGTGAGATTGAGGTTTGATAGGAGGGAGCTGAAATTGGAGCGTAAATTTTTCATATCCAAGGTTCGTCGAGATTTCCAAATTGGCATAATGAATGGAGTGATTAGAAGTTCAAGTTGCGCAGTTGAGATATAGAGAAAAGTTTATTTATATCTCCTGGGAATAGTAACATTCAAGATCAGTCAAAGGAGAGTAGCATTGGATTCTAGAAAGTTCCTGTAGACTGGAAATTGTTCCTTTGAAATTGTTAAAGTTTACTCTTGATAAACTCTTCCTGCTAAAACTCGATCAAGACATGTCATCTATCTTGAGTGATTTGCTCATCCCTTTTCCTTATTTAGAAACTCATTATTTAGCACACGCAAGGAAATAACCGGTGCAAAACTGCATTGGGGAGTCGACAACATCACTGGCTTATTTTACACATAGAACATAGATCTTGGTATGATTAGAGATAATGTCTTCCGAGCAACTAGGGACCATGCATAGTTCACAGTAAATTTGGGGTGGTCAAAAGTCATGGACTTGTCTTCCATGCACTCTACCTGACTCCATTACACGACTTTCACCTTGTCTGGCTTGTTAAAGCCTAATAGGGGGTAAGGTGGGAAGGGGAGGGGGGGGGGGGGGCGTTAAGAATTTGTTACAGGTGTATGACAGTCATAAGAGGGTCATGAGCTTTTAATTTGATAACTGCTTCGCAAGAGAAGGTCACCGGTGACAGGAAGATGACATTATCTTCATTCACGTTCTGTACAAACCCTTAAGGAGCTCAGTCTCCAAGTTTATTTTGTAGAGAATCAGTCCTGTTAAGACTAAATTGTGATCAATGAATCAGGAAAGGACAGTGCTTTTGATCGGTTTGTCTGTCGGATTTACAATCTGTGATTTCATAGATGTTTAGTAATAGTCGTAGTGGTAGTGATGGGGAAAGGGGAGGGGGTATATTTTCAAGGAATCATTCGCAAATCTCAAGAATCATTGTCAAATTGAAAAATAATCTAAAAATCATACATTATATTGTTTAGATGACTTGTCAATCTTCGTCATTTGATTAGGAACAAAATTGAATGTATCACTAATGATATCACTAAAATGATTACCAGGTGTATTTACTAGTATGTCCCTAAAACAACTTTCCAAAATATCTATTCTTGCCATTCTAGATTTCTGTGAATGCTGGAGACTTCCCTTGGCTACTCAATATTACTCCAATATCCTCCGTTTTGTCTGTGTTTGTTTTGTGAATCATGAAAATCAGAACGGAAATTATGATTTTGTCCAAACTGACATCCCGCCGATCCATGAGTGACATCTGTTGTCTGTGTAGCCAAAAATGTGGCTATGTACAAGGTCCGTTATGCTTGGGTTTTGTGAGCCTTGCTAAGTCTGTGTGACTTTGACCACATGAATGATTAGCCTATTATCACATGAATGTTGTTGGTTTTGTCATGTGATTGGCGCGTCTGGTGTGAATAATCTTGATAAGACAATGACTGTCTCTTACCTTGTGGGGCAAATGTCCCATTACCTTAATTTTGTCGTTACAGAACTTTTAATTATGAATTTGTGGATTTTATGAAAATCAAACTAATTCCCAATTTCACTACTCTTTTGTTTTTTCAGGTGATGTCAACAACATGTACATCCAATATATAGTCTACCCCAATGCTGATGCTACTAGTGATACCTTCTTTGTTGAAGTTCGTGATGCAGGTAAGAAAATATGGAGACAAAGAAAGATAAAAAGAGAGAGTAATATAGATTAAGAAAAAGAGAAAGGAAAAGAAAAGAAAGTTGTCAGAATAGAAAATAAAAGAGCTTTGTTTCAGGGAATTTCCAGCTAATACAGGAGCCCGTCAGGAATACAGGAATACAGGAAAAAATATGTTATAAATGATGCAAGAATTTTTTTAATTTTCAAAGGTGAGCTATTAGTAAATTTCCAGAATTTATGAATAACCTTACTTCTACTTAAATTTCTCCTCTGGCTTATTAACTCCCAATTAATGTTATCCGTTTACCTTTCAAAAAACTGGATCTCGATCAAGGGAACGTTTGACTCACTTTCACCGTCTGACATTTTGGCACAGACTTTTGCAAATTTGTCAAATTATCAAAATTAAATTTGTTCTTATGTGTAAATTCTGTGGGTGTACTTGTAGATTGATTTCTTCTTTAAGTTGAAGCTGTTTGCTGACAGACATGCGTACTTATGAAAGGCCTTAGATCTTATAGGTTCGTTTGAACACTAAACAATAGAAATAGGAATTATTAATATTTAGATGAATCAACTCATAAAAAGAGACATAAAATAAACCTATTATCTGAAGCAATCTAAGTTTTAACAAAAGGAATGGGAAATATAGTGGTGTTTATTTTAAAATCTTTTTAATCTGACATTTTTGGGTCTGAATTTTTAAACTTTCAATCTCCAATTTATTTTTTGCTCTCAAGTTTTGATATTCCTTTAACTAATGGTTTCCAACAGATTCAACATCCTTTCTAGCTTTCAGTATGGATCCAAAATGTGTCTTGTTTTAAATGGCTTGAAGCGAACATGAACAACACGCGTCGCACCTGGGTATAATGTAGAAGGGGATCAATTCATGACATCCTGTTTTGTGGCATTTAGGATGAAAATGTTTGTCATCGCCCAGGAGCCGGGGTATTTTTTACTTCTGATGAAAAGGTCGCGGTTTCATTAATCAAGCAAGAAAAGAGGAAGTCTTATTCCATTTGATCTTAATAATATTCAGATTTTTTCCAAACGTGAATTGCTGAGATGTGGGTTTCCTCCCACATTGAGTGATTACAGACTTATAAGGAAGCCGCCAAGTAAATGAAATTAATTTTCTTTAATCCGTTTGAGGCTAATTCAGATTCCTTATAATCTTTGTTTAATCACATTCGCAAAACAGTAAGGGAACGTTTTATTTCAATGCCAAGATAAAATTATTTTGTTTTAAATGCCACTGCAAAAGTAAATAATTTGTAGCAAATAGGCAGATTGATGCTTATGTTCAAAGAGACTGCATCCTTTTGAGTAATTAAAGATGTGAGGGTTTAGGAGAGTCTGTAGGAATATTCTATGGCAATCACCATCTAGTATTATATTTTAAGATTGACCACAATTAAAATGGATAAAAAATAAGCAAAATAGATATAAGCTGTTCAATAAATACATGGAGACAAGTGGAAAGAGGAGATCTTTTCTTTAGGGTTGTAATGATACTTGTCTGATTCCACCGCGGAGATTGGATCCCTGATTCAACACAGCACTTGTGTGTATCCCTGTGTAAATGGAGAGAATTGCAAGGAAGATAGGTCAGAATAAGTCCTACGTAGTATTTCTCCCAGACTGTCCAAAGGAATCAATATAAGGCAAAAAATAACCATGAAAACAAGAGCTTGTGATATATTTTTAGAGCATTTACCTAATTTGTTGAGCAAACATGTGAGTTGATGTTCGTAGAATTCCCATCAAGTCCCTTGTGGAACTGAAAATGAGCAACTGGGAATTCTGCTTATTGTTTATCCTGTTTGTCTGAAAAACATCTCGTCCAACTCATCCTGACAACTAATACCTTGAGTGATTCGTTCCCACTAACACCAATATCTTTGGATATGGTGTCTTGTCCAGAACATGCATGATTTTCTTTTGAAAATTGAAAGGGGAGTTTTCTTGGTAAGAATGCAAATTTTTAAGGTAGTGTGGGCTGTTCCTATCAAACTTGACCATCACTTTTATGAAGGTTGTAAACCTCTTCCATTTTGAATTGAGCTTAAAACCTTTTAGTGGAAGGTGGAAATTACATACAGAGAAGGAAAGAAGCTGCAATGATGAGCATGCTTCAAATTGACTTAAGCAACATGGGAGGCCAAAAGCAAGGGGAAAGGGAAACATTAGGGTAAATGATGATAAGTTAGGGGTGTGGTCTTTCCTGAATATCAAGTTATCGCCTTACTGTGCACATGTCAGAATCGTCTTTAAATAGATTTCTTCAGACTATTTATGTTAGATAGGTCTTCAAATAAGACAGCAAGGAGCTCTGTTAATTGTTTATACTGTCACAGGGGCAACTGATAATTTGGCCAAATTGGTGGTGGGAAATTCTCATTAATGATCATTAATCCTAAAAAAATTGGTTTACCTAGATTACTAGCTCCTGTGAAAAATCATAAACTAGATAATAAATTGCTGAAAGTCTATTGAAAATTTAATACAAATATTTTAAAACATTTTAGTTATATCTGATATTCAATCTTTGACTGTGATCAAAATATGCCTAAATTCAACTGTTATAATCTCACTTGGAAATCTTGCTTGGTTTTGAAGAAAGCCAAATTATGTCCAAAGGGGTACATTTTTGCTCCCTTGGTGCTCAGATGAATCCCCTGGGGTGTTCATTTGAAGAATCATTTGCCCACCTACATTGAACACTTCCGCTTCTCTTTCTACCAAAACTGATTTTTCATTAACAACGTCTGGCTACTAATTAGATATATCACAACGAAATTTTTTATAAATTTGATTAGTCGGGTCCGTGCCAAGCCAAAAATGACACAGTGTTAGCCATGATAGTGACATTGTGATAAGTAACTTCTTCCTGGATTTGACCCAAACCTAAATTGTGGCACGTTCATATTTAGGAAGACTAATTTGATTTTTCCTCAATTTTTCAAAAGAGGGTGCTGTTCTGCAATTGGTTTTGGATGAAACCCGATATCAATTGTAACTTGGAACTGTCTAACAAGTAACCAATGCCCTTTATTATATTGGATTACCAAGTATGCACATGGGAAAGATGTGTTTTCTGGTTTGACTGATATGATGGAGTCTGACTTAAAACGTGTCGTTAACGTGACCCCAAGGAATGACTGGGGGCGATCCTGGAAGTTTGCAACAAACTGATGGACAAGTTGGCGCAGTGAGTTTTCTTGTAGATCTCAGGCCAGCTGACGTTGCATGTCCAAGCCTTAGCTCGGTTTCAATTTGTATTCAATTCTTCGGCAGAAGATTCGACTTCTATCCAGCTGGGAATTCTGATTTCTTTTCATTTATGATCCTGACTTGTAGGATATTGTACTTTCTGTCAAGAGTTAGGTCCTCTGTCAGTTTCTTTCTCAGGATCTTCGGAATTGAATTTTTCATATGAAACAAAATTTATGGACAAAATTATGGACAAAATTTATGGACAAATTTATGGACAAAATTTTTGTACCATGTAGTACAACAAAGATCATCCAGTTATGTAGATACACAGCCAGATAATGATTTCACCATTGAAAGCAAATAAAAGAGCTTGTGAATGATAGAACCTGTAGATATCCACATAGCATTGAGTAAATTAATCTGACCAAACTCAACTTAATCATTTAATTTTCTTATTGAAACTCAGAAGGTATTGGCAGTAATATGTCTTTGGCTTTTGGCTCATGAAAATAGAGTACACTGACACCTAGACTGTGAAGATGTTCTTAAAGCCCCCTACCAAGATATTGAAAGTTTTGAACTCACAAGCTATTAGATAATAAAAGGTCAATAAACTTGCCATCCATGCATTACATCATCTGGAATGTCCTTGTAGCACGTGTAGCACCCAGCTGATCCTCATTAATCGGACCATTGTCACAGCTCTGACATTATATGTATGTGTAGCATTTCCGTCCAATTAAAATGTTATAATGAATGCTTGATGACAGGAGTTTCTAATGACAGCCCTGTTAATCATCTCATTCATAAAGAATTGTGTTCAAGAAGTTAGGATATAGGGTATTGATCTTTATCAAATCTTCATTAATTACAAACAAATCAGACATAGATAAGATTATTATAAGTTAATTTATTTAGGCTGGCTTCCGTAGAAAGCATAGTAGTCAGTTAACCAGAGGATTAATGTCTTTTAATTCTTCTCTCTGGACCCAGTAATTAATGCTAACAAGGCTAATGCTTTCTCAATTGGTAGAAGTCTGGTATATTGTATGTTTATTGACCAGATTGTTATTGTTTTATTTTTATCAGAAGTATTTTCACTGCCAGATTGCAAAGAATAATCACTGTTTGTCGGCTAATGGGTAATCATAGGCTTTTAATGTGGGCTAATGTTTGATTGCTTCAAAATGTAAAGCTGTACTTGCCATTTCATTGAACATGACTTTAGGCAATACTACCTATCATGAAATAGGCAGGTGCTTCCTCTGAAAGGAAGTAATTAAAGCAATTGAGATAACAGGCCTGTTCCCTCAATGAAATTTGAGGAGCCTGTACAAAAGTTAAGAATGAAAAAAATGAAACAACAGTCTTGTTGTGGTAATATCTAAAAATTTGCAAGATGAGTTCACCCACATTTCATGATTTCTTCTAGAATAAAAAAAAATGAATGCAAAATAAATATAGTTAGATTTCAGATACAACATAGAATTTAGTGAATATTAAACTACATGTAGGTAGCCCAAAAATGAGATAACAAATAATCTTGGTAATGACCTATGATAAGAGATATTGATAGGGACAAGGAATAACATGTACCACAGGATGTTATGGTGATAATTAGATAATAAAGTCATTTATTTGATAAGAAGGAAGATGAATGAAGTCAAATATAAGCTGTTATTTAGGCCTATAGGTATTAAGTAAATAATTTACAGGGATAGATGTAGAATGTCCATTTAGTTATCACCAAGAATGGTGCTTAAGATACCCTGAATGTTTATCAAATCAATAAAAATGATTTTGGAAATTAAATTTGGCTCCAGGACCCAGATGCCTTGCATTGAAATTGAATGCTTGAATCAGAAGAAGGTACAAATGCCTTGTATTGAGATGTATGATGAATGTTATTTTCCTGGCACTTGGATTGCTGATTGGTTCTACGTGAAGGCAGCATGAAAATGTGATGCTTATGATTTGGGTGATGATCTGCCCCTGTTACGCAGGCATGTCATTATTCCTTGCCATTTTATTTTTTCTTCATACTCAGAAGGAATTACTTGGCAAAGAGTTAGAGCCAGAGATTCCAAATGGCAAATTTGCAGATAAGGTGGACTGACTGATCTTCGTCAACTTTCTTTCTCCAAATCTCTATATTTTTCAATACATATCTAATTCTACAGTTATTGACGATATTGAAGATCTTGGTTGAAGAGTGATATATCAAGAAAGAAAGAAGGAGAAAAGGGAGGGAAAGTGGTGGGAGAGAGAGAAAGAGAGAGAGGTAGATGAGAATAGGGCTGGGGGATCACAAGAGTCATTTACAAGGAAAGTGATCACTTTCTAAAGATACAATATGAATTCTCATTTTGTCTCTTGAGCTTTCAATAGGTTGCTGGTGATTCTAAAGATAGAGTGAGATGTAGAATGGCCTAATAACCCTCTAATATCAACCACACACCCCTTATTAGAAAGTAATTATGGGGATGACCTATGGGTGAATAGTTCATTTGGACCAGCTAACAGTGCAAACTACTCTTGTGTTCATTCCCCTCCTGTCTTGGGGATCTATTTTGTATTGATTAATGGTTTGGGCTCGTTATAGATTGAAAGGGATCTAAATGAAAAGAAAAGCTGAAGGATAATTGCAACTATTGACCAATTGCTCCCCAAGAATACAATATTGATACAGTGTTATACACAGCCTTTCTTGTTTCTGGAATGGGGGTAATAAAAGTCATTGCACTGTGTATCAGCTTGATTCTTGTCGGAAATGGACCTGCAGTGGTATAGTTACAGTATTGTGTGCTATTATACCAATGATTTTGATTTATGGAATGAAGTGGACTGCCTGGAGACTAGTTTAGTGCCATTTAATTGTGATTTTCAAACAACTCACCAGTATTAGGTTGGAAAGTAAATAAAATTTCAATTCATTGCAAGATTGCTTCATTTCCGTTTGAATTACTTGGATCTGAAGTTATTGCATGATGATGAGCACTTTGGTCCCACTTTGGGGTTATTCAGAATGGTTACAATTGCTGGTTCACCAAACTCTGTTAAGCAGGAGTGACTGAGTGGGTCAACAAACATGGCAATCATTTGGGCACCCCTGGAAGCCCCCTAAAAGAACTTTCAAAATAGACAGCAGGGTTTCCACTGATTAAACCTAATTCATTTGATGAATACAACAGATAATGGCCCAGATCAGTGTAGGGTGCTTCTTTGCGGTGTCTAAAAGGCACCATCTTTCAGATAACATTTGTCAGATAAGGCTTAAATTTCGAGTTCCAACTGAGAAAAATTAATGAGCATGTAATCATTTCATGCAACAAGGAAACTTAAAAGAGATGCATAGATCCATTAGACAAATGAGAGGAAGATTAGAGAGATACCCCTCTAGGGAAAATCTATATGCATTTTCCATCAAGAATTTGTCTGGCACCATCAATGTATTTCTATTGAGGGTTCACCCTGTTGACTTCTGCATACCATCATACATGTGATAGTCAAAGCTCTAAATTGATGGTGATCACATACGTATCTTTTCTAAGGGTTCATCTGTAATATCTTCTGTTGAGTTAGAAGAATTGGATGTTCTCCCGCAGTCTGAAAACTGGAAGTTGAATTGGTGATCTGATTGATACTAACAATTCATATCAATCTATATTATCCAAAAGATTCACCAAAGCCAGACTGTCCACAGGTAGATGAAATATGAATATATTATAAAATATTACTGAAGAAGATAAGCATAATAAAGATGGCTGAGGTGAGGGTAGGGGTAAGGCTAGAGAGTATAGGCCTAGATAGAAGAAGGGCACAATAGAATTTATTTTGTTCAATTTGAGCAACACAAGGATTGCCTATTTAAATCATATTCCATTCAACGTTTTCTAAGAAGATATCATACATACAGGTGAAGTATTTCTTTTATGATAGATAATGCACTTTTTGGAACTAGGGGATCAAGAACTAAAGAATAAAAATCATGTCTACATCGAAATAAACAGCTTATGCACATTTGAGATATATGCAAATTATCTTCTTTAACATAGAACCAGATGTGTTTAAACAAACATTGCTACCACACTCCCTTTTCCAGAAATTTGGAAAATTCAGCATAAATACAATACATTTAGAGAAGAATACATTCCAAAATCTGTTTTTGGAGCCATTCTTGAAGCATTTTATCACTAATGAAAAATAGAAGCTCTTTCAACAAGGGTTTTTCATCTATCATGTCCTTGCTTATATTATGTCCACTCATATCTTAACGTGGATCCTTTATCCTGACTCATCTCTTAAGAAGAACATTCTTTTAGATGAATGAACTCTTGAATGTTACATAATACAATCACCCTAGACTACTCAAGGAGAAACCGATTTTGAGCTTATGCCAAATACTTATGCCAAATACTCGTCAACTGGTAAAAATGTCTCATCTCTTTTAAAAAAGGCTGATCACTGAAACATCTATGAAGTATTTGTGAGGCAGGGAATAGAAAAAAAAACCCTTGATAAGTATCTCCTTTTCTATGTCTTCCCAACTATATATGTTTAATCTCTGAAAAGTTGGTTCTGAATAGAAGTGTTATGGAATTGATAGGGTGGAGAAAATTGGAATAATTGCCTGCAGTTGTCATGCCCAACAAGCACTTACAGCCATCAAACTGCAACTTGGTATAGATCTTACACACCTCTCTTTTTGATTTCTTGTAATCAATTTGATTAGTTTGCAGCTTATGCTTACATTTTATTGACATAATTACAACATTTTCTAATCCTTAGCATTCAGCAGTCAGGGACCGATGTGCTTTATTTTATTTAAAGGTTTCGCCTGGTAAATTATAGTAGGCTGAAGAAAGTTGCATGAGAAATATGGATGTCAAAATTTGTGTTATACTTTGTCAATAAAATAACTAAAGCTGTATACATATTTCTTCCCCAAGTTTAAATTGATGAATAGGGCTTGGTCCTGACAGGCAGATCCAAATTTCTATTTGGGCTGATCAAGATAAATGTCTTTCTATATTCTTTCCAATAACTTTGTTGTAGAACTTGATAATGTCCAGTCCTACAAATAGCCTTCAGCCTTTCAGCTGTTTGTAGAACACAAAGTATATTGAAGAACAAATTGAGTATCCACATCCAGCGGCACTTTTTAAGACCCCCTTTTGAGTTAAGTGTATAATAAAATACGCTGCCCCCTTTCCGGTAATTTACACAAACCAGAAATTGTCCCTAAAAGCATGGAGACTCTGACCACCCCTGTGTACACCTGTAGAAGGATATCAAAAGAAAATCAAGAAAAGCAGTGAAACAAAACTGAATCGTCTCTTACATCCCAAGAACATGTAGGTCGATACAAGATCCAGTTTCTGTTTCTTCCCTCAATAATATTTGTCTGTTTTTCAATAGTTTTGTGGATGGTTTGCTGACCAAAGGAAGTGAACAAAGTGACTCATTTATCATAGAATCTCATTGTTGATTTGGGGTTATAGATGTCAGCTAGGTTAAATCCTATCATTCAGATGTCAATCCCTTCAGTATCTTCTTTATGCTTCTACTCATAGAATAATATATATTTCTATTGGAGGTATAGTATAACTACCCTAAGGGATAGTAAAGACTGTAGAAGTCACAATATTCTTCCAGTTATTTATTTCAGCATTTTTTTCTCTTTGAATTAATTTTGACTGAAAACACAATGTATCAATGGATGCACAATGAGAATGCTAGTGAATTTGATCCAATTATTATTTATTAAATATTTGATTGATATTAGTGTTACCTATCTTACATGATAAACATTCTAAAGAAGTGTAGATGTAGCTTTTGAGGCACAGCAGCAGCAGCAGCATCAGCAGGTCTGTCCATGTTTGACCCCAGACAAAGGTTGCTTCCTCCCATACTTCCAATGCACTTTCAAAATTACTTCCTTACCAACTTAAAGTCTTCACCCCTCCCTGTCACCTCCCCTCTTTATTATCTCCTTTTCTGATCTGCTATCATCAGTGAGGTATCACTATTCCTTGCTATCATCCCCCTCTTTCTATTCATTTAGCTCACACACCCCTAATTTTGACCATATGTCATGTCCCCTTACCCCTGGGGTCAAATGGTGTCCCCATCAGGTCACTGCTGTATTTGAGTAGCTGATCAGTAAAGGTCAAATGGGGCTCCAGGCAGATAGGGCAAGAAAGGTACATGTTACAGGTCACTTGCTTCTCAAAACATGTTTAGATTACAATGAAGATATTACAATTAGATAAAAGAGAGATGGGGGGGGGGGGTGGAAAGAGCATGTATTTTATTCAGATTCATTTGCTCAAACTTTACAATGATGTCAATGTACAAAGTCATATTTTAAAGAATAGTACTATGTTGATTGAAGAACTAAAAATGAAAAGAATAAGAGTACACTCTCAATATTATCTTGGTATTGTTGTAAAATGCATCATTCCTTGGTAAAAGCTGACATTTCTAGCAACAGTCAAGCAGTATGGAGTATGTTTTCTGAAGCCTCTCTTGTGTCATTTCCTTTGCACCTTTAGAAAAGGAAGGTACTGATAAATATCGGACTTCCCCAGCCTCAAGCCTTGAGATTCTTTATAGCCTTCCTTGGAAACTTTACCCCTTCCCTTACCCTCTGTGTACCCCCTCCCTTCATATACACTCATTCTCCTTACTGTTGAATTGCGAGTGTTTGGTCTTTGAATTTATGTGTGATATTAGTCGATTGTATCTCACTTTGCAGTTTCCTACTTTTCTAAATATACATTTAAAAATATATGTTTCATAATATTGGACTTACCTATCACTCTTTCTTCTTTACTTGGTCTTCAAAGGTTTCGCGGTCATTTTTTTTGTCATTTTGCATCTCTCCTCCCATCCCTGCTTCTTCTTGGCCTCCTTCCATCCTCTATCTATCACCTTCCCTCTACCACAACCCTTCTATCTGGAGGTAAACATGGAAGAGGGAGGTTAGAGTGAGGTCGCAAGATTTATTATGTATGGATTGACTAATGTCTGGGGTCCCAGAAACGATGCAGACAGCTACCACCACCATCTCTTGTCCAAATACAAATTTATCATTTATTCCCTCTGTGGTATTCAACTCCTGGCTTGAGCCAAGTCCTTGTACTATGAGGCATTATTACAGATGCATGTGTCCATAATTTTCCTGCCTTAAAATTATGGAAGTTCATGCATACAAGTATGCAAGCATTTTCTGGCTTATTATTACATTAACTACTGTTATAGCTCCCTCTTATGGCCAACATATGCTTGCATATTTTCTCTCCCCATTTTGTGAGTTGCTTTAAGTAAGGAGGGCTTTTACTGTTCAGCCAACCTCATTCATCAAAAACCCAACGACCGACCGTTCCTCATGTTCTCTTATCTCAAACACTAAACTTAAAATCAAACAAATTTGAATGATAGGATTTGGCATTTCGGAACTCTCATTTCCAATGGCCCAGATAAACCCAAATGCCCTTCCCTTCAAAGGCTTTGAAAAATAAACATCACATATCCTTTTCTTATCTCTTGAAAATGAATGCTTCTGTCTTAAATCTTAAATTAAAAACAGAATAAAGAGCAAAAAAGGATTGTATGCCAAATGATGAAATCTACTCAATACCTCTTTAAAGATCAATTTGTATAGACAGGTGATTTCTTGGTCTACCATTGTTGTCAGGCAATATTTATTTTATCTATTCTACCCAAAAAGGTTATTATGAATTTCACAGGGACACAGGGTTTATGCTTTGTACAAAGATTGACGTCCTCTGGCAATGGCTATGGAATTTCCCTTCTTCATTTGATGGATGTTGAAGACATTTTAACCAACCTAGTGGGAGTAGGTCGTATTTTCGTGAAGCCAAATTTGTCCTATTTTCTGACATGACTGATTTGGTCTCACTTCCTTTGAAGAAGAATCCCTTAAAGTGCTGCCAACTACCGAAGAGTTTTTCAAATTGATATCATCTTGTAAACACTTTAAAAAGTCACTTGAGATTAAGTCCACATAAGATATCAAATTTATATGAAATCTGAAATCCCAGGGCTACAGGACAACAAGTTTTATTCAAGTCGTCTACACCCCTCTCTTTCAAGTAATGGGTATGAATAAAAAAAAAGATTTAAAGTACTTTCATTGATTGGGACTGACAATAAGAAAGTTAGCACAAAGGAGGAAAACAACCTGTTTGTCAATGCATTCATGATTTCCCTTTTTAAAAGTAGGTGTAAGGAAAGAAAACTTTCAAATAAAACATGTAAGGAAAAACTTTTTTTCTGGAAGAAATTAGGCACTATAAAGAAAGATGACCTGAGGCAGAAAACAACTTCCATATCTGTTCCCTTTCTTGTTTAATGGCGAACATGAGAGAGTGCTTTCAAATGCTAAGGCGCTTTGGCGATATGTGGAAGCTTGAAATTTAGGATGAATGTATTATCCATGGTTGAGGGAAACAAAAAGGACCATGTTCTTTTTGATTACCTTCCTGGAAAAAGAGGCAGACAGAAAGCTTTGTCTCAGAATCAGCAAATAATCTATACGTTTCAAGACATGTCCATTTTCACTGTATCTGTCTTTCTGTTTCCTCTCTCCCTTTCTCCGTTTATGTATTTATTTATCCATTTGCTTGATGCTCGCTCAAGAATACTGTCCCTCTGTCTATCCCTATTTACCATAGCTAAGGTGTTCTACATGGACAAAGGATCATTTATAATTGTGATTTGTGGCCTGTATGCTAATAAAACTCTTTTGAGGCTAAATCATGAAGTTTGAATGTACATGTAATGATGTATTATAATTTCAATTAATGAACAACATTTGTATTATACCACCACTTACTGTCTCTGCTGTGATGCTCACCTAGATGACTGTATGGGAAGGCATATCAATATCTTAATCTGTTATCACATATAGCTTGGGGATGTTTTAAGTGATTGGTTACCTGTCTACCATGACACCATTCCTGATGGCTTAACCAGACCTCAAGAGCTCTCCTCCCCATCATCTACACCTCCCCCTCCCCTCTTTTTACCCCCTTGCTTCCTCTTCCTTGGTTACATTCTTTCTCTGACATCATCCCTTGATGCCTAAACCAAACATTTTCTTCAAGAGATGTCATCCACTACCCCTTCCCATCCTCTCCTCTCTTCCGCTCGCTCTTCATTTCTACCTTCCTTCCTCCCATCCCTCTCAAGTGTTTCCCTCTTTATCTTTTCCTCTGTGCCATATATCTTTCAGTTTATCTTCCCTTTCTTTTCTATCTTTTCAGAAGGTTTTGCATCGTTGGAAAATTATGTAAAAGCTTGCACCATGCAGTAAAACTTGCTTTCAGTACTTGTGTGACAAACACAATTTTCATATTTCTTATTCAAAGATTGATGGACTCATAGATGATATCTGCCATCTTTACCCTTTCCAAATTCATATCCTGTTTACTTGGGGTAAAGAGAATCAAAGTAAAGACAATTTTTCTGGTATCTATTTCAAGACATGTTGAATTTTCATAAATTTGGGAGAGGGGCCCAACCTAGAAATAGAATTGATGGGATATCGCTTCTGTCATAAGATTGTTGTCTGTGTTTTGATGAAAATATCTGAAACTAGAAAACCATGTAGAATGATTCTCTTTTTAGAATGTACATGTACATCTTTCCTTCACATCACCCCTGTATGAATGGATGTCCCATTTAGCTCCCTTTCTTTTCTTTTAGTAATATTTGCTAGGCAGAGGAACTAGGCACATCTTGCTGTACTCGCCATAAAAATCTGATTTTTCAAACAGATATATCAATAGCATCTTAAGAAAACTTCCAAACCAAATGTAGAGGAGAGTCCAACATTCCAAAGTTCTTATGTTTCCATCTATCAACATACAAGTGCCATATCAAACATACCTATATAAATGATATGTAGAAAGAATTGGGGGGGGGGGGAAGGCTAGACAGAGGTAGGCATAGGTTACATTATACAGAGTAATACCTTCTTTTGGGGTGCAAGAAAATCGGAAATTGAGCTGAAATCGAAGATGCCAAATTTCTCGATTTGTGGAGCTTGCTGAGCTTAGGGAAAGTAAAGAACTTGGAGAATTGAAATTCTTTGACATCTCTAGCTTTAACAGAGACTCAAGGAAGGATCCTTCCAGCTGTTATTTAGACTGTGATGAAGGTTACATGCAATATTATATGTCACTTTTCATCAGCGTTATCTTTAAAAATGCAAGGCTTTTGCAGGTAAACTTGAGACTGTTTTGATGACGAGACATAACACTGGAATCCACCAGTGCTCAATGAATAATGCAATCTTACATGAAAGAAATGGCCATCATATCATAGACACATTAAAAAAAAATCAGTTTTTCAATATGACAGTATGAACAATTATATTCATTTGATACATTTGTGAAGAAACATAATGATCCACAACGTATCATACGTGCATTGAATAAATGATGTAAAACTTAGCAATGAAAAAGAATATGTTAACATATCTTCCACACAATGTATAAGACTAGATTCTTGGTGAGTCACCTACTCTCTTAGGAGAAAGAAATCCTGTTTGAACCATCAGAGAGGCACAAATCAGCTTCTGATATCCCCCATAAGTCTCTCCCTAAATTCTGTTAGAGGAGATATCCATTTTTAGCTTTCTTTAAAGGTTAGTTTCTAAAGATGTTCCCTGGCACTGTCTGCTTTGGTCAATGTTTGTTTCATCTGGGAATAAATTCAGTTGTACTGGTGTTCCCCCACCGGTAAATTGCCTTTCATACAGTGCAAAAGGGGCTTTGCAATCCTGAGTGACACTCTAAACCAGCTATGGGAACAGACCTAAGGAATAAAGATCCTCTGTCTAGTTTTCGTAAGTCCTCCAGAGACGGACATCCAAACTTGATCACTTCTGGAGTACTATTTTAGACCAGTCTAGTGGTCATGGGAAGAAGACTTCACTTCTTGTCATTTCCACATTTAGTCTACAGGGATATTTAAGCTTATTTCTGTAATTGTTGAAATGGTATTATTATTGTTTATTTCTGTTCGTCCAACCATTGACCATAGATAGAAACTCCTATCCAAGCATTCAGGCTGGGTTTTTTTTTCATCAGCACATGGAAAGAGCCACAGACAAAATCATGATAGTGTGGATACATGAGATTTAATACCAATAAAAGTAAAAGTAGAAAAAAGAATGAAAGTAAAAAGGGTCTTTTTTCTTAATGTAGTTTCCACATTTTTATGAATATCTTTGAATGAATGACACTTTTTAAAATGGGAAAAAAATGAAATGATATGGAACCTCATATGGCCAACTGTAGTGCTGCTTTGGTGAAAGTGTAAATTACCAGTTATGATAGAATGACTTCTCCTAGATCTTATCTTGCTATCCTATCATCTGTTAACTGTTATTTTGGCCTATTTTCTTTCTTTAACTTCAAGGGATAAAGAAAAGTAATACTGAGCTTCTGTTTAGTCTAGATGCGATAAGGAATGCATCATGATTAAAAACAGAGGCTCGGAAAGTGAAATGATGTATTCTATTTCCTCAGTTGTGAGGTCATACTTGAGGGTTAGCTTTGTATCAAAATTTGACCTTTTCATGAAATTTATAGAGCAATATATCCACAAAAAGAAAAATATAATTTTCTCTGAAAATAGATAGAAAGTCAAGATCAAAACCACAGACCAGATGGTCTTCTGAGTGTTATTAGGTGTGAAGAAAGTACTTATGTTTCCATGGCAATAATGGGAGCAGTCACATACATCATTGCCTTCCATGAATCATGATGGAAGATACAAATTGTGGTTTTTACAGAAATTTATGTGTCTGAGTTCATTTGGAAATCTTTGCTTATTGTATATAATATCATTTTTGGTGGGTCAATGGGCAATAAAAGTGTATATTTGGATAATTAATTTAATTTGTTTAATTTCTGAATTCCACAATGAATATCATTAGGCGAGAACTGTCTTGTTGAATGCTTCTTCTAAATCATGATTGTGTGCCATTGATAGAATATTTGAATAGTATTTGGGTAGTTACTTGTATTCTAAATGAATTTCTTTTGGAACAACTTGTTCAATCAGGATGCGATTTTGATGGAAGTCACAGAACATTGTTATTTCCTCTTTTACTCTTTGTAGGATGTTATGACAGTAACAAGTATTTGGCCCAATTCACAGACCATAACAACTGCCTACAACCATGACAGTAAACTTGACTGAATTGTGAGGAAAGATAGAGATAAAACAAAACTAAATAAGAAAAAGAAACTCGAGACGCGCCCTTTAGGCCGTTCTTCCTCAGTAAGTCGCAAACATAGTCTAGGAAGGATATCCGAAGAGATTTGTCATTGGTTGTGTCCGATCCTGTTGCTCTGTCTGTGATTCCAGTTAGTAGCCACAAAGTAATTCTCGGTCTATTACTTCCTCTACAGGATTTTGGAGGCTTAGAATAGCATGAAAGGGAAGATGGATATTTATGAACTACTACTATACAATTAAGAGTTTTTCTTTAAGTGTGTATTCAAACTGAACAATGCAGAAAAGGCTATTCCATTTGTGATTTGAATTGCCAGGCCTCAATGGATTAAGGGATATTTTTAGTAAATTTATGCTGATAAAAGTTTTAATTCAAAGGGAATTAAAAGTGAAAGAAGGATTGCCCCACTTGAACTGAATGGAGAAAAAAAATATCACAAAGAGTAAGGAAAGTAGTTAGCTCAGTGATGTCGAACCCCAAATTTCTGCACGATGCTTATAAATAGAAACCACTTACAGTAAATGATTCCAAGATCTATTCAACATAAATTACATTCTGCAATCTAAGAGAGAGGGTATTCTAAACCTGAATCAACCACTGAATTGATCTAAGTAATGAGGTTCAGTTATTAGAGTCATGTTAATATTGATAAATGTTTTTTTAAGGTAAAGCAAATTAACTTATACACAACCTAAAGGTATGTAACAATCTCACTTGCAATAATGTCAACATGAATTGAATCCTTCCAATTGCAATTGCAATTAAATGCTTGGGCCACTAAACTACACCCATTCACCATTCCTATATATGCCTTTTATGCTTGCAGCGAATCCAAGTATATATAAGGAAAAGTTTTTTGAGTATAATGTATATAAAACCCCATTTAAAGGACTCATTACATTGTCTGTCTAAAAGGCAATTTTCTCTTGCTTTTACCATATTCATGCCAGTCCTGTAACCTGCAACCATTTTCTCTTGCAAATAATAATGGATGAACAGAATAGTTGTAGAGCTGACTATGAGTATTCAGTAACAGGCCGCTCTAGGGAATCAAAGTACAGGGAAAAAATAAAGGGGAAAACAAATGTCCAGAGGTGTTTCGCTCAAGCCGCTTAGAACCAATGACCACTTTGCATAGTTCAGCCTCTCAACAGTTTCCCATTCTTTACTTGAGCTTTTTATTCCAAAGTGGCACTTTTTGAGGCTATAGATTTATGCTGGACATTGTTGTGGATGGAGTGGGATCTTCTGCGTGTTTGTTGGTCAGAAGTGGGGCTTACAAGCACCTTGGTGAATCAGGAAGGTGGCTGCAGAGTAAATAAGAACAATTCTTCTCCATAAACAGGGTGGAAACAACCACTTTACCATAACCTTTCATGTCAAGGTGTCTGCAGTAGACTGTGAAATGCCCTGTGGAAGGAAATAACATCATCTTTCCATAGGAAGACTGTAAACTATGGGCTGCCATCAATGACAAAATCATCCTTTTTAGCTTTTGGAAAATTCATTTAAAGACAAGCACAACATATCACTCTTTTGCGGTTAACTGTCTAATCTGTCCCAATCTCCTAGAATTGTTCTAAAGTAAACAAGTATAGTATATTCCTGTAGAGAGGAAGCCACCATTTGCATGTCTTGTTGTGAAGAAGGAATATGGTATCCCTGCCAGTACAAATAACATTTGAAAATGTGGTTTTGGTGAAACAGCTCTGTTTTGGTGGGATGGGATGGGTGGGGTCAACAGTCCCACAAGCTTGTTTTGGTCTTTGGTGAAGGATTAGGGCCTACATGAGAGTCTTCTCACAACTTTGTGGAAACACTTGATTTTCTTCTTCAGAAAGGAAAATGGGGACACTGTCCTTATCAATACCCATGAAGTATAGAAAACAGCTTTGAAACATTTGTTGTAGGTGCATGTTTGTGAGAATATGGCAAGTTGACTTCCCTTATGGATTCCCTACAGAGAGTGCAAACATTACAACATAATGCTAGTAAATACACTACAGTAGCTTCTTCTTCAGAAACCTCTGATGATTCTATACAAAAGTGCATCAAGCATCATGTATATTTTTTTACTTCAATGTGGGGCTCATCATTCATTTGCTTTTGTATCAGTTCTTCTTTTCTGTGACAAAATATTTGTTCAAATGATGTTTCGTTTCCTGTAACCAAACCACAGCATCAATCAATTGTAAAAGAAGCATTGTGCATCAATGTAAATGGGCTTATTTGTCAGTGGTATCTTCTGTATTTGGGAGTATATTGTAGGGACTTTTTCACAAAGGGTGAGACAGAGACTGATAGTCATACTTTAATATGCAGCGTTATACTGTTTAACAAAACAATATTAAAATTGACCAGCTCATGAAGTCTGCGTGAAATTAGACATTCTAAATCTCAAAGATGTATCCTGATGTATAAAATGTACCCATTTCCATCAATAAATAATTCATTTTGCTGTCTTCTTTTGTTATGGTAGTGGGGTACAAAAAATACTCAGGAAAGGTAGATACAGGCCTATAGGTCTAACTTTAGTCTAGTGCTTCCCAGTAAAGCCCTATGGGACTGGGTTGATTCTTCTCAATTCCCCATTCTATTTCACATAGCTATTATTCGGGACCCAAAAAACTCACTAGTGGTCCATTAAAGTTGAAAATGCCCTTTGTAATCTTGGTAAATCATTTCTATTCTGTATAGCTGTTGTGTTATATTGGCTGGAAATAATTGGATGTATTAAATGTTGTAGGAATACATCTTCTGTGTCCAGAATCTTGCTGAATTGTGATAAAGATCTATGTTTAATAGATGATTAAGAAATGAAGAAATTTTTCTACAGTTTTTGAAAATATATCATTCAGTTAAAGTTTGGTAAAAAAAAACAACCCAGAATGTTTGTTGATGTTAATAGTGACCGGTCTGTGGAAATTTTGACTTAGCTTGAAGCAGTGACTGAAACAAGTAAAGACTCCAGAATGGAACTGAAGTAATCAGCATGATCAGTACTGTTTTTTTTTTTAATTTAGTAGATTCCCAACTCTTTCAATCAGAGATTGATTCTGGTATAAGGGACACACAGGAGGCCCAATTCCCTTGTAGATTGATTTGAATTTACCAGCAAATTGACACAAATTCAGCACATTTGTGGTTGCTTAGCCTCAGGCCTGTTGTAACATACGGAAGACATTTTTTGCCAATATAGAGGCAAAAACTGCTTGAACCACTTGAACGCAGCTTTGAATTGAAATTCTATTTCACCCCCTCATCTGCATCAGTTTATCATAAATGGGTAATTTATGGTTCGTTTTTTATTTGCAGTGTGTTAGAGGTGTCTAGCAAACAAGTCAAAAAGCGTTCTTTTTTAAATATTTAGCTTCATTATATTTTTCATCCTGGAAATGTTTGAAGGATTCACTCTTCGTTTGAAATAAAATCTTTTATTGAAATAAACTCATTTATCTTGTAGCTTTTAAAATGTGGAAATATGAAGCCATATGTGAAAGATTATGAGTTCCCCTCAAAGTTTCTTATTATGAACTGAATGACGTAAAGGTATGAATGCTGTAGTAATTCAACCCCCAAACACAACTTTTACATCTTATTTTGATGGGATTCATATAATCCAAACCATCTAGGGAATCGAGTGTAAATCTAATTATATCAAACAAAATAAAGAAGGGAAACCAAATTACATATGTCTTTATTCCTGTAGGGCATACTTCAATCGTCTTATCATGGGAATAAATTCCTTTATGAAGGCAACTTTTCAGAGCTGCATCTTTTCTGCAAGAATCCCATATTGCCTTCTTATCACTAAATCTTTTAAAGTATTTAGAGACAAATAATAGTTGACTAAAGGAAACTGTAATGTCTTTATTCAGAATAATACAAAAGTTTGAATAAATGAGAGACTGTGATTGTTAAACCAAAATGAAGTTATAAGCATCATTACAAAGAGTCTCCATTAGTACAGGGGTATATTTGTACATAGCTTGTTACAGCATGAGAAGGTAGGCCTACTTCTACTAGAAATTCTATACATTCAAGGAAATTACGAAGGGGGGGGGGCAGTGTATAACTTAGAATGTCATGTAAATGTTGAAATAGAATTTCCATCTTAGTGAATATTTCTTATAAAAATGCATGTGAGTTGAAGAAAAGGGAAAGGCATTTGGGGAAAGCATTGTCAAAGGAGGTGAAAATGTCTCGTAAATCATGTCCACAAAATCACTCGCAAGTTCAAAAGGGCAGAGATTCTTGTTCCATGCCAGTTCAACATCAAACTCTTGGTGTTCAGGTACTGCCAGACAATAGTTATATTTACAAAGGATATTAATTTTCTTGCTTGTGTTTTAGGAATAATGGTGTCTGAAATGAACAGAAAATGGATTTGATTGTAATTCATTGCAAAACAATATTAAAAGTATTATAGAGAATAGTTATTACTATGATAAGTGTAGAACTAATGTTTCCCTGCCGATTGCCTAGAATAGATATGAAGAAAGCATTCATCAGATATTTTGAAGATATACATTGCCATGAAGTCTTGATTTGAGGCCATTTTCATGTATGAACAACACCTTTACAAGTGGCAAATAAACCACTGAATTAAAATGAGCTGAAATTAATGTGACAGAACTGTGTTTTTCTTTCATATGAGCATTTCTAATATTTTTCTAACCTAGTATTATTAGACCCCCCTGCTGAGCATGATTAAATGTTATGTTTCAGGTATTAATATGATGGGTGGAATCTTTTAGAATGTTGATATCCAGATTGTCACTCTTTTTAGGGACGAGGGAGTGATTACATATAACTTATATTAGATTAGTCACAGCCTTCTTTCCAATTTTTGCTTTATGTTTCACACCCCCAAAATGGTTAGTAACAAAATTGGTTACATGAATTCTGGGTAATGTGACTTGCAATCAAATAGTACATTGTATTACTTAGAATTAAGAGCTTAATGTGGGCACATCCGAATTAGCTATAAAAATTGGTCCTTTTAAAAACTATCTTCTTATAAAAATAAATGTCTTTGCTGTAAATCCCTGTGAGAAATAGATTATTCATATATTTGCTCATTCAGTCTAGACAAGGATTATAGAGGATAATTCTTACAATATGAAGACAAATTTCACATTTTTGGGGGAGTATGCTGATAAGACATTAAACCCATGTTCTTTTTGAAAGCAAATGATATCTCTGAAGGTCTGTAGGTCAAAAGATTGAATTCTTACGACCCACTGCCCATCACTGAGCATTTTCTGCCAGGAACTGGGCTTTTTGATTAAGATATTTTTATTTAGGATAATTGAAGTTTTGAAGAATGGTTAGGTTGTTAAACTCTGAATGACAGCAGTTGCAGGATACAGAGCAAAGGACCAGGCTGGATGGTGTTGAGTTGCCTAACCTTGGCACATCTATTTGCGGATGGCTTAAAAGAGTCTTCAATACACTGTCTAATCCACCATGATAAGAATATCATTGGTGGTTCGATAAGCGATCAGTTACTCCCATCGGATGTTATATTGTTCATTCTGCAAATAATTTTTAGTGCTTTTGTCATTTTAGCTTGGAACTGAGAATTGAGAAAGTTGAATGATTTTTATATCATCCCTGTCTGGAACTGTTCAAATTTTATCTGAAATACTTCAAGATTGGTGGCGTCTTTGATAATTATGTTTGGACTTTTTTTTATATAAAGTTGATCGAAATAACACAATTTTAAAGAAACAAACACTTCCAAGAAATTTTCTATGCTTGTTCTGTGACTTGAAAACAGAAGATTGTGAAACCACTTCAGATAAGCCATTTCACCTATACCTGGCTGCTTCCATTGAATAATTTTCATCAGAGGTTGTTTGACTACCGAAAATGCAATTTTTTATTGCCGTCATTTACAGCCGTCTGTTGATGTTTCTATTTTTATCAAGCTAAAGAATGAGAAAAAGGGATTTTAAATTTATAATAAATATATTCATACACATTCATTATTCGGAAGGTACATTTTGATGCAGTATTAATATAGCCTTTTACCTAGTACAAATTCCAAGCAAAACATCAAATTTAAGAGTCAGAAGGATGTAACTCCCTTGCAATATATGAGTTACCGCCCATTTTCTCTCTGGATATTAGCAATAAGGTATTAATGACCTCCCTGGCAATTCAAGTTTCGTGGAAGTGTTTGTGATTGCAGACTCTTGAGAAGTCAGTGGGCAGTGGTCTTGAAAATAGTTTAACTTATTAGGTTTTCTTTTTTCTGCATACTTTTTGCTTCATAATTTTTGCAAGACTATTCTGATTTCCACTGCAGTAATCTCTGTTTGTTATCCCAGGTTTTCTTTGTCTGTCCTTTTGAGAATGCTCTGAAAAACCAGTCCTGTTCACAAAGAGTGACAATAACTGGGGATTGTTTCTTCATGTTCTACCCTTTTGATTGTAAATATTTAGAAAGCAGCCATGTGTGTATGTAGTCTTATTCAGAACACCTCGTGCATGGTATATGGAAATAGATTCATGCGGAAATAAAAGAGTAAAAAAGGGTAACAGGAGGAATTTTGAATTGCCTTTAAAGGACACCAACAGGTTCTTTTCAGATTTTTGTGAGGGAGTGGACGATGCACCTTGCAATCAAAATATGATTGATAACATGAACCACGAGTTTGGCTTCATTTTCTGAAAAAAGGTGTTGCAACTCCTCATAGAGGCAGATTGAGAAAGTTCACAACATGGTCATGCATGTAATGGAACTAAATTAGAGGTGGGAAAAGTCAAATGCGTGGCATGAAACGCACACCTGATCCAATTTTGTGAAGGCCAAACGTGAGACAGTTATTTCATTACATTGCATTTAGGATTCATTCCCATTCATGCTTTAATCATGCTTGCAAAATAAATAAAGCTGATTTGCTGTATGAATAGATGTCATTTATTTCTCTTTTTCTCAAGTAGTCTAGTCATTTCATGAACTTTTGAACCCTGAATTTGATTTTGAGCCAAAATTCAGGATGAAGTTTTGTCTAAGATTCCCATCTTACTAGCTTTAAGTAATGTTTACAATTGACAATTAGAATGTCTTATGTGTGAAAGGGTTTGATTTATGTATTAATATATTTGTTAACAAAACACCAACTACATTAAAATTGACATGAAATATAAAGGGAATGTCATAAAAAAGCAGAAATTTGATGGTATTATTTTGGTTAATGTTGGATAATGAATTTCTTGCTCAAGTTAATTCACAGTGTATCAAACATGCATTGTAGACATGGAAGTCCGCAGAACACGTTCAAAATAGGGCTGATTTGGGAGGAATATATCAGCGCTCGCTGTTTTCCTTTCCGTGTACGTCACTCACCCAAAGCCTGAGGACTGTTATTAAAAAACTCAAATTTACAAGGAACTAGACTTTATGAAAGGAGTTGTTCTCCATGGCAATTATTTATGAAAATTTAATCTGAAACCTGAACGAGCTATTTTTGGTTTGATCCTGCCTGGAGGTAGCAGGAACAATCTCTGGGTTTCAGTGGCTGTCATTTTAGGAACGGTAAACTATGGGGTCTTGGGTACTTATTGCATGAAACATAATGTGGTATTACTACTGTTTTCGTTTGAATCAAATTTTTCTCAATTTCAAGTGCAATGTGATAATTGTTTTTTATTTTAATTTCATACCGTTCTCTTTCTTGTAGTCATTTTTTTTTGCTATGCTTCTCTGTGTCCTTTTTCTCACCCTGTCTTTGTATTTTAACATGACCTCTATATATACTGATGGGCATGGGGCATTATACCGCCATTTTATGATCTTTATACAGAATGCTCCTATAATGATTTTTTGTGGTTTTGAGGATTTTCTTAGAAAGACACAAAGCCACCTTGACCTGTATGAGTCATGTAAGATAAGAATTAAAAACTTTATAAAGGACAATAGGTCTATGAATCAGCTTTAGTAATGATAAGACCCAATTAACAGTCTAGGGGCCGGGGAGAATGAAGGGCTAGGTGTCTTGCTGTGCTTGTTAATGCTCAGTGCATTCATATCTTTTCAAAAGCAATCATTTATTGTAATATATTCCTATTCATATTACAATTCCACTGCAAATATAGCTATTTAGGCAGAAATCAAAGCTCGTTGATTTCACCTATACACTTGGCTCTTCCTTTACCCCTTAAACCCAACTGGGATACTTGTATCCAGATGCCAGCGAATATGTGCCTTATTTTGAAGAATCTGAAAATATCACTTCCATAAATATTTATATAGCTTTAGTAAATATATATATATTCAGTGAAAGAATAGAAATAACTGTGGCTTGTGGGAGGATATTGTTATGCATTGATTTGTTCAGATGACAAACATACAGATAAATGCTGATGCACTTGTTTGTGAGAGATATAGCTGGATATTTTCAGTCGCCCATTCATGAGTCAGACTGTAATGTTTGTGTGGAATGATTAGCTTGGCCACAACAGTGAAAAATATAAATACAAATGTGTAGAAACGCTGTATGACCCATATTTGTCAAACATTGCAGGATGGAAGGCTAGTGACTTGTGGACGTCTAGTCTGTATCCCTCAACTATTTCATACCATATTTTGGTTCTTTAGCTTTTTTAGTGAAATATTGTCTTTGTTGGGACAAGTAGGTTTAATATAGGAGGGATTCAGATGTGGTGTTCATCTGTAGAATGTTGCATATGTTGTTCTTTGTGGAATGTTTCAAGATGGAGTAGAATAATTATTGAAGAAAGAAGCTTTTGTGTGTGGAAGAAATCTGTTGAGGGCTGAATTTCAGACTAAGTAATGAGAAGACAGACTTTCCTTCAGCAAAAGGCATTTATATTGCATAGCCATCTGCTCCATAAGTTTTTGAACTACTTCCTTTCATGTGCGCTGAACGAGGGCGGTATACTTTATGATGAGGAGGGAAATAAAGGAAAATCAAAATATTTGATGAAAAGAAAAATGTAAATAGGATTAGGAATTGGATATGCTGTATTGATAAGGGCAATTTGGTTATTTACCCAATGAGAAGAAGGGGAAACCATTATGGGGGTTAGAAAAGAAATAAAATGCCTCTAGATATAGGAAGGGTCTGGTATGTCGGGAAGGATCATGATAGTGTAGTAATAAAAGCTTGTATTGATGAATCCAAAGCCATTATATTTTGCTGAATGGATTCATTGTGAAAAATATATTGATAGTTAGAAGTTCAAAGTGAAAATATGATTTCCCTGAAATTACATGCAAACTCTTTGTGTGTTTTAATGTGGAAAGAACAGGAGAGTATGAGAGATCAAAAGAACTGTTATGGAAAGAAAGAATATCAGAGCTCAAGAAAAAATATTGTTTGAATCAAATTATTCAGGCATAGATTCAAAATAATTATTTTTATTTTTTTGTGCTTGATTTTGTGTTTTATTATGTGCTTATTTGTGTCTTGCTGATCCTTTCACTTGAAAATTGGTTTACGAAGGGTGCATTGACATGAAGTCATTTAATTTGCATTAGAAATATTATTTTATGAAGTTTTTTATTACTTGTGTTAAAAATGTAAAATTGTTGGAGCTGATGATCTGAATACTTTTGTTCATCATTGTTTATTACTTATTAAAATTCTTATTGTCTATTTTTCTTGTCTATCTCTTTTCATATTCCCATTTAACATCTGGATTGATTTCCTGGCATCTTCAACATAACAGGTATGTACTTGTCTTTCATGCATTAACCCCCTTCCGTGGTGGGCTCCCTGTGGTATTTGCAAAGTGCCCTAATATATAGGGCACACAACAAACCTTTTTTTTAGCTTAAATAAAAAGATGGGCATTCATTTTAAGCTTTAAACTGAAGTGTTAGTGTCAAGCCTATCTCTATCATTGAAATGAAGCAAGTTGCAGCAAGATATTTGATTTGACAAAATAATATTCTTGCTTTCAGCAGAACACATCCTTGGTTTTATCTTTTGTAATTTACCTTGTTTTGTTCAGATTCATATATATTCCCACAAAATCCATGTGTTCATGTTCGAAATCTCAAAGTTTACCCCTGTCTTGGGTAGAGTTTACCCATGACATTTGTCCCTCTCATTGAGAAAAAAAATAGTACTGAACCTGATGAAGGATTTAATTCACTAGTACTTTGCAACGGTGCAAATTGTGCATGTAATGAATCTGTTTATTGAGACACCTTTGTATTGTTCAATTCTGATGTGAGGCATGGTTTGTGATACTTGCTCTCGTCTGATGATGGAGATCTCACAAGTATCATGAAGAGTTTAATGGCGTATTATTATCAGGAGGAGATAAATCATTCCTTCTGCACAAATACTCAGCCAAGTTGTTTAACACAGCACCAAAGCAATGAAAGGAACTTTTCCATTCGGGCTGGCGGGAGGGTAGCGGTGTGAAGTACTTAAAAACAAATTAGGATCAAAGAAATCTATGACAAGCCTGGTTGGAGCTTATCACAAGGGGTATTATTGCCACTTCTAAAGTATTTCTAAACAAGAATATTTCTACGTTAAAGATTTTTTTTTGATGGGATTCATGGGCTATGGGGTATATCACCTCCAGGGGAAATAGGTTGAGATTTTCGTTGGTAAAATTAGAAATTTGAGTCGTTTAATTGAAAGGGATTATACTGGTGACACAGATTTATGCCAGACCTTTAAAGGTCAAGTCCATCACAGGAAAATGTTGATTTGAATAAATAGAGAAAAATCAAACTAGTATAATGCTGAAAATTTCATCAAAATCGGATGTAAAATAAGAAAGTTATGACGTTTTAAAGTTTCGCTTATTTTTCACAAAACAGTGATATGCACAACTCAGTGACATGCAAATGAGACTGTCGATGATGTCCCTCACTCACTTTTTCTTTTGTTTTTTATTGTTTGAATTATACAATATTTCATTTTTTACAAATTTGACAATATGGACCAACTTGACTGAACCATATGATATCAAACAATGCTAATTCCATATGTTCAGAGAGGAATTATTTTCGTTTCACTTGACAATGAGGAGAAAATTAGAATTTTTCATATTTCATATAATAAAATACAAAAGAAATAGTGAGTGGATGATGTCATCAGTCTCCTCATTTGCATATCGACCAGGATGTGCATATAACTGTTTTGTGAAATTAAGCAAAACTTTAAAATGTCATAACTTTCTTATTTTACATCCGATTTTGATGAAATTTTCAATGTTATGTTTGTTGGATTTTTCTCTTTTTATTCAAATAAACTTTTTGATGGGGTGGACTTGTCCTTTAAGGATTTTGAAGTAATTTGTCAAGATTTGGCGGTATGCATATAAAAAGAGATTTTTTTTCTTCTGTCTTTTGATGCTAATTCCTTGTGCTTTGGTGTCTGGAAGTTTAAATTATGAAAGGATTTAAATTTGAGTCGAGTAACGATTCTTATCAAAGGAGAAAGAATGTTCAATCATATAATTATGGAGTGTTATTAGGTCTTAATAGCTTTCACAAATGGATAAATGCAATATGCATTTAGATACTTTCAGGACTTTGATCAGCTGTGTATATCATGATGACATAGACAAAATTAGGAAGAGAAATCCTCAAACCTTTTTTTTTAAAGCAAATTAGTATCCATATTCCATGACCAAATTATGGTTGAATAAAGCAAATCAATCATAGGCAAGGAGGGAGCTCCTTTTTCTTACCATAATTGAAAAATTTACAAAATCATAAACTGAAAAATCTGGCAAGGAACCTGTTTCCTTTTTTCATTTGTGTACAGATTTGCCAATTGTCATATAGTTGTCTATCATTATTTGATTTTATTAATAAATTTCATGCATCTCGGGCAACAAAAATTAATACTTTTTGGAAAAAATATTTTGATAATTCAATATTTGAGCAAACAAATTTCTATTAATAATTTTGCATTCTATCATACATTTTCCAAAAAGGGAGTGTTATTTGAACTGCATAATGTGTGACTCCTTGCCAATGATTCCTTTGTATAATTACATGCAGATAATAAATACCCTTTCAAAAGACCATAACTTGTCACTAGTCATGCTAGTTGAGGTTTATTTGTTGCTTTGAGTAATAGCATGCTCAAGTGATTATGATCCTATTATTTTGTTGGCAAGTGCATGCTTTGTAATTATGCATACAAATTGGGTTTCATGGGGTACTGATATAATATTTTGCAACTACTTCCGATGACAACTACTTCTGATATGAAATACATGAAATTTAAGGATGAATTGTCATTGCATTGGGGAAGGCCCATTATGTTGTCCAATAATTGTTGTTTTGTAAGATGGTGAATAGTTGAATGCCACATTTTTAATTGATATTTTATCTCATTAGCCTAAAGCCATATATAGTTAAATACATTGAAATGTTTGCAGAGTACAATTTTATCTGATATATTCTAATAAACTACAATTTGGAGTAGGCCTATAATTTAACATCTATTTTCATAGGTAGCATGCATGAAAATGGAAAGGGTATGGAGGAAAGAGGTCTTGTTTTAAAAACAGGGATGGCGGTCAATTTTTTGGTTGGTTGCCTTTTGGTGATGATGGGAGCAAAAAAATTGATGGCCTTTGTAATATCAAATTAGCAATATCCTGTGTGGAAGAAAAATGGGACACGAAGGAAAAAAATATGATTAGAAAGATGCAAGTCAGCTGGTATTTCATTCAAGATGATATGCAGAGGGGATGAAGGAAGGGAGGGTGGGGGGGGGGGGGGTGGTGGTTCCATCTCAACGGACTAACAGGCCATGAATATTCATGATTCACCCAAAGTGCTTTTTGAGTGTGTAGGGACATTTCAATCCCAAATAAGCCATTTTCAGTGACTATTGAGTGTTACAGTCAATAGATACATAGTAAAAAAGATATTTACAGTTCCGGTCAATAGGCAGTGGAAGTTGGTTTAGATATCTGGATCTGTAGAATCTGTGTACATCAGAATGAGTTAGTAGACAAACACCTGTAGATGAGAAGGGGCAACTTGGGAGTGGGGTCGGCCAACTCATTCTAACAGATATCAACTTACCCATCAGTATCCTCTAGAAAAAGCATTAGAAGGAAGTGTTTAGTTCTAACAAGCTTCGATGGGACTGGGAGGGCTATGGGTCATTGCTAATGATGGTTTCGGAGGGGGACAGACTTCCGAAAGTCACCAACTGTCGATTGTACTGACAGATAATGATAGAGTACTTTGTGCCCCGAGGGCTCTTGGCATAGTTCTAAACATACAATTGAATATATCTTTTGACAGTATTCTGTTTCCTGATCATCTTCAATTTAAGGAAAGTTATTTTGGGGAAAAATTCACTAGTTCCACATACTGAAGTTCATGTAGGGTTCCTTGTACGCGTGCATACAATTTTCAGGTTTTCTGTTTTCTAAGATCTCTCTGTAAGATTGATCAATTATAATTACTTTGGATTTTTAAGAAGATAGCTGATTTCCTGACCAACTAAAAAAAAAACAGTGTTAGGCTACATACCTAAGGCCACCTGTAATGGGGTATTGAGTTTGTTATGATTTTAAAATTTCTTTGAAGGTCTTCATCCACCATTAAAAATACTACAGATTGATTTAAAACCTATCAAAATATGAGTTCATGATGTGTGTTTTTCACTGCTTGAAAATACCCAGACCTATTCATTACAGGAACCATTTTCTTGGAATGATTTCTATGTGGTTATTAGTTCTAATTTGTAAGAGCACGAGGGCTACTCGATTCACCATCCTCAGAACCTTCATATTTGTGTATTTTCTCAATGTATTATGAATCACACCTAAATAAATGAGTATGAGAAATGAGGTCTACTTCAAAATGAAGGCTTTTCTCTAGACAATTATCCGAATAAAAATAGGAACTGATAATTTTCAGAAATGATAGCCCGGGGGTGAGCACACGCTCTCAATTGGTCCTGCCCTTTGATGCTTGTCCAGTGGAAAAGAGCCATAAATTGATGGTTTATCAACCGAAAAATTCAATTTCAAGTGTATTCTCTCCCCTCACAATATCCCTGTTTACGATGATGAATTGGAGATTATCAGTTTATAGACAAGGGGGATGAGCCAAAGCAGATGGATAGATGATACAAAATTGATTTTTTGATTCTTGCATCATTTAGACCTCGTAAAGATTATTTTATGGCTTTCTCATCGATTTCCAGAATGAAACCAAAGCTTAGAAAATTACTTTGGCAAGGGATGCTAATAGAAAAATATTACTCTCTTTTTTAAAAATTATGGATTTATTACCCGAGGTCCAACTTACAATTCATAAAGCTTTTTATTCATTATGATAGCCAACAACAACTGTACATCTCCATTTAGGCCCTATATGTCAAGTTAATAGCTTCCCTCTTGGGAAATTATATATCCTGATGTAGAGTTGCATTTTCCATACTTAAAATGTTTCTACATCTCAAATATTGCTTCTATGTGTCTAGGATTTGCCCTTTTAATGACACCATGAACGTTGTCAGATCACATTCTTATCCATTCTCTCATATAATACTTTTTTTGTCCCGGTCCTCCTTGAATCTTTCTTTGTATAATTTACTTTGTTTGAGTTTTGATACTGTGCCAAGCACTGTGAACTGGACCTCGGAATCGTAGGCTAATGATCACCTTTTTGTGTCCTAATGATGTCTGAATGCCACAATCACTATGCAGAGCCAGTCATTCATTCTTATGTACTGGTATTATTCATTACAGTATACAATGATTTGTAGTGAATTGAATTTTCCTGGCATATTGTCTACCTCTTTTGTCCAGTGCTTATGGAAGAGGTCTTAAGTGATGACAATCCAGATTTTGCATTTCATATCTCTGGATATACTATTAATATGTTTGGTGACATTGATAGCAGTTTAGAAATATGTGAATTTCCTGGAGCTAAATTTGACTATTTTCCAGTCAGACATTTTGATATCTACAGAGTAAGACATGAAAGGAGGTGCTATTTACTGGGTTGGAGAGGGGGGGGGGGAGAATAAAAATTTATGTTGTATATTGAAAATTGTTCAGATTTTCCTGTGTTAATCAACAATGTGATAAAAATTTGTTTGAGATTCTCCTGAATTCTTGAAAATATCATCTGATGTCATTTAGTCTATAGTTGCAGGCTTTGTTTGACATATAGCTTAGATAACAATGCCTTGGAATTAGATGTTGTTATGGGAATTTTCATGAATTGATATTAAAATCAGAGAGCATGGGTAGATTTTCTTGTCATTGATAGAAAAGAGTTAAGTGGAGCCACTAGAATAGTAAACAGACACCCTGTTTGAGTTTGATAAACTCTATAGGGTGACTGAATACGAGACTAACAATGGTCTATCATGACATTGCAAGTTGGAGCAGTTTCCTCCAGGGTTTGACCCTGACTTTGAGGCTTTTCCTACTCCATGTCAACCATTAATGACATGGCCTGAGGAGTAAAAACAATGAGGGAGACAGTCATTAAAGAAAGCCGCCAAGGATGAGATGAAGAAGAGAGAGATAGGAGGGGTAAAAAGTGCAACAATGTCAAAACATGGTCAAGATTGTGGTCTATAGTAAAGCTTGTATAGCATCACTGCAGCATGATGCATGTGTTGGTCTTCATGACATAAAAAGGTTGCCCAATGGCTTCCCTCTTGGACACTTCTTTTAATGTTTGGAATGTTTAGATTTCCTTGATTTCATGAGGATTTGTAGTCTCCCTTATCTAGTTTTTTTTCTTTATGTGACTATTCTGTAAATCAGGCTGTCTCAGTAAGATTGTTGATATTTCGGGTTAATTTTTTTTTGGGCAATTTCGAATAACATTTTTGAGATCACACTTTAACACTAGACTGTCTTTTTTTCTTTCCTTTTGTCAGTATTTTTATATTTTTCTTTCTTTCACTCACTCTCTGCATGGGACACCTCTGGTGCTTTCCTTTCCTCAGCTCAACAATTTTGTCACTGAAAGATTGAGTTAGCATATAGGCCTGTAATGGATTCCTTAATTCCAACCTAATCTTCTCAATAGAAACATGCCTCAAACCAAAATACCAAATACCCGGACGTTACCATACTCTGCATACTACAATTCCTGCGCTTTTTAAACTGTACAGTGGCCTTCTCGTTGTTCGTTTGCAAATCTGGGGATCTAGTTCAAATCCAACCCCATGTCAAGTTAGTGTGGAATTTCTCTCAGATTTAGGTCTGATCTGCTCAAGGAGCGAAGGTCAGCCAATGGGTTAGAAGATTTCAGAAGTTTATCCCTCCCCCTCTCAGAAGTTCCCCTTTTTCCATCCATCTTCTTTTACCAATCATTTCAAGCAATCATTGAAAATTGGTTGATATTTGGTGACCTGGCACGTTCCGAGAAACAACGGTTCATTTTGCTTTTATTTACATTTATCCCCATTTCCCATTCTCGACACCTCCCTCCTCTATTTTTCTGTTTCCTATCTGATAGCAAAGATCAATGAACTTCAGGGTGATTTTGCATTATGAGGATATTTGAAACAGATCTCCCCCGTCCATATTCTATTGCATTTAGAAACCTTGGGGGGGGGGGGGGGGTCATAGTTTTGGTTTCCACATAGAGATTTCTTTTCATTTGACTTTTATCTGTTATGGATAATATTAGTAATTTGATGTAAGTGGTGCACCCCAAATCTACCATAGATTCCCTAGAATCACACTTATAAATGTTTCATATTCCATTGATGTTGTCGCATTGATTTTTATTCAGATGGTGAGTAGGCCTCTAACTTCAGCCGTTAACTTTCTGCTCTTCACATTTTATTTATACTTCCTAAATTTAAAAATGGAGGAAACCTGTCTGGGGATATAAGCTAAGAACTTTTCCAGCTGGGTGGGATAAATTTCTCCAACAGCTGACCATTGCATCCAATTTACAACAGTGTAAATTTCATAATTTGTCTGTAGAGGAATCCCTAGGATCCCAACTGACCCGCTCTTGAAAAAAGTCTCCATACTGAGCGCAAGACAGTCGCCAATCTCATTTTCATGTCTTTCGGTAGCTTTTCGCTCTGCAGGGTCTTGTCTGTTTGGAATTGTCTTCATAAGGTGATGATGAAGTGACAAAGAATGAAATAAATTATTAAGGATAGACATGCTTGATATTCACGGGTGGTCGGTTGACCCGTTAAAAATTTCTGTCCTCAACTGGGTCATTTTGTTTGGGGTTGTTTGAGTTTTGTTTGGAGTTGTAATGAGTCTTTTTGGTGGATGATTTGTTTTAGTTTTCTTGTTAGGGAGTTTCCAAGCAAGAAACAGTGTCGTAGAATACCAAACCATTTGTGGCCTATCTTGCAACTTCACTTGTCTTAAGAAGTTTCTAAGCATCATAGAAAATAGACAAGGATTTGCTTATAGGTTTATGTTCATTAATGCTATTTCCCTCCCCATCTTTGATACAATAGATTAGTCTGCATTTCAACATAAATAGAAACAAATGAGTAATCAAATTGATTTTGTATTCTCTCTGCACCTTGTTGATATGTGTTACATGTTATTAATGTCATGTGTTCTAATCCATGTTTTATGTGTTCATGATGAACCATGTGATTTTCATCCCCTAACATGGCTTTCAAATCACCAGGACCACATTCAACAATAAGATCAAAGACATATCTTCCCAGGGGTCTACTTTATGTGGACTAAAATATTTATCTGATGTTTCAAGTCCTTCAAATTTCCTTCACAATAAATCATTACCATTTGGCATTTTCAGCGCTCAAAACTACTTCAGCTATCAACCATTGTATGCAATCGATTAGGTAGAAAAATGGTCCAGTTTGGATAATATCAACCATATTCTTGGTATTAAGGTCTCTACTTTTAATAAAACCCGCCAAATCAAGGTTGATAAAACTGCAGTGGAGTTTAAAGTTCCTTTGAATATCATACCCCCGAACTATAAAAAAAAACCTGTTTCACAAACAGGATAAGATATCTGTCAAGTGCTGAGATGCAATGTAGGCCTAAATATCGCTTTATAAGATGCAGAATATTATTTATTCATTGATACCCATTAGGTTGGACCTAACTGATCATGTTTTCTTTTCTCTTTTCTCTCCTTCCCATGTGTTCTTTACGATGTCTACCTTCTTGACCGATGTATCATGTGCACTTACTCCACACAGGTGAGTGATTTATGTTGGTTGAATTCCAACAAGGGTTTATCTCTCAGGTAATGGATATCTTGTAAATTATTTCAATTTCTTGGAGCTAGAAGGGGGTTTACATTATTACAATAGTTTAACACTCTTCTTTAGCTTTGTTATTTGTACATGGAAATGGAAAGTGATATTTAGGCCGATGAAAAACACAAAAACTTTAAAATTCAACAAGAAGGCCTACAAAAAAGTTTTTAAAAGATTGAAAAAAAGAAGAGAGTAAAAATGGATGATAATAAATTTAAAGAAAAGGAGGCTACTTGATAAGTTTAGTTTATAAGTTTACTTGATAAAGGAATAAAGTTATTGGGATAATGCATTTTTCCAGCAAGTTTATGATATTCTTTTTCATATAGAGAAAGTATATACATGTACTGTATTACAAATATGTTTTCAAAATGGCAACAAGTTATTAAGTAATTAAGGACTTGGACATGAAATGACATGTAGCAGGGTGACTGAGGCTTCTATCAAACCAATTAATTTTTCAAGAATATAGAGAATCATTCGCAAATACAATAACAGTAATTTGAAATCTGTCAAGTGCATAGCAACGGTTGTATGACGGATGAAACGCTAGAAGTAGCATGAAGGTCGCGATAGGTAGCGCCACCAGAAAGGAAACAGCAAGTTTACCTGCCCTTGTAGTCAACTATCCACCTGCCGATAGATGTAATCAAGTCCACCTGTTCGGTACACCTACACATCAGCATACATGTACTACATGTACTTGGATTTGCCAAGGGGGGGGGGGGGCTTCTTGATATTAATGTTAATGTTCTTGTTAATGTTAATAGGAATAATAGGCCTAGATGTGTATGTCATGAATTGATTATCCAATAAAATGTTAGTATTTGTCTTAAAAGTGATCTGGGCCATTTTAAGTTGGGTGGGAGTGGTATTTGCTTGTAAGTAAGGTTTTGTGGATCATTCCTCTACTCTAGAACATCATGGTCATCGTAGCAGAAGAAAAAAAAAAATCCTGGAAATATTGACTTACCCTTGCACCTGTATGATTTGCATCAACATCTTACTGATTTGACATTTAAACATGGTCTTATCGTTAACCATAAATCTTTCTAAAATTTGTTTTGTTTTGAAGGGTAGACTTGAAGTTGGGTCAAAGCCAAAGTCAAAATATATAAAATCAAATACCCCACCCCCAGGATGGAAAAAAAGAAAAGAAATCAGGGGCAAGATAAATTTTATTCAATTCCTAAACAACATTACGACAACAAACTTAAAAATCTTTTTGAATATCTTTCTGCTTTCATTCTTGGGCTTTCTTGGAAGATTTTGAGTTTTGATTGGTAGAGAAAATTTTGGTGGGATAGGTACTCCTTGAGATTGAAGTTCGATTTTACTCGTGGGGATGAGGTTGAGTTTCAGAGATGTTATGACAATGTCTGACACACTCATTGAATTTTCTTAAAAATTGGGTAGCTTTGTGATTCACAATAAATTAAAAATACTTTAAAAAAAAATCCTTTTTTGTGTGGTTTATTTTCTGTTAAGGATCACTTAGAGATTGGCGTCATATTAATTACAACGACAATGATGACAATCTTGAATCAAATTATTGGAAGAAAGATGAAAAGGTTCTATAGCATGTTGTAACATATTTCCCCTAAAAGAGAAGATAAAGATCTGAATAAGTAAATAGACCAGAGCAAATAGAATAAATGAAGCAAGATGGTCCCAAGGTAGAGTAGGAAAGAAAAATGAAATTTGCCGGATATTTAGTAGGGTGGAGAAAGGAATCGAAATACAGCAGGAAAGGAGAACAAGTGGGAGAATAAGAAAATCATTTCCGTTCTTCTACAGTGAAGGACGCGAACCCTTCAGCGGTTTACATATAATTATTGCCATCGTCTTACAAGTACAAATGACTGAGTATTAGGCGGAACGTTGCTGCTACCCCGGCTGACTTTTATTCCAATTTTCCATGAAGGACAATCTCCTTGGCCCGTTTCCTCTGCAGCCTCAACTGGGTTATAGGCAAATATCCATGAATTGCATAAATTGTGGACTTTATATTGTGAGTGTTCCACATAGTTGAGAGGAGAACAATTCAGAGTTATGAACGAGACCTTCTGAAATGGGGATTATGGATTGCAAGCAGGCCATGAGATGTTTGCAGTAGTTATAATATCTTGTTGTAATCCGGGGAAGGCTTTGTGCGATATGGTTGGTAACAATCGAATTAGTACCTGAAGAAATATGAATCATTATGGGTAATGAATGACGAGACAGTCTTCAAAAGAAACTTCATTCACGTTCTTTAGGAAGGAAAGCAAGTTGGGTCAAGCAAATAGAATATTGATTTTGCAAGAAAAAGTAAATAGTCAGAATTGTACAGTCTGGTTAAAAAGGGAAGAATTTCTTGACCTGTTAGATTTGTAATATTAGGCCCTATAGATTACATATTACATTGATACTAGTTGAACTTGTTTGGCTGATTCTTTAATTGAAAAGGCTGTTAATTCTTTTGGAAAGTTTATGTTATTGGTTTTGAAATGGGGGACAAACATAAATGACCAACCATAAGTTGCCCTGTAATTCCTTATCTTTTTAAGAAAATGTATCCAGGTCATATATTGGTATTAATTTCATATATTAGCTACCTACTTTTGTATCTGTTTCATTTTATGAAATTTGGCTCTTTAATGCTCTGTAGTTTTCTGTTATGTGTAGGCCCAATTTTCTATAAGATTTGCAGCTTTGTTTCCTCACACTATTCCCCTTTCAAAGGATTTAATGACATAGAATATATTTCTTGATGATCAGTGTATTTTGATCTTTTCAATAGAGCAAATGTACCTCACCTGATGCCCGTTTTCTTATCTGAAAGTGATCAAGAAATTTCCCCCTTTGAAGAAGTGAACAATACCTGTTAAATGACCATGAAAGCCCTTGCAAAATCTTTGAAAGGGGTTCATTACTTCACCCCTTTCTTGCCCTGTCCCTTAAAGGAGTTACTGAGCTTGAATGGCAGAAAGTCAAATTCCTTTTGTCATCGAATTTGAATAGTTGATTGATGGTGGGGAAAATTAAAATAAACATCAATAATAAAACGAACCTGTGAAGAACATTACATGGAACACATACTTTGGAGAATATTCAAATATTTCACTTATTGTTGGTGATAAAAGTCCTATTTCTGTGAGGATATAATATAATAACCATATTTTTCAGACATTAGTCTTGACAAATAGATGGCTTTTCTGCATGGCCACCTCGAGGATGATATGGATTGATGTCGTACAACAAAGGATTAGATCTCATCCAAAATTTTCTATGGAACATTTATATGCACAGATAATTATACCGACTGAGCGTTTTTATAGCACCGGATATTTTCAAAATTGAGATATAATATTTTCTATATTCATAAAAAGGACCATTACCCATATACTAGCTAAGGTCATTTGAGTATAGAAAGTATAGACAGGAATCAGAAGAAAGAAAATAAATACATGGAGGTGACATAACCCACCTTACAATTTTGATCATCCAAGGATTTTGGAAGGTTCATGTTTGGACAGTTCATTTGAAGACTGTCAAAACTTAAGCTTACCTAGTCCTTAATTTACCCTCTAGTTGTATGCAGTTTGGATCAAGTTGGCAAAAGAAAGCACCTTGTTGTATGGTGTATTTCTCCAAACGATCTCCCTGCAAGATCATGACCATATCAGCGTCCAGTTTGAGGAAGAACTCAAGGAGAAGCAAATACAAGACTCAATGATTCCCATGGTGGTGTAAGGACCTAGAACAACGGGGCAGAACAGAGAGGCTTTCTTACATATCTCTGTTGTCCAAATATATTTGTTCAGGAATACAACTTAGCGTGTCCTTGTTGGTTCCTTAGCACTGCAAGGTCTTCCTCTAGATTGGATGATAGCATCTCAAACAATGCTTCAGTCTCTGTTGATTAAAACTCTTTTCAGTTCAGAATTAGCTCTCAAGTTGGAGTTGAAGAGTATTGTCATCTCTTTAATGGCATTCTAAAGACTTCTTTTGTCATCTCATCAGAGAACTTTGGCTCATCCTGGGTGGCAGTTAACAAATTATCTTTAAATAATAAAAAGGCAATTTTGGAGACATTTGCCAAACATGTTTGTTGAGAATAATTGATGGATTACAGAATATAACTACAGTTTTGGCTTATCCATACTTTGGAATTGAATTTGATCTTTGTACTCACCCACAAAGAGTTAAAAGAATCCCTTTTCCACTCTCAGTGGGCTCATACCTCTAAAGCTTTACCTGGGATTAAGAAAATTGAGGAGAACATTCATCACCTGCATTATTATTGACGATATTAGTAGAATTCCAGGTTCAATGTATTTTTTCTACCCATGAAACAGCAGGAATGCTTCTTGTTCATTGATAGTCAAACTCATGAATATAGGTCAGTTCTATTTTAGCAGCCATGCTGGATAGCCTCTCCCTATCCAGAAATACACTGTGACGAGGATGCTTTAATTTACAAGTTGAACAATTGTTGCATGCTTAAAGAGCATTTCTCATTTTTTCATACAACATAATCGGATGTTAATCCCTGAAAAGCACTATTTGCAGTACGGATTCGGCTGCCTTTTTACAAGGTATGCGCTGGCATGTAAATTCTGAAATTGTATGGGTTGAGCATACTGATCAAAGGTAGATGAACTCACTCAAACCCTATTTTGAGAAGTAAACTTGATTTCCCTAGACTTCCCAGCGCCAACTATATAAACTTGCCTCTACTTCAGGAGATATTTACAAACTTTAAGAATAATTGGATGTACACCATTTTGCACAAAAGTTCAACACCTTCACTAGAGGAGGTATTGATTATAAGGTTAATCAGAATCAGAAACCTGTACAATATCACTGGTAATTTGATGTAATTACACTGGCCAATGAGTGTTCCAAGACACAGTGTGAAGAAACCCCCTCTGTTGTAGTTGACAGTATTGTAATTCTGGCCGTGGGGACAGTTCCCAGTGGTATGTGCCCTCATTTCCGTATTCAAGATTGTGTAAATAGTGACACAAGAACATCTTGGGAATATGTTTGCGCTGACAAAACTGATGATATGATGATGACCAGGGATGACCATCAGAGCAATGCTCGGTCAATCAAGCAAGATGACAATACCAAATGACCATTACTTTTATGTTCCTCCATTCCACATATTGTAGCCTTGATATCAGTCTTGACCCATCTCATTCAGAGTGTTCATAAAACTGGGAGAAGTGTGAAAGCATATTTATGATCATTGACCCTTTTTTAAAGTTACTTTTATGATAGATCATCCCATATTTTGCCGTAAAACCTGATGGTTTAATGTTCCGGGATGTTAATGAGTCTGAAAACAAAATAGGGAGTTGGCTTTGAAGGCAGGCTGTGGAGTTTATCTGTGATGTCCAGGTTATCTCCTGGGATGTGTTGATGGGGGGGGGGGGGGGGGGGGTCCTTGTCTGTTGTCACGGCGATAACCGATAGAGGTGATGATGAGACTGAGAGAGGAGATGAGAGGAGTCTAGATAGCTGGCATCCTCATCAAGGTCTAGATTGGATAGGACACTGAAAATGGGATTTGAGTTGATATTATTGCATTTTATTCAGTGATTAATCTACTGTTGATATAGAAATAAATAATTTGGTGTTGTCTTTTTTTCTACATGAGCCACCATCCAGAGGTCATGCTTGTGATGCTCCAGAAAGATTTGTTTGACACTGTAAATATCAAGATGCCACGAACTGACATTGTTAAAAAAAATAATAAATTGGGAAGTTGCCTCCAGATGAACCTACTAGGTTCTAGAGCATGGCAATCCTCATTCTCATCACCAAGTTTGTTTTTGTGGGTTGTATGCATCCCAGGCTGCGGTATGCATTTATTTGAATAGCGTGATTTATCGGCAATGACAATATGTTCATGTCTCAAAATGGACCAGTAGATGGGGGTTTGCTGTAGGCTTGCGAATCCCTATAGGATATTTTCTGATCATTTATACTGGATATCACTATGCCCTTTTGCCTCTGAGTTGATGGAGATGAGCGAAGAAAAATGTCTGCTGACTAATTGTGATCAAGTCCATTTAGAAAATGCTTCTGTTTGTTTTTAAAAGTCTTCCCCCTCTTCCTTAGCCTCCTGATAGGTGTGCGATGTCAAAGGTCATCTGAAGATGATTTCATACAGAGGTCATGTCTATAGTCTAAACAAACCCTGCATCTTCCTATCTATTATGCTTTTACCCATCATCTTTTTAAAGGTCTTACCGGTATAGACTTGAGAAAATTCTTACCGAGTGTTTTGTTGTTGCAAGTACGTGTAGGCCTTTATATATTGCAATATAGACTTCTTCATGTCTATTATCGGAAATATCCTTGGGAGATGTTCAGAGACATTATGTAATTACATAGATGGACATATGGAGAGATAATTAATCTCATTTGAAATAAAGAGAGATAGATATGTAGGTTTATAGGGTGTCAATATAGGCCTGATCATTCTTAATTCATTTGAATATGATTTGAAGTTTAAGATAAACTAAGCACATTTGATTAAAAGAAAGAATTCCAGTGAGGTTGGTGCCAATGCAGAGTGCTTTAATGTACATGAACTTGTTATTAACAGCAATTTCCATTCTGTGTTTATCTTTCCAGAAAAGAGGAATTCATATGATTGAATTATTACTTTGCAATAAACACGCGACTGAACTACGAACTCTTGGTTCTTTCTATCCATCTTTTTGCGGCGAAAGGGAATTTGATTCAGGGGGCTGTTATAAATCTTGTGGAAACAGGGAGATAACTAGTTAGATGATTGTAGACTTCTGCAGGTCAAAAACATGGGGAAAAACGTTGAGTTCGTGTCTGATACTTGTATGGTACTTGATACCAGCTTTCCTAGTTGGGAGTAAAATTTATGTACACTTCCCTTTTGTTGTGCATGCCATCTTATGTCAAAACAAACAAATGCAAATCCAGTGTCAAGATTGGCTTTTTTGTTGTGCAAAGTAGTTTTAGCTTAAGAAAGGAAGTAAGCTCCTTGACTGAAGCAAATAATTACATTTTTGATAGTTCAGCTTCTTTTGAAACCTTTTTTGACCACAGTATTGAAGTTGAAGGGAATACTGTAACCCTACTATTTTAAACAATATTTTGTCAGTGGAACATTTCAATCAGCATGTTATTACATCATATCTCTCATATTATTCTCTACATTGAAGCATCTCAAGCAGGAAGCAAGCCCTTCATACTTTTCTCACATTTGAAGGTGAAATATTTGAGAGGATGAATTTTTAAAATTCTTCGTGATATCCTTCATTTATATTTATTTGCTGCGTTTCATTGAAGCTCCTCATTTTAAATCCTGAAACCAGTGGCCCATACAGGTTACTTGGAGATTAAAAGAGTGATTTAACCTTTGATGAGGAAGGATTAAGTAGTAAAATGGCCTTATACCTAATCTGCTATTCTCAATATTAGAACATGTGCCCCCTTGGTGATATCATTCAACTTTCGCTGCGAGTGCACTGCAGAAGGTGTGACCCTTTTCATGCAAGAAGGGCATATGTTTCTGAAATGTTTTCTTTACAATAAGTCATCAAACTGCAAGTACCCATTAGAAAATATGACCCTTTTTATTTAGAAAGGATGTTTGTGTGATTTCATATTTTTATGGAAAGTTAAGACATTAATACATTTTACAAAATGGAAATAAACATCTTCCATGACCACCAACTAATTACAATGTCATTAAAGTTTTCTCCATTTCTTCAATTCAGTTGTAACTGATCTGGTGCTTTGTCAAAGCTTTTTAAATTACAATCACCACATACATATCAAGGGATAAAGAAATGCCCTGAGCTGTCAAGGGTAAAGTGTATTAGTTCAGGGTTCGTCCCAAGATCAAGGTCAAGCCATTTGAACAGATCTTCAAACTTAAAGTCACTAATGGTATGCAACTTTTGTCTCTACTCTGTTTTCAGTCCACTTCATTTCGTCCCTTTCCCCTGTACTGCTTTCACACCAAACAGATCAGAAAAATATTTATATAAGTTGCAAGAAGTGTATATCTTTATCTTGTGCACTCATTCTTACCTGAACCAGATACAGATTGGCATATTCATCTTGCCTTGTAACTATAGTTATAGTATTTTGCTTTCGCACTGTGGAAATCCCAGGATGTTCCTTTTGAAAGTTATCGTAATTTTGAAAAATACCTTAAACTTGCGGATATTTTCTTCTGGGATTTTACTATGCTTACGTACTGGCACAATACGTGGTATTTCCACTCTAGATAGAATTCATGATTTGATCTAGAAAAATACTGGATTTTTTTTGTAGTTGTTGGGTATGAATGCAGCTATTGAGATGTCAGAATCTTGGAAGACATCCCATGAAGCACTGTTTAGGATGGTGGGCCAGAGTTCACCAAAATGTTTATATTACTGGGACATCCTACTTGAGTAACATCCTCCAAAGATCCCCACTCCCAATCATGAAAATTATGAATTCACAAAAAAAAGATTCACAAAAAAAAGATTCACAGAAAATATGGTAGTGATGCTATTTGGTCATAAAATTGAAAGCCAGTGGTAAAAAGGGTGATTTTTCTTGTTTGATTTTTTTTTATATCTTGAGGAAGTCTGAATGTCGGTGAACCATTTGTAAACACTTGATTGTTCTCATATCTCATGATACATTTAAGGGTGTGTATGTTGACTCATGATGTGGAAATAAGGTCCATTTACCAGTCTTCCACTCTCTGTCTTATTTCTGGTGTGGCTAGATGTGCATTTGGTGAGTGCAGTAGACAGAACTTCCTTTTTCGGAGGCAGTGCTCCTAAATAGAAGGATAAATGTTTGAAGAACGTGATTGGTAGATCTCAACTCATCAGTTTTCAGAATAGTTTATTGACTCTATGAGATCTGCGTTATCATAGTTATGAAATGAAACATTGCTTCTATTCAAATAGAAGTTTATAAGTTTTACTTTGTTTCTTGCCTAGCATTCCCTGTATAAAATGTAATACAAGCTCACCCTTATGTCCTCCATTACTGTGTTTCGTTCACTGCTTCTCTTCTCTTCTTAATACCAAATCCCTTTATTATTATTTGTCTGATGGTGAAAAAGTATGAAAAAGTTCACAAAGTCAGTGTTCTCTGTTCTTTTCCCAGATAAGAAGATTATTAAGACAGAAGTACAATACACCAGTTAAGTTAACTAGTAACCATATTGATATCATGGTCACACCAATCCCAAAACCTAATTTCTTATCCACCCAATGATCTCTAAAGTCGTCAGGCTTCAAGTATTTCGAAAGACTAAGCTGGGCAATTATGTTCTTGCAATATTTTTTCCTGCAAGATAGTTTGGGTTGAGAACTTAGAGGTCTTCATATTAGCCCCCCCCCCCCCACTCCATTCCAACGAACAGAATGAATATTGTTGAATGTGTCAACGAAATAGGATGGTTTCCCCTCTTCTAAGCTTGACTAATGATGTCATGAAGCTGAAGAAAGAGCCCAAAGTGTGAAAGTTGACATTACAAACACATCTATGTTTCACCGACACATTTCGTCAGGTGAAGCTCTATATGTTAAACATTATATAATTGGAAACGATGGGGAGAACATTGACTGTATGTTGAGGGAAGACTCACCGACTGTAATTCCATAATTAGTGAATCCTTATGGGATTTTTTTTCTTCTGAACAATTATGAGACAGTGTAAACTGACTGACCATGAATGTTTGACCCACAACAATAATGTGTTTAGGAATAAAGAAAGTATTGTTATTACACATGTTGTCCCAAAATAAGTTACTGCATAAATGTTTTCAGAAATTAAAAGGAGATAAGGATTACTACCTTTCATGAATATTATGTAATGCATCATTAAATGTTCTGATAATTCCAAGACTCTTTGAACTGCCCTCCTTTGGTTTGGGACAGGGAACATACTTATACCCCTTTCACAAACCCATCCTCCAATATTCCGCCTAAGAGTAATGCGGATAATTCAATAAAAATTGCATTCACAAACTCCGAAAATAATCGGCACTTTTTTTTTTACGAGCGCCCGACCTGAAAAAGGCGGATAATTGTCATGGCAACTGCACACGCCCCCTCCGATGGGGTTGTGTTGGAAAAGGGTGACCTTTTGTGACCGCACCATGGCGATTATCCGCATTACTTTGGAAATGCGTTCACAAAGCCAAAATCTGGTCCCGATGCTGCTATTATGCGGATAATTGCAGCATCGAAATAATGCGGATAACTCTGGTCCCGCTCCGATTTTACAACCAAATTATGCGGATATTATCCGCATAATTGGGTTTGTGAAAGGGGTATTATTTCCCTCATCACATAACTACCCAATGAAGTTGACATTATGTTTGGAACATAATATCTGCGAGGGTAAATAAAAATGATCTGTTATCTATCTCTCTACGATCCATTGAACATGACTATGACCATGGCGGTGTTTTGGTAGTGCCCTAGTTGACCGGAATTCACGTAAGCCGTTAAGTCTTTATGAGATTAGCTTGATATATGCTGAATGCTCAGCTGCCATGAATCTCAGATTTGTTACCTCGGGAAAATAAGAGAAATGGGGATGGGACTTCCGAGTTCATCCTGTAGAGCCACACTTCCAATAGATATTTTTTTTTGGTTCTTTTATTTTATGAAGGTTGAGTGGGAAGGGAGGGAATGGTATGCTTTGATGTTCAGCATGGTTAGCCAATCGCATCATGAAAGAAAGATTTTTTTTTATAGGGAGAGTGTCTATGGAAGCATGCATAGTTATGAAAGGGCATTAAAGAGGGTTAATTTATTTAGCACAAGTTATATATACCAACACTAAACAGGTACTGCCTTGGTTTCATAAAAACTGACAAAGATGTAGTCGCTCTCTACTTTTCTGCAGAATGTTGCCTATTCAGTGGTCATGCCAGCCCCAGTTTCCCAGTCAGAATGATAGTAGATAACCTTGCATTTTTTTTTTTTTTTGGGGGGGGGTATTGAAAGTTTCATCTAGATCCATCGGTTCTAAATATAAGCTACCTCAACTAATTACAGGGCGCCACTGTTTCACATCAGTGAACTCCATCTTTAGAGTTGGAAAGAATATAATAGACGGTGACTCAAACAAGGTTTGCGGAATTACCAGTACTCTGGAAAAGTTAAAGAAAAGAAAAAAAAAAGGAAAGTTAGACAGACTGGTATTTGTGGTTATCTGTCCTTTTTGTAACCAGGTAACATGGATGTGCAAATTCTAGCACTTGTTCTTGGGTGACAATGGCTGCAGAAACAATTATTGATGGTGGATTTGGGTTTTTTATTCTGCAACCAAGGGTAGAAAAGTACTTTGGAGATAGTGGGACCACTGGGCTCCAACTTCGTTTTTTTGTTGTTGTTGATGTGCAAATTCTAGCACTTGTTCTTGGGTGACAATGGCTGCAGAAACAATTATTGATGGTGGATTTGGGTTTTTTTATTCTGCAACCAAGGGTAGAAAAGTACTTTGGAGATAGTGGGACCACTGGGCTCCAACTTCGTTTTTGTTGTTGTTGTTGATGTCATTTGGGTGGATTAAAGATGGACAGATTTTTGTCAGGATTTCAGTTGTGGTTTGGGTCATTCTCTTGAGAATCTTGAAGTTTTTGATAATGTTCATGGTGGTTGCATGGAGTCTGGTCCTTGGAAAGCTTTCTGAGAACCTTTTAAGAGGTCTGAAACACCCAAACAACTTTAAAAACATCCTTTATTTTCTCCACCAGCAAGATGTAGAAAATCAATATTATCCAACAAAGAAATTTATTTATTTGTAGTATAGATGTGGCCTTCTTCTAGTCGCTTGTTCAGAATAATACTGTTGATGAAGACTGCAATGTGTTGCCTGTTCTTGGTTTGTAAAAGGCACTGGTCATCACGTATGGGGGTACATGTACAATTGCTTTCTTAGTGGCACCTGTAACAAATTTATCTCTACCTCGTATTGTAAGGGTATGAAATGCATACAAACCATCCACTGGATGAATACATTATTGATGATTAATGCTGAGAAAGGGGAACAAAGTAATTGTGTCTATTCAAATCAAAGCTAAAAAATTACCCATAGTGACCATATGGAGGCAGTGCCCTTACTGCCCTTCTGGCACCAATGTGCCAAAGAGATGGTAATCATTATCCCATTCCATCATTATCTACTCCACACAAAGTCTGCCCATTTAATTATATTATATTGTCCTTCTAGGAGATAAAGAGTATGTTGGAGAGTAAACCGTTGAAAAGAACAGTTGGATCTCATCCAGACTTCTCAAGAGCCTTCACTAATGGGACACCCACCCAGAGATACATAACCCATGATGTAGGCCTTCCTTACGGCAAGACAGATTATATTCCTATCTATAGTTCAGGGATTTACACAAGATTGCCAGGAAGATAACAAAATTAACGAAATTAGTGAAAATAGAGTTGATTGTTCTCTCCATTACCATATTCGGAAGATGTGGAACATTAAATCAAATAAGAGATGTTTTTTATTCTTGCCCTACTGCCCAATCTTGTTTGTGAGCCTTATAAGATACGCCATTTCACGTCTTTTGATTTGTGTCAATTGATCTTACCTTGGATCATTGAGTCATCTTCACCAATTTGATGAATTATACCTTTATTTCATTTAGTTTTATTAACTTCCCAAGGTCATTTGAATTTACACAATCACTTTGATTGATGTGAGTGTACTCCAAAATGCTTCAAAAGCAGTGCATCATGTTTATTTACATTGAAAGAATATCAAACATTTGTATGTGTGGAATCAGTACCAGATATTTACTTTTTATGTTACCCAATTAGACAATGTGAAAATTGCTTCAGTCCAATAACTATACCGGTAATCTGATAATTGGGAGAATTTTTTATAATCCTTCACCAATCTCAAACTCAAAGGAAGTAATTAACTGTACTGTGGAGCGTGGATGACCTGTCTGAAAAAAAAGCCTACTGAATTTTCTGCGATTACTGGTAGCCTAGTGCAAATCAAATTTAATCATAGCTTTTCCAGGCTACATGGCTGCAGCTACCAACACAAATCTGAACCAGATGGGACTGATGAGGCACAACTCTATGGTCACATTCACATATAAGATCTAATGGGCTCCCAGTTGGATAGATCATAAGTCATGACCAAAATCTTCACCAAATACCCGTCTGCATGGAAACAAAGCGTCTGCATGGAAACAAAGCGGGGCACACCCTCATTTCAGTTTGTTTTACAGCCATATTTTTTAAGATTGAATTGTCAGGTGTTTCTAATAATCCAAAATTACCTGTTACTCCAAACAGGAGTCATACAGGAAACCCTGGTGAGGCCTTGACTTTGACCATGGCAGGTGTTTTTCAGTTCCTTAGTCCCATATGTGATTGTTTTCTTCTGGTATGTGAAGTTCAATGCCTCTGTTCCACTTTGTGCTTATGCATGTCATTGATAACACCTTCACTTCATTAACCAGCTGTTACATCAATATATGACTTGGTTGATTCGATCATAAACTTTTAAAGACATATTATTAAGGTGACTTTTTTGTTGTTTAAATTCGAAAGAAATGCTTTTTTGTTTGCTATTTGTATTATTTTATTGGTTCCTGCATGTTATAAAAATGACTTTGTGAAAGTTTATTCTGGCCTTTGTTATGAATTCTTAAGATTGGCTTTCAATGCTTTTTTTTCAATTACTATATTTCAGATAGATACATTCTAATGAAAGGTATGATAAAAGAAAAATATTGTTTGGGTTACCTGGCCTATCACCAATCATGGGATTCAGATAAATCATTAATATCAGGTTAAGAGAATACACCTCACTCACTAGTCATGGCTAGGTCCAGGGGAAAGAAAGTAAGAAACCGAAGTAAATTGTGGAGAGATTTGTTAACTACTCTAGAAAGAATGTACACCCTTTGTAGAGACACTTCATTCACAAGAAGACTCTAAAACATCCTAACATGGTTCCCTCAGGCTCTGAAAGAATAGAACATGTATTAGGAGAGGTGTATCTTGTGGAGCTCATGAAAGGAAACATTTGTCATACAATGTTTGATCAGGAGTCTACTGTTCCCGAACTTGTTCTTCCATGTCCTCGAGTGTTTCTTCCTTGGAAGGTGAAGAACTGTTCCAGCTGTTGATAGAGACTTTCATTTGTTTTCTGGGTGGGATTGTTGGCTGAAACTCCACAAATGTGTTAACTTACAGGATATTATGTGTGAATTTTCACCTTTCTGTCATGTAACCATGTGACTTTTCTCGAAAGCGATGCGAAGGAATTCAAATTGGAAGGTTAATTTTGTAAGAAAATATTGGTCAAAAAAAAATTGGAATAAGAATATTTGTTTGTGTGGTTTGTTGTTGCAATTTTCAGTTTATTCAAGGACTATCTTGGGGAATATACCCTTCATCACAAATAACTGGGGACTTTATCACTTGTTAATTATTGCAGAGTAGGTCCATGAATAAACTATGTAAGAATCATTTATAAATCAGGCATTGGCTTCCTGTTGTCACAGGTAGGTATGAAACATAAATTCACTCTTGAGGCCTTGTACAGGAATTGACTTTAGGAGTTAATGTCAAAGGTTTCTTTCCCTTTTGAGCATTCACTGCAAGGATTCCAGACACTGACTAAGAGCTGCATGACAGTCATGCATCCCTGAGGAGAGAGAAAAGAAGGGGGAATTAGACAGTATTCTAGATAATCGGGATCATTACCCCGTCAAACTCTTCTTCATCTTACATTAAACTTCCTATTTATGTTCTGTTTATACCATTGTTCTATCTTACGATGGGTTGGCATGTAGGTAGTATTGGCTTCGGAAGCAGAAGGGTTAAGATGTAGCAGGATTCACGCTTGTGTGACTCAATTCCTGTTAGGAATAAGAGATCATTGGGGGAGGAACAATAATCTGCAAAAGAAGACAGTATTTGATATCAGTATTTGATATTTCAGCAGGAAAGTCAGCAGACAGATCCATAGAGGCAATGTTTGCAAAATCGCAGGGATTGTCTTAGAATGTATGTTCTAGATGGAGAGGTTCATGGTTTATCAAATTTTGTAAGGAAGTATTTTACTGAGATTTTCCTTGAAACCATGCTCCCACATTCCTTTGAAAATGGGTTCGCAGTTAGATCATATGGCAGCGTTCATGTTGAGATGTCATCATATCCGCAAAGATTGCTTTGGATGAAAGCATTGTGCACAGCCTAGCTCCGCAAATTGAATTATAGGCTGAGGAAAAGAAAGTACCTGATAACATCTTTTGGGGGTTTACGTGCACATCAATACCTCATCATAGTGTGAATACTTGAAGACAGCTCGTAGTGCATTAGCACACATTAGATCAATATGCTGTCAGTTTAGATGACACAGGTTGAACATTATGGCTTAAAACATGCGTTTGCCCCTCCATATTACCCATGTATCTCAATTTTTTTATCAGACATCGCACTGTCAATTTTCATTCGAATGCCAGATATCTTTGCAGAGTTGTAATTGAAGATGGCTTCTCTTCAGACACACCGTACATGTTAGCCGCCAGAGCTTTCCTGTTCTGCCCACGGCGATAGATAGTCGCTAGTTTGCATCATTTCTTCTTGCACCCCATCTCAGTAAGCCCCATTTCCAAAACTTCAAGATGGTCTGTAGGTTTCTTGAAATCATTCTTGAGTTTGATTTAAATGGGAGACTCTGTATATGACAATTTGGTGAATGATGCCATGATTGTCACTGGGTAGGTCAAAAGTCCTAGTTGATTACACTGTGCTTGTCGAAGCCTACAATCTTTACACATATCCTCTGTCTACACTTGCCAACATGTTCAGTCTTCGCTCCTGACAGCTTGATGAAGGCTTTGTATATAAATATTAAGCTGCAAAACTGATCTTTACCAAACCTCCGTAAAATAATAAGTTTTGAATAAAACATGATGATATGCTATAAAAAAAACTAGGTGCATAGATGGATTGTCTATTTCCAGTAAAAATAGCAGGCTCACCTGGACATCTTTATTAGATGTCTAGGTGAACCTGCTTTTTCCAAAGGAAACCTGGATGTCAGGTTATCTGATATCTTTGAGGGTCTGGGGATACTCTCTGCCTAGAGGAAGTCTTTTAACTTACTTTCTTTCTGAAATTGGCTATGATATTGCAATAATCTTGTCTTGAAGGGAGAATCTTCTTAGAATGAAATCAGTTACAAATATTGTATAGTTCAGGAAATTGTTTTAATGATGCCTATTAGTAATTTAGTAATGGTATTGACTGGAAGAAAGAAAATTTGTATTATCCCTAAGGGGTGGAAGAATGACAACACAGTTTTCATTTGAAGTTGTGTTGACTAAAATCCATATCTTGAAATAAGCTGTTGAATAATTTCCCTTGGTGAAGGAGTCATTGCCTGAAACAAAGTCATGGTGCAATGATTAAAAAGAGGTTAAACTGAACAATAACTCAGAATGGAGTCAGTAATGAATGTGCTGAATTGCTCATTACCTCAAGACTTTGATCATTTCAGTGGGTATCCTGGTAGCAATTTACCAACTGATAAAAACCACATGTCCCTGGGTGACCTCCATTGATTTTGTAATTGTGGCAAGTTCATATAATTCTGGGCTAAAAAGAAGTAAAATTCAACCCGGCACGTCAAACCTAATTCTTCATCTTGCGTCTTGGTCTATCAAGCCTAAGCCTAGATGGCATGAGTGAAACCCTGCTGTATTTTAACAAGCTATATGATATACCCCTCTGTCACAGGATTGCAGAAAGACCTGTCTGGGAATGGGGACATTTTGGGCTGAACTTGATAGGGAATCTTGTATAGGCCATAACCCAAACCACATGGATGTTTTAGTGCTCAAGAGGAACAAAGTACCTTTCACTGTAGCTGACCTTAAACTACCCGTATTACCATGGCAACAACATTTGTGGGTTTGTTGATATTCGCAATGATCATAGAAGAACAGTGATGACCTAGAAATAACATTTGGTTGCTGTAAATTTCTGCCAGCATCTGGAAGAGTTTGCCCATTAAAGGTTTTATTTTTCGGGTTCCTCACTGGTTTTATTCTTTGTATTCAGTTTTGAAAATTGTTCTCAAATTCTTGTTGTCACTCATTGCACATGAAAGAAAGTAAAAAAAAAAGATTTTGATGAAATTACCACAATTTCTTTCTTATATATTTGATATAGAATACATTTATGTAATTATAACAATACTCTAACATTTAAATTTGTATATATGAGTATATTAATTATTTATTAGAAGGGAGATTTTCATGTCAGATATGAATTTTAAACCCCTTATATGTCATATGTAGTCTAGACCAGATGAGAACTAATCATAATTAACTGATATCCTGTTCACTACCTCGACTCTTCCATTAATTTGTAGGGAAAACTTACTCTTTTTGTGTAGTTTCTACTGGTTCTATATTTGAATGCTTTCAATATAATCCCTTCTCAGATATTAAAATGATTACATGTAAATCTACTTCAAATTTATCTAATTATAAAAATTATTTTATTTGATAAGTGGGTTTGTTACTGTACAGCTGCAGAACCCAAAAATCTGTTTTCTGTAGGTTACCTTGTGTTGGGTTTTCATGCATGAATCATCATATGAAACAGAATTTAATCACTGACTTTTTGAACTAGAGGTTAAGGATTTCTTCTGAAAGAAAGATCCCTCTACTTTAAGCATGGTAACAAAAATGTGAATGAGACAGAAGACCACGAGAGGGGAGAGAGAAAGAGATGTAATTTGAAAAATTGTAAAATCGGATTTGATTCAGCATCTGGGGTTGATTATGTTATGATTTATTGATCAATTTTGTACACATAACCCCTGAGGAATAGTCTGAGTAGAGTAGTTCCAGGGAGACAAAAGATAAAAGAATCCAGGTAAATTGGGGAATATGAATGAAAGGATGGATCCCATTTGTTTTCTGTTGTGATGAATGGAGTGAGAGTCAGTTGACATGGATAATTTTCTCCCATTATGAGCTACCATTATTGCAAAGAATATACAAATGCAAAATTCAATATACGAGGGAATCATTTGATAGACCACCAAGATTGTATGACTATTACAAATCGTGGCATGTGATAAATTTTATGATTAGGCTAAAGATCCTGTAATGGAGTGATCAGCTATATTAAACACAAGTCATATTCCAAGTAAAATAAAGGAATGGGCAGATAAAAGATTGTCGTGCTTGCTTTCCACATTCCCAGAGAATTTTTGTCTCGGCCAATCAGATTCAAGAATTTCAGCAGCTTTTAACAAATAGCAAAATCACTGAGTAATATTTCATGAAATACTCCCCTGATGGTAGTCTTTTAGTCAGACTACCTGGTACACCTTGATCAGATCACCTTTCGTTTGGATTAATGGACCATCCCCCCTAAATGAGGGGCTCTGGAGGAAGTTAGTTGATCGATTTCCCCTCTTCGTAATTCCCAACGCCCTTGACATTTATCGCTTTCCCTGGCTGTCTCCCCAACATGATATTAAATTTAGAAGTTAAAAAGGTTTATGAAGTCAGAGAGAGGATGTTTTTTCCTCTCTTCAATTTTGCATCTTCCCTTTTTGTATTTTATACTTTCTGAGATTTGTTTATGAATACCACCTGAAATTCAACTTCCTGATTGAATGTAATTATTCTAGTGCCCCTACAATGTTTTTCTCGACTATTCAAGTGGCCTTCATATGTACGACTATTTTTGTCTACTACAATCATGAATCCAGATATCTTTCGGAATGTATATTGAATGAAGATTTTATTTGTCAAGCAATTATCAATTATAGTTCAAGTTAATTCCTACTATTGAATGTTTATCTCTCATGAGCAGTGCCCATGATGTTGATCACTTTAATGCTTACGTCAATTGTCCATCCTTAGTTACCCTACGTAACCTCTTACCAATCCCTTTCCCCAACTTGTTAACATGTTATATTCACACCATTGTTACAAGTCCCAATAAGCAGGGGTATTATTCCTTCTAATTGTCCACTAAACTTATTCTAAATTTGCAGAAGCCCCCCTCACCTGACAAACAAACCAGGGCAAACACAGCCTCATGCAAGTCAAACCAGCCCATAAGGGCAGGAACTATATAAATAGAAGAGAGTAAGGAAAAGAAAGAAAAACTTGCATTTTGTGTATTTATGTAAAACTGTTCATTCTGCTTGCTGTGAAACCTAGGCATTAGAGGTGTAAATAAAAAGGAAAATGGGCTTGTTCTTCTCAAATGAGAGTTTTAAAAATAGAACTCTCCCTTGATTCTCAACACAATTGTTGTGGTACAAGAAAATCATGTGCAGTGGTACATTTGTTTATAAACACATAATGATTATTGAACCCCCCCCCCAAAAAAAAAAAAATGGAAGGAACAGAGAAGGAAGAAAAATAATGTCTTATTTTGATTTTGAAAAAGGTTAGAGTTACTGCCCCATTTTCTAGATGGGTGTGTCTCCAGGAAATTATGACAGTTGACTACCCATGGATCATCAAACTCAGTTTTACTTGAGAATCTATATAATTGTAAGACAGAGGTAAGGCATGGAATTTGAAAAATGACAAGACTGACATCAAATACAATATTTTCAGATCTTCAGTAGATCTATTTTTAAAACATAACCAGTATTGCAATTTTGGTGGAATTTTTATGATGAAAGGTGATGCAGTCTCTCTGAAGTGGATGAGGGGAGGAGTCACTGTTCCTTGTTGTTCACTTTTTGCAATACCCTTTTAAGTTAGTTTGAATGTTTAGGATGGTGGTAAGGGTATACAGATTGTGGTTGCTTAGCAACAGGGGTATTAAGTGCAATATTGGTCCTGCCCTGCAACCATTGCTTTGAGCACTGTTGGACTATCATGATGATGATGATGATGATGATACTAGTTACAAGATTAGTCCATGAAATAGTTTGTAGAACCTTACAACAGAAAGAAAGTTGTAATGCTGCCTAATATGAGATTTCTTGTGTACCTGTTATCACAATAGCTAATCATGATACCATTCAGCTACACAATAACTCCCTAGAATGTCACACCAATGCTTGATATTCATCTGGTTTGAACAAGAAAGAGAAAAAGCAATATGGAGGATTACAATGCTGTAAGAGTGTTGATTTTATCTTGAACAATTGAACAGTGTAAAATGGAAAGTTTGGAACTTTCAATAGAAGCCGAGTTTAGGTTCTATCTGGGCATGAAGTGGAAAGGATTTGTAAGTTTGTTGGTTGTGTGTGATCTGCAAGTGGCTAATTGAATTGTTATGTTAGTGAACCAAGGGGCATGGTCTCTCTTACTTCTGGTTTTATTTTTCTTTGGTAAGAAGCAGTTGCTCATATTTATTGCAAAACATTTTGGTTTGCTTCCATGGAATGAATTCTCAGTCTAAATTTTCCTATTCACCCACTATATCTTGTTTTATTGTTTATTTTTCAAATATCTTCAAACTTTATATTTTCCCATATCATATTATCTGTTAATTTTCCATCTCTCTTGGTATTTAATACTATAGTTCTCTGTCAATCGATCTTTACTATATCCTATTCTCATTCTATATTTCTAAATGTGCCAGATAAGTTGTAGCTCTATGGGAATTATGTGCATTATTTGGTACCAATTGGCGACCAAGCAGATTAACCCACAGACTACTAAATTCTGGAACTCCCATAGACTTTGAACAGGGACCACCTGGTTCAGGAAGGCAATGGGGTCGAAGATGAATTTCTTAAAGAATTACTGCTTAGATTGAAAGGTGTGTCACTGTTTGAGTATCAGCTTTTTCTCAAGTCCTTGAGTTTTCTCAACATCCTCTGTTCCATGTTTGTTGTTAGCATTGGTGAGAATTGACAGACCTAGCCTCGGATAGCATAGCCCTACACCCAATTAATGCACCCCAAACATTTACCTGCAGACATTTGAGAATCCATCTGAATTTTGGAAGCACTTTTTAAAGCAAAACTCAAGATGTATTTGAATAGAAAGGGTTATTTATTTTGGGTAACTTATCTGGTTAAGAGGAAGATTATGTGCCTCCTCTGTTGTAATATATAAACATTGTATCTAGGGAAGATTTTATGCCAGACAGAATGTGTTTTTGTAAGGAAAAACAGAATGAATAGGCTGCTTTATAGAAACAAAATTACCTGACCTCTCCATAAATATTGACACCTGACCATTACGTAACAATGTGTGTTAAGATCCATCTTAAACCAAATTGATGGGAAAGGCATTTATCTGATCTATATAAAGATTATTTTTAAGTAAAAGACGTATTATTTACAAGGAAGAAAAAAATAGATCATGGTAGTATAATTTACTTGGTAACTTATACCTGCTATATCTTTTACAACTATCTTTGAAGTTCCCACAATCTATTGTCTACAGTGTTGCAAGGAGAGATTTCAAGCAGTAGCCTAGGGACGGTCCATTGTATAATATATCAGTTATATAGATTCACCAAATGACCATAATCTACTTATAAATTGATTTATATGATATGGTTATATGATTTGTATCCATTCCACAAACAAGCAATTTCATCCCGCTTGTTTTGATATTCTTTAATTTGTACTCCGGTCCATTTTATTGGCTCCATATGGGCTCTTCTGTCATGACCCATCCGCAACGCACCGTAATGTAAACACAGAGTCGCCACTGAAATGCTTGAAATTGTGCCGGTCACTTCTACGGCCAGTCTTGGCATGGTGGCAGTGTTCATCTGTCCACTTAGCTGTCCAGTGAGGACTTGTCATCACTGTCTTGAGACAAGGGATAAACTTTGGGGAGAGAAATCAAATATGTTCAATTCCTCTTCAGTCTGTCTTCGCCGTAGGATGGGAGTTTTTGTGCTCCGGATAGCTTCCAGATGTACCTAGGTCAGTCGACCTTATTACTCTAGCTATCATTGTCATCAGTGGATCCCCTGCAAAAGACAGTAGTGAGAGGAGACAAATTGAAATTTTGCCCTTGGTATTGGGAAAGTTAGATGATAGATTTACAGAATCGTTGAAGGAATGCCTTCCAGAATAATTTTTAGTGGCTGGTATCTATCTTACAGTTTTTAATTATGGAAGATATCAAGGTACAATAGATTTTGTTCTGTTTTTTTTAACTTTTAAAAGACAGTGTGTAATTTCACAATGTGATTTTGACAATTAAGAAACTATGAACGTAATGTGAAATATTTTTCTCCATCAGGAATCCTATTTTCGAAGTGTGTTCCCAATTAATCTTGGCTGCCATTTAAAATAGGTAAAAGACAAGTGAAAAATAGTTGTATGCCTATCACAGACCTGATCTTTCTGTCGATTCCTAATTTTGATATTGATATTGAGTACAGATGAGGACTACTTCTGAATCCCCTTGTGGTTCCTAGTCCTTCATATCAGTTCCCTCCTTCCCTTAGCCTACCTGTCTACACCTAGACTAACAAGTTGTTACTGTAATTGAACTGACTGTGGTCTCAAGTCGAGCCGGTAATTGCTTACACTTGAACCTCTTTGAGACACAGTTTGACCCCGACTGGACACTAGAGGGGGTCAAGATGACCACCGGACTTGAGATGGACAGAATGACCTTAACCTAGGGGTGACCATCTATTTGTGGAGCTTCCTGAGCAATTTTCAAATTGTAAGGGACAGAAAAAAATGAACAACATTTGTTGCCTAATATCTATCAAACTTTTTGATATTTTTCTTTGCCAGATTCATGCTTAAGAAAATTATAGCTTCCTTTTTTTTAATTTTTATTTTGTTTCACAATTTCTTGCAATGTTTTAGAAGTGTTTTAAACATCAATTTTTTATTGATACTTGAATGACACTTCCTTGGTTTTTTTTCAAGACCATTTCAATAACCCTTCCTCTCATTGGTCAATCCCATTTCAGGAGGCAACACTCTACCCAATCAGCCATTCCGTCTGAACTGGTCATGGATCTCACTGGAGAGGGAGTACTACGAGGTGAATGAGACTGAGCGGTACCTCAACATCAAGCTCGTCCGACGTGGATACCTTGGAGAAACCTCATTTGTTGGTATGTTTAAATTAAGATTGATTTCTATAGATTTGATTTGTATTGGAAAATACAAATAACAAGAGTAGTATAACATACAGTACATCAGACACAAAGCATAAAACTCTGACGATTATTGATATTTTTTGCCTGCACCAGGGTTGTAGGTCTTTTGAGTCATCTGCCATTCATCCTAAAAGTTTGATGGTAAATTGCATTGTCAGAAAATATCAATTATTTGATAAATTAGTACATATATCCAAATAGTTGTATAGAACTGGTTTTAACGATACTGTGCCCAGTTTAAAAAATTGTATTCTAATACATGAGATTTATGAATGGTTTAAACAACTTAGAAAAAGAAAGTAACATAAGCATATTTTTTTTTGTTTCATTTGAATTTCCATAAAGTTCCATCATCTTGTATTTTATATCTACAGGCATCCAGACCGCTGATGGCACAGCCATTGCTGATGAAGATTTCCGTGGCAAGTCCGCCCGCCAGGTGCAGTTCAACCCAGGACAGACTGAAGGATTCTGGAGAGTCCGCATCCTCAACGACCGTCTCTATGAGCAAGCTGAGGTGTTTGAGATCATCCTCCACGATCCCGTGATGGGCGCCTTGGAATATCCCGACCGTGCTGTCGTCACCATCTTTGATGCAGAGGATGGTAAGTGGCAGTGGACATGGTGATGATGATGATGGGGATGATGATGATGATTACAATGATGATGACGATGATGATGACGATGATGATGGTGATGATGATGATGATGCTGATGATGATAATGATGGTGATGATGATGGTTATTAAGATTATGATGAAGATAAAGATGATGATGGTGATGATGATGATATTTATGATGGGTCTGACAGAAAGGAAGAGAACATGGAGGGGAAGGAAAAAAATAACTAAACATTAAAAGAAAGTTGATTTAAGTCATACATGCAGATAAAACCCTCATGGATGGAGAGTTTAACCATTTCTAAGAATGATAAAGGAATGATATGCCTCAGATAACAAATACAAGTTTGGAGCATCTTTCAGAGTAGTGTATGAGATTCATACTATACTGTAAGGATGACTGTAGATAGATGCAAATGAATGAACAAGTAGAGACTGGAGGCAGTTGCTTTTATGCAATCTTCAACATATTTACAAAAAGGCATCCATGCATTCTCTTACGTAAAAAAAACTGTTTGTAATTTATCTTGGTGCATTACTTTCAAAGGGGTAAACAATAATATACAGAAAATGGAAAGCCGTCCACATTTTGGCTTTTTGACTATGAAGTGTTTCAAATCCCATTTGGATAAGCTTCCCATTTTTGGCTTCCTGGGACAGTCCGTGCTAAGTCCTGTGATTTATGCAGCCTGAGCTGTCGGTCCAGTGTAAAGTCAAGAGTCAGATAGGATTAAAACCATGCAAATGCAGCTGAAAAGCGGTAGAGCATTATGAGTGATGAATCAACAGATTTTGGAAGAAAAATTGGTGAATATTGTTAAAGAGTGAAAGTGCTGTGGCCTTCTGGATGAGAGGATTGAGGGAGGCATATCGAAAAGTTGAAGGGGGGGGGTAGGTTTGGTTGATAGGGGGTTGAAACTCAATTCAAACAGATATAAGGGCCTATCGAAAGCAAAGCTGTAAGATATCGTTTTTTTACATCTGCCATTTAAAGGTGACGTCATAAAAGTACTGTAGGCTCAGGGGAAAATATTGATCTCTATAAATGACTTAAAATTAATTGTGTTAACTCGGTTTATAATCTAAATAGCCTGGCATTCAAGTTTCTTTGAATAAAAAAGCAATCAATGATATCTAGACTTCTTCAATAGCTTCATTTCTTAATCAACCAGCAGATAATGGATGTTGGGGTGGGGATGCACTTAATACTAAACCCACTATAAGCCATTTTTATTTAACCATGGACAAAGGGGGCTCAGAATAGAAGAGGGCCATTATTTCATGCTTGGGGAACCCACAAAAGAGGAGTTCTGGACCTTCTTTGAGGTTCTTGGTCAGAAGAAGACAATCCAAATCCCAGCCTGGAGGAGGTAATTGATTACTATTAAAATAGACCATCGTTTTCAATAGGGGGTGGGTGGAAAGAATTTAAGGAAAAAGAATTGATCTGTTGGTGCTCTTGTGGGTGCAGGGATAGTGAGCCTGATTCTGGAAAAAGCACCCCTTCTTTGGTCCTGATGAGCAGGTGAAAGGGAAATTTTAAGAGGAATTCATTGCATCATTGGAAGTATTGATGGTGGTAATGACTTTCTTAAGAGATAGAGTTTGGTGTATTGTGGGCCGAATGAATGGTAGAGGATATTGAGAGGAGTGACGGTGGATGGTTATAGTAATGGGTGGTGGTGCTGGTGCTGGTATTTAAAAAGTATGAAATTAAGAATAAACAAGGGGAATGTTCAAAAGCAGAATCCTCTAGTTCGAGATGCTACAAAGAAACAGCTACATCATGACTGCTTGGGGAACACGAAGAGTAGATTCAGGGCAGAAACTGTTCTAATTTCTGTACTGACCTAAAAATTATGAATGCAGAACATATTTCTCAATGATACACTGTTTTTTTTTATTTCAATATGTCTGGCAAATAGAAATCCGATAGCTTGGATGGCTGCTATAATAACATCTCGAAAATTATGAGTCCATTGGGAAATCAAAAAAGGATAAAGAGTGGAGACGAATCAAAAGTCTCTTTCTGTTTTAGGGGTTCAATGCCCTAATACTTTTTTCAGTGAAGAGACAGTGAAAAGAGAAATGGGGTAGAAATGAATAGAAAGTGTGTTAAATGTTTTATGTTCATGTTCTGATGAGGAGAAAATAAAGAACATGATCATAATGTTAAGGTAGAATGTCCCCCAAGATGATGCTTGTCAAAAATATTTTTGAAAGGGAAGGGGTCTGTTGTAGAGAAAATTGGATGCCAGCTGTTATAACCTAAAACAATATTTGTTGAGAATATGATTGTTGAAAGAAGAACATTAACGGAAAGTAGTAATATTTCCTACTTAGTTAAAGTATGAGTTCAAGAACCCGCTTCTTACATAGAGTTTGGATGTAGAATTTCTTGTATTGATAAATTTAAATAAACAAAATAGGATGAAGAGAAATATGCTAGGAATGTCTACATTTATTTTTATGGTCCAATGTTTTTTCTCTGGCTTTCTCCAACTGAAAAGATTTAATTCTTGATATTTTTTAGTCAAAACCTTTTGCTGATCTAAACCATGAAATGAGAAAGAAGATTTATGAGTAATTAGGATGTAGTGATCACCTTATTTGAGCCTTGTAATCTAAATTCTTTATTTGAAGAAGCCAATGAATATAGTGCCTAGGTGTTCAATTCCCTTCAAGGTTTACAAATTGAGATAAGTGTGTTGATTTTAAAGACTTCCAACCTTGCTTCATTAAAAATGTAGGAATTGAAAATTTCTAAGTTGCTTAATTCTACTTTTGTTATTTGGATGATGATACCATAGTCGTGATAAATCGAGAGTCAATCGCAGATTATCAGATTTAAGAGGTCAGATGGTGGTTTTCTAGTAAAATTAAATGAAGAAAAGAAGTCAAAATGATACCGAAGGTAATAAACAAACTCTTGGTTAATGGACGAAAGATCTATTTATAGGTCTGTAAGGAAAACTTAGCAACCAAAAGGTAGGGAGACCATCTCTGGATTCATCATGCACAGTTATTCTTGTACTTAGTGACACCCCGCTGTTACTCAACTGAAAGTGCCCCTATTTATCTTGACCCTCTTTCGCAGTCCCCTTTTCAACTTTTTTTGAGTAGCTTACCATCCCATCTTACAAAAATTTTGCTAAATTCTCACGTCCCAAAATAATTATGGAGTGATTTGATATGACCAGTCGACAAGTGATGCTCTTGTCTGTTCAAGAATTGGAGATAATCACACAAAAATCATCAAGGATCTATCCAAGAGGTTACAAGTTGACTTCTTATTGCTGAAATGGGATATCCAGTCCTGCATAATAGTTACGAGGGCTGATAAGTTAAGTGTAGGACATTACAAACTCAAACGCCTGTCTGAACATTTTCATTTGGAATCTGAGTTGGTGTTATAACCCCTTCTTGGTCCTATTTGAAAGTGATATTGGAATAGAGAGTGGAAAAGTCATTGAAAGTATAGAGTAAGGTTGCTGGCCTGGGAATATACCTTGGAATAAAAAACAGAATTTTTAGGTGGGGTGCAATATCTGTATGATTGCAGCGTATCCATTCAAGAAAGAATAATACTGGGTTTTGATTTAATGTATTTATTTTCTTCATATTATTTTTTGTATTTTTCCAAATCTGATTTAAAATGTACTCATAAATTGATATGTGAAATGCAGTAGTAAGTTTTATCTGCTGTGCATTAAAAAAAAAATCTTTTTGAACTTTGTGCTAGATCCAAACAATTTCAATATTTTATTGATAAATCATCCTTGAAGTACCGGTAGCAATTAGGGGTGTACAGTTCAGCTGTACTATCAAAAGAAAAGTTCAAGCTGAATGTTGCACTTCATAATGAAGAACATTTTTGACTGAACATTAGACATTCAGAGGTGTTGGTATGGTGTCTTGGAAACATTTTTTTCTTGTATGATCCAGGTTAATATTGATGACCGTGAACACGTGGGTGAATATTGTTTGTTCAATTCCACCATTGTGACTACTGACTTCACCAGAGTGAAACAGAATGTATAAGCAATATCATGGATGATAGCAAAATCAGTCAAGTTTAACCATTTGAAAAACATTTTTTTGGCCCTTCAGTGGATTCATTGAATTTCAATTTCACTAGTGAAGTATAAAGAAGACTGATTAAAACTAGTTTTTAAATAAATTTATGTGAATATCATGACTGAACCAACAATTACCAAATACTAAATATGTGGCTTTTCTTCATTGGGGTTGAATGCTTTCTCAAAGATAATATGAATGGACAAATATGAATGGACAAATATGAATGGACAGCTATTTCTGAATAAACTCAAATTTGCCTTATGGTTTGCTATGCATACAGAAAAAAAAAAAAAAACTTAAATCATTGTTAAATTTGTTCTGGGAAATGTCAAAGTCTAGAGATCTGGGCTAAAGATGTAAGCAAGCTGTAGTAAGAAAATGACTCAAAGTTTGTGAATGTAATGGTGAGTAGAAAAGTGTTAGTTGTGGTAGTGGTAACGATAGTAATGATGATGAATATGAATGTAATGATGATTGCAATAATGCCATCAAGTATCTGTAGTGGTGATGATGCGTTGATGTTGACAATAATGTGAGATTTGTTATAAGGTGTTCATTCTATTGACAAAAGTTGGACATAACCAACGTTTTTTTTTAGGATTTGTCATTTTTTAAAGAAAGGCTCTAGGATTGCTTTTAGATAATTCTTGTATCATTTCTTGTCTTTTCAGAATCTGGTGTATTTATCGACCTCCCTGACAACTACGTGATCGAAGAAGACATTGGAGAGTTCCTTGTTCCTATTAGGCGTACTGGAGATCTCTCACAAGAACTCATGGCCAGCTGCTCTACCATGCCAGGTAAAAAAAAAAGAAAAAAAAGAAAACTAATTGAAATTGATCAATAAATATTAATCAAAGAACATGTTACTGTCATTTTATTATAATTTAGATACCCAAAGTAGAAAACAGTCATAATCAGTAGGGTTCTGGTGAATAATAGATATCAAAGTCTTGCACCCAAAAGGACCTTAAGTTAATCTTGAATGCATAAAAGTTAGTCATGTAAGCATGAGTTAGTCACATAGGCAGAAAAGACAGTCACGGGGGCATACTATATCAGCTTATGGTTGTATAAAATGGGAGGAAACATTAGATGGAGATGAAGAAGGTTGTTTAAAGTAGGGCAGATTGCAGTCATTTCATCATTGTATTAGTGACCGATGTGACACTTCATTATCAAATGGTCTGGGATGGATGCGGATTCTCTTAAAAAAACCTTTGTGTAGGTGAATTTTTTATTTAAATGGTTGGTCTGTGCTTTTTCATCTAAAATTTATTGGGGTTCATGAAATAGTCATCCAGAAAAAGAAATATGTGTCATTAAAAGTAGCTTTTCATTTATAATCCCATTACTCAAGCTGCTATTGTTCAGTGTGGCAGTACTTCAAAGGCACAGTGTGCTTATTCATATACCCCCAGTATGGAACCCGTTTTATTGCCGAGGAATAAAAGGCTAGGATAAGCAGAGTGAAAATAGAATAATACAGAGTAGAATGTTGGAAGATATTGATGCAGTATTTTCGGCTCCTATCACATTCCTACGGCTTCAGTTAAATGATAGCAAGCCCCACTCTATTGTTTTGGGAGCAAGCATTTTTTTCTCTCCGTGGTCCATGTCTGGAAGACTTCAATATGCCCACTCAACCGGTACCTTTAAGAAGTCATTCACCCTGGCTATTTCTATAGGGATGAATCTTAAAAACTTTTCTATTGCATCACAATCTTATCTTAGCTTGCATTAAATCAAACTTTACTACAAACCCACTTTTATTCCCAGAACCGATAAAAGGGTACTGTAATCACCCCCTAAAGAACTCCCAAATTCTGTTTGGACCTCAAAGCAATCGCCTAATATAAACTTCCCCAAACAAGTCAATATTTCTCCTAAATATCTTTAAAGTAAATTCTAAGGTATATTGATTATGTATATTGTTCTGAAAATCAATGAATTAGAGGGTTAAACTGATGTTTATGTCGACCACTTGTTTGTGTTACAAAGCTTTAAATCCAGAAAGATCCAAATCAATAGCATTCTTAATTCATTTCTTCTAACTCAGAAGATATTTAGTTAGGCAGTCACAAAACAAATAAAAACCCATTTGCTAATCAATCATATTATCGTGTCGAACTTGAAATCAATATATTTACAAGATTAAATTCTGTCTGAGAGGAGCTTATCTCATTTTGTCCCAAACATTGGTCATCAAATTTTATCTCCCCCAAATGACCACCATTTTCTTGTTCATTGAACAAGTAATTGACTTCTCATCCTATTCCTATTAAAAATGTATTGATCTTTTAAAGATGGGGGCTGAGAACAGCCAATAGTTTGGTGACGGCCGGGTTGGCCTCCAAAATCAAATGTCAAAGACTGAAAAGCAACTATACTTGTGTGATTTTGATTGATATTATTGGAAACATTTGATTCATATGTTCATATGAGACAAAAAAAAGCATTTCAATAGAATAATGCCATGAGAAGAAAAAATCTTTTGAGTTTCATACCTATTTAATTGTAGCTTTAGATGTAGTGAAATCTGAAGAAAATGGTGCAAATTGTTTGATACCATTCTCCTCACAACATGCACAAAAACTGAAGCAAAGATCACCTCAAGAGAAAATAATTGGAGGAAAAGCTCAGGAGATATAAGGATTAAATTGAGTCCCACTCTTTTGGTTGCCATTTTGCTTCTTGGACTTGGTGAATACCAACAAATAAATGATAATATAATTCTTTTTCTTCCTTTTCATGATGACAGGCTCTGCTACCGGATCTGACCCATCACCAGTCCTCTCATTCTCTGACTACATCAGCCGTATGGAGGAGGACCCAGACAACATGGTAGCCTTCGACAAGGGAGAAGACCTTGCCTACTGCCGTATCCTCATCATTGACGACTCCCTCTACGAAGAGGATGAGACCTTCCAAGTCAAACTCAGCAACCCAATGGGTGGCAGGATTGGAAACCCCTCAGCAATCAATGTTATCATTGCTGGCGATACCGATGATGGTAAGTATCTGTATGGAAAACACACCTACTTCGTAGAGTATTGACAATCAAAAGAAACTTTGATTTAATGAAGACAAATAAAAGAGAAATGACGACATTAAGAATGTGCACTTAGAACAAAAGCACAAAATATCTGAGCAACAGATTCAATGACAGATGATTACCTTTTATCAAGAAAAATCAACATATAGCTACTATAAAACGAACACCTTTCCACAATTTCCTGTTATTCTTCACTTAAAAATTAAGATTATATGCTCATATTTATCAAATTTTCTTATGCACACTACATGGAATAACCTGTTTGCAACAATGAAAGGAGGGATTTTCCAAGTTTGAAATCTTCATTCTTCTGATGGGATATCATTCCATAGTGACAGGATGAAAGGCTTTACCTTAATGTTGAAAGATCTCGTTTGATCATGAGAAGTGATTTTAGGGAGAAAACTATGAAAACATGGGCTGCGTTCAGAGGGCAATCTCCGACTTCCAACCTGGTTCCAAAATGAAGACCAGGCGCACATTATGTATTGGATCCTGACTCGCCATGACAACATAACACAATCCACATGTTAGGAAACAACATTCATGTTGTGTGGAGGCCCTCGTGTGTCACGATTCCACCAACGGCAACCTGCAAGGCTCAATGTGGGGTTGTCAAAATATGAGTCGGCCACCGCTCATGACGCAGGATAGGGATAATTAGACTAACGCGCTCACAGCAATATAGGTCCGTGAGGACATCTTTATAGGGGCTGTGCAACATAAGGGTTCCAACTTATTCACACGTTTATTATCTTCCTCATATTAGTTATGATATATCCCATGAATCACATACATGTACAGCCATGTATATACAATAGGAATGACACATTGTGATTTGCCCCTTTTTGGATACAAGGATAAAGTCAAGTCAAATATTCATTAATTATAACTTTTTGTTCATTAAAGTCAATATAGAACAACTGCATAATGACAATGAGTAATCTATGATGTTAAACATACCATCAAATTCAGATTAAAGTTCACAAGTTATTGAAGTTCAAATAAAACAAAGACAAATTCAAAATTAATACAAGTACATTAAAAAAATCATGTAGGACTAAGTTTTTGACTGAGGAAAAAGTAGGATTAAGAAATAAGAAGTTTGATATCTGTAATAGGCCAGAGTAAAAAAAGAAAAAAATACATCCACATGTCTGAAATTTCAAAAAATTTACAGTTTATGGATGTCAACACTTTGATGTGGCAGATGACAATTATTATCCATTGCTGAATTCTTTGAATTCAAGTAAGTTTTACAAAAAACAAATTGGAACTGATTAATTTCACATGTAGGAGTACACATACCCTTGACATTGTTTTTCTTGTTACAAATTATTCTTTTAAAATAGGTTAAAGGTGATTGAAAGATTTAAACACGTTGGTCAAATACAGCATCCCCCTGACACTCACCTAATAATAGAAAAAGTGTTTCTAATTTGGGCTTTATGACAGAGAAGGGAATTCAGTGTGAGGGATAATCTGTTGCCGCTGGTGACCCCTTAATGCTTCCCCCATCAGAAAGCCATTGTTATTCCCTTCTATCAATCCTGTGGATATTTCCATATATTTCATGGCCGGCCACAGGTCTAGCCTATACTATTGCCCCTTCCCCTGTAATGGCATTGGAAGTTGCAGTTGAGTGACCTGTAGTTGCAGGAAACAGAAGTGTGACATCAAAAAGTTTTGCCCTACAAGTTATATAGGATCAATTTACATGACTCATGAAAATGAATTTTAAAAATGTCCCCTGAATACAAATAATTATATTTTCTCACCAATCATGATATCAAATTATTGGTTTATGAAAGGTGATCGGCTGATTGTAATTTCGTTCATTATTTAAATAAGCTAATCATATAAAACTTGCCTGAAATGAATCATTTATGAGTCCTCACAAGTCAAATTGCTGTAATAGGAAACTGCTGGGTGATGTTCATTCTCTCTAAGAAAGTTGTCAGACTGACATGGAATAGGAGACCAGAATATTAAAAAAAATGGAAGTCACATTCCTTTCAAGCTTTATATGACAGAAAATACTGCTGGTAAAGAATTTGGAGTTTCCTAATCATTTTGTAAAGTAATAATACCAAGCAGCTATATTACAAAAAATGTTGGGATACCAACTCTAATTAAACAGGATCATGAAATAACTGTAAAACGGGCCTACCTAACCAAAATACCAATCACTTCAGTCTTACTCCCTGAAAAAATACACTTCCTTCAAGAAGATAAATATCAAGCATATTCAGTCCTTTAAAAGGAATAATACTTCGAACAAAAGGTCCATTTATACAACACTCTAGAAACACTTTCTGCATTGACTTGGTCTATAATAACACACATGCTTTCTCCTCCAATGCTAACCCACAAATCTATCATCAGAACCAGCTCTGTTTATTGCCCAAAGAACATGAACTCCCATACCTCTCCTCATTGTTTATTTTCATGCTGTCTCTTCAGTTAATGGGCCAGACACCCTACCTGCCTTTATTGCTGGAGCCCCTCCGGTCATTCTTAAGGTGAAAGGTCATCGAAGGTCATTTGGTAGCTCTACATTCCCACTTGGGTTCAGAAACATAAGGAATGGCATGATATATATCTCCAAAATAAGCAATTCGATTTTATAAGATGTTGAGATGTGAATTATACTTTCAAATGAACTTTTTCCAAAACAGGCCTTCCTTCGTTTTTTTTAAAAGTTCCTGATTTTCTGATTTATTTGAAATGATCACAGGTTAAAACAATTTGAAAATGCACAATATTATTGTGATTAAATTGGTAATCATAACAATTCTAATGAGTAGGTCTTATTAGGTACATTGGGTTAGTATTTTAGTGTTTACAAATCAATTGAATTTACAGATAAGTTGCTTTTGCACAAATTTCTATTCACAAGCAAGAAAATAAATCAGCACACTGTTATTTTGACACTTTGTTCATTCATTATTTGTACAATTATCATCACAACTACACAAATAGCTGATCTTTGTTTTTGCTTCCCAAATAACATCGCTTGTCGTGATGAAAACCTTCCTGTCAGCTTCCCGATAAAAGTCTGCATCAGCCGGTTGCTTGCCGGTGATGACTGCATGAATAACAAGCGCAAGATATCCACATAGCATTGTAGAGAGATGAAAAGATAGAAGAATGAAAAAAAAATACTAAGGGAAAAGGCACGTGAGCGAAAGCTACCAATCTGCTAGAGGTCAAAAGGAGAAGAAAAAAAAATTAAAGTGGTCAATAGTCGAAACATCCTTGTGCATTTCCCCTCCTGAAATTACCCCGTTAATTCAAGGTGAATTTGTTTAAGTTGGAGAGTTAATGAATAGATGAAAGGTATCGTTTGTATTTTGCCTTTCCTATTTCAAAATTAAAGCACTGAATTGCAGGAAGCAATAATATTTTCTTTTCAGCTTCTGCAGGTTTCTCTTGCAGGCTTGAAAAGAAAAATATTCAATAAAATCAGATTTATGAGTTGTGCTTCTTTGTAGAGAAAAAAAATCAAATCACCATTAAGCTTAAAATAACTTAGAGTACAGATAACTATGATAGGTTTTAATTTATTTGTTCTTGGGTTAAGGACTTTATATATGAATCATGAATGTTTAAGTGATTGATGAAGCCATTTCTACTACTGGTCAATCAACTTTATATCTGAAATTCACATCAGAGAACCAATCACCCTACATTTGCCAGACATGTCATGGTGAAACTGGTTTGAAAAAGTATGAAGAAATAGAATCACTTTTATGTTGTAAGAATTAATCATAAACACGAGTTGAGCTGGTGCATCATATTTATTCAGATTTTAAAATTTGCTTCCTGTAAAGGATAAACAGTACCAGGGATCTTTGAAAATTAATGGAAGACAAAGTTAAATTTAATTTCTTTAAAAAAACAGACAAGCCATGCATTGATTAAAAGAAAAAAATGAAGACTAACTGTAAGAAGATACGGTAGCAAAATACTCCTGTCAAATTTTACATCCAAAAACACAATTTGTGAAGACTCGACCCGAAAAAGCGAGCATCCTTGTCCCCCGGGCATGATGTGAATTTCCTCGTCCGATTCGCTCATCTTCCCTAATCCTTTGAACGATGCTTTCCTTCCTCAAATTGACTACTTTTTGTGACATCGCCATGGTGATGGGAGCTGAAATTGACAGTTACAAATACACCCATGTCTAGCACGGAAATTGGCAAGTTAAACTTTTCTTTGGAACCCTCTCTCACTTTGTTGATCCATGATATAATCTTCAAAGCATTTACAGAGAACATCCCAAACAAAATTGTCTGTAGGTATTTGTGAGTAGACACATCACCATTTATTCCTCCTACACGCTTGTCTCCCCCTTTGAACATCAATTAACGCTTGAGGCACATCTGTCAAACTATATACATTTTACCCAAGTAACATGCATATATAAACACTTCTATTCCTTAAATCATCAAGTTGATGATTCTTTTAAATGATAGATAATATCGTTCAAAAATATTGTCAATTGGTCTTGGTTAACTTGTTGCATGACCCCCTTCACCAGGCCACCTTCCAACTCTCCCCCTCCTCCAGTCTGCATGCAACTTCATAACAACAAAAAATATCCTTGATGATTCATAAATGCTTTTCTTCCCACCCCTTCACATAAATTAAAACTTCCTCTTGATTCTTTTCTCTCAACCCCCATCCCCCTCTATTCATCATGTCTACCTTTGGGTTCAATAGTTGCATTTATTTGCCTTTGAACATGAAATAAATCACACAGAGTTATTCATAACCTGAACTCTATAACCACCACACCAAACCTTCAAAAGTGACACCTACAGACAGTAGCCCCAGTGGTATAACCTTTGAGAGACTCCCCAGCTCAAGCTGGGGAGCCTTGAGCGCCATTTCCCCCTTAAGATCCCTTGTAAGTCACTTATTCGTTCTGTTTAAACAAGTTCTTAGCATCAAGCGAAATCTTTTGACATTTTGCAGTTGAAGAGGGGAGATATTACGCAGCAGGGGAAGCAACAATGGAGACAAGCTAGGATTGTTATCTCAATGTAAATCCTCCTATATCAACAGATTGTAAGAAATATACTTGTTTACATAGTCCATTTTCATATTTTCAAAGGAAATCATACTCTCCTGAAATGCAATAGGGCATTGATTTCCAAATACTGAACAAGGTAATAATCATTTTTGGATTTGAATTGATCATATGTTTTCATATTTCTATCTTCCTTATAAAACTGGAAAGATTGCAATACTTTAAAATGAAGATTAAAAATATTCATTTCACAAATTGTGAATTAAACAAATTTTGTAGGGAGTATGTACATGAAAACAACAGTATTGTATCACATGTTATATCATTTATATCATCATCAATACATTAATTCCACTGAAACAAAATATAGAAATGTGCAGTATGGTAAAAAGGGCTAGATTATGAACAACAGCGAGAGGGCACAGCAAATGATAAATTTTACGCGGCAAAATGCTACAAGTGGGATCGCTTCACAAACTCTCTTTTCCAGTTTAATGACATAACCACTATGTATGTCTGAAGTAGATCACGCTCAACCCAAATTGGTAATGGCTTTTAGTTCTGACAATGAACTTATCATTCAAGATCTGTCAGATCAATTCCAAATCAAGGATCCTTGGTAACCATTTCCAGAGGAGAAGAGGGGGGGGGGGTTGAATGGTTCTTCCAACCAGCCAGTGTCCCAATTTAGTTTATCTGCTCTAAAAATCGCATCACATTAGGAATTGGTAATAAGCTTTGGAGTCCTTTTCAATCAGTTATATGAGGGGGTGATTTTGGGTCCATAGGGGCTCATTCCCACCTTCATCACACCTACTGCTATGAACTCTGACCTTGCTAGTTGACCCCGTGTCGCATCCCAGCTTGTCGGCTCACTCAGTGATGAGATGAATAGGATAAAGAGTGTTGGGAATAGAGATTAAAGCAAGTACATTTTGCATCATTTAACTCTATACAGTTTCAACATTATCATTAGATAGAGACAGATGTTGTTAGCAAATACCAGGCATAAATTGTTTTTAAAATAGTTAGTTTTCCAAAGCAGAACAATTTTTCCTCACAGAACACACAAAACAATATTTGCAGGTGACAGGAAATCCTTGAAATTGGTTTACACAAACACATTCAATTCATCATGCATGAAATTCAATGACAGATTAAGAGAAGAAAAACTTTGATCAACAATTTTTCACCATTGATCTGATAATGTGACCTTGTACTGAGAACAAGTTATCTCTTTGCAATATTATGATAGAAATCAAGGAAAATTTCCCCAATTTTCTGACCCTTGGTATTTTGGGGGAACCTCCACATTTGTAATCAAATTCCTTCTTCAAGAGTCCAAAATACTAAAGAAATAAACACTTTAGATTCATGATCCTTAAAAGATATATCCTTCATGCTATTTCTTAACAGAAACCTGTTGATCTATGAGGACATTATAATCTAAACTTGAGTCTCAAGTTTGATTTACAGCATGGAGGTTGATACATTTTACAGACACTTGTTAGATAGTTCACAAAATCCACCTTGACACTTTAAGAAGATTCAGTTTCGTTCTGGAATCTTTTCTCCATCATGCTTAAACTATTAGGTCGATTTTGGACATACAAATTGATTCATCAGTGTGGTTGACATTGACTATTCCAGATGTCAAATGTGAAAAACTGTTGGTACATCTGTAAAGAACATTGGTTTTTACTTTTTTGCTTTTAAGATCCATATTTAAAATCTGAACTCTCTTGGACATGGCTTTATTCTCTCATGTTTTCTGTGCCTCTTTGTCTGATTGTCTTTCTCTCTCTCTCCCCCGTCTGTATTGCTTTGTGTGTATTCATCTGTCACTTTTCTCTCTCTCACTTATTCTATCTGCATTTCCCTTCTCTGTCTTTTTACTTGTATCTCAACAATCTGTCTTTCTGTCTCTATCTCTCCACATGTAAGTCTAGACATCGGTATACATTGCTTCGCGTCTACCTACCAAGTCCTGACTCTAATTTACATTGGCAGTTCCTATAGTCCTGTCCACTTGCTACCCACCACTTTGTTTGCATTTAATTTCTAGACATGTATTGGTGACTGTCATACGAAGGTCAAAGTCCCATTATGATTATGACTAATTTGGCCTGAAACAAATTGGATTATTTAATGGGAAATAGGTCATAAAGCTTGTCAAAAATGCTCTTGAAACAAGTGGACAGAGAGCTTTGTATGTAACATTCACCTCAGACCTCCTGTGCTATTAAGCAGATTTTGTTTGAAATTTAAATGAACTACCAACATTTTTCCAAACATGAAAATTATATTGTTTGCATATTTCATTTATTTTCTTAGTTAATAGAATGAGAGAGAAGTAATAAGAAACAAGACAATGCGAAGGATATAGTACAACTCCAAACCTGAAAAATGTATGTGTTTTTGCATATTTGTTCTGGATTTCCTTTAAAATCTAAAGAAATGAGAAGATAGGAAAGATTTTATTTCAGTTTAGTTCTTGTTCCACTCCATGCTCTCCACTTCAGATGTAGGCTAACTCTATGAGGAAATGTTCAAGTTGATTATTTGAAGATCCTATTTCCATATTTTAAGATGCAGAGTGACTTTGAGCCACAAAACACACAAAAAATTGAGCGCAAAACACAAAGATTTAGTCCCAGTCACATATCCATTGTATTATTTTGAAGGAATATCAATGCCCGGTCACCTACACTTATTTGTTGTTTGTGTTTTGTTTATGTAAGGTACTCCATCGTGAAGTGGTGCACACTCTTTCAGTCTTTATGTCTCATTTCTGTGGATGTGACTTTCAATAGTAATGGTCATGAATACTGAACAGTGTCGGGAGGTTCAAAGTATCATTGTGGTTTTCTTTCCAGAACAAAAATTAAAGTTTCTTTAAAAAAAAAATGTTTACACAGGGGTGGATGGTGAAGGGAGGGAACAAAGAATCAAGAAACCTCACAAAATATTGGCAGGAATGAGTTGACCATGCCTACAAAAGATAGGTGTGCATTTTGAGGCTTTAGTGCAAAGAAACAATCGGAAGTGTTCTGAATTGCCAAAATAAGCAAGAGAAATGGCACACAAATACCAGAATATAGCTTCTTCTTTTTTTTAACAACATGTAGCTTTTTAACTAAGTCAGTGAAAAAAAAAGATCTGAATGTGCCCTATATTGTAATTTTTGTTAATATTGTCATGATAATACATTATTTGGTGGATTAAATAATGTCTTTGCACAATTCAAATTCCATTATCCCATCATCTAGATTATACTTAAATGCAATGATTTTTTCCATCTATGACTTCTATGACAATCTAAAGAGTATGCAAGAGTGCATCTCAAGTTCAAAACCGGAACATTGCACACAAATACGGAGCACATGGGCGGTATGTTTGTAACATGATATGATACCGGTCTCTCATCCCTTCATAAAGTCAAGAAATTTGATTATTTTTACAGGGAGCTGGAAGTATGTAGGGGTCCTTTTTTGGTTCCAGGTGGATGAATTTCCAATAATGAGGTGCCCCCATACCTTAACCCCCATCGGGTTTAGAGTCCAGGTCTAGGATGCCTGCCAACCTGTTTAACATTTTATTGGAATAAGGGAGAACATTGTCCTCCTGAAAATAGGATGATGTAGGCTTAATTGGGACCAGAACTACATAATGTTTCCCTCAGGGGTTCATGGCCCCCATAAAGAGCTCATAACATGCACATTCATTTTGGTTCCTCAAAGTGAAATTAGGTGTTCTTCCTAAAGGTTTGGTCCAAATTTGTTCTAGATTTCAATTCAGATTCTTCAACCCAATGGGTACCTTAAAATGTTACATGTGTGGTCTATTAAATTGATATAAAGCAAATTTTTGAATGAAAATCTTTTAAACTTGTATAATTTAGCCTAACTCATTTTAAGTAAGTCTGGATAATCTAGCCCTACAATGCAATAGTAAACATTAACAGTCATTGTAACCACAGACTCTATTATGTCTTTAAATTGTGATAAAAGTGTTTTATAATGGCTTTCACCAATAACATATCATCCAGAGGAATGCATTGAAAAGACACTTTGGGAGATATAAAAACTTGCAACTAAATCCATAAATTATCCATGTTCACTAAATTCCTATCAGAAACTGAATAATATCTCCTTTGTGACAAATTGAGCCGACACAAACAGTAATTGTGTTGGTCATTGACGTAGATGGGCCTGTCACAATGTACAAAACGTGATTGCAACCTAGAGATTTTGTACCCCCTTTTATTGAGTATTTCTATGACTGGCATCATGTTGGTGACCTTCTTTAATAGATGACCTAATGATATTGCATTCGGTCATCTGTAGACTCTATGCTGGACGGGGGGGGGGGGGGGGGGGGGGGGGTACTCACAAAATAAGGCATACAGGGATGTGCCGCTGGAATGGGTCGCTTTTTTGGAAGAATCCCTAAACATGGGGTATGGTTTTATTGCTGGAAAATCTCTAAGCATGGCCCCAATTTTTAGATACCATACCATATTTTCCTCCAATTTTGGGTGATAACTTTTTTTTTTTGCTTGTCAAATTTTAATAAATACTTAATAATGGGTACCTTTTTAGCCAAAATGACCTGTAAATATGGGTATGGGTTTTGAACATTCAGCCGCACACCCCCATCCAAACCAAATCTAAGTACCCCCCCCCCCCCCCCCCGGTGCTGGACTTTGATGCAGATTTGGTGTATATTGGCAGTGAAGTGAAAACTTTGTATGGCTGTTCCTTTATTTTTTCATCTTTGCCCCAAATGAGCAAATTCTTGACATGACCCAACCCCCTCCAAAAGACTAAAGGGCCCCCTCTAATGGTCAAGTTGTGAATAGGCAGGAAACCATCTGTAACCAATCCAGTCTCCTCTAAAATAAACTTGTTTCCTTTATACTCCCTCTCTCACTTCAACCCCCTCTTCCTTTCCCCTATCCCTGACCCCATCAAGTAGTCTTGGCAAATAAGCTCAATTTAAAAATGAGTTGTGAAATGCTTATTACCAGAGTGATAAAAACAACATAAAATTAATTTCATCAACCACCTTGAACTAAATAAATGTATTAATTGAAATAATTCAATGCTTTTTGTTGTGATTTAGTAGTTATCTTGACAAATATTTGTCAGGCAGTATCAAAATAAGATATTGCACATATATGTTATTATACTTGCACCAAAAACAGCAAAATGTAAAAACCCTATTAACCTGCTGAGGTCAAATTCTTAATTTACCAATTAAAAATGTTAAAGCTAGTATTAGATTTGAAAGAGGAAGGGGGAGTAGACGTAGGGGGGTTTGGTGGAGGCAAACTCCTGATATTATCCTGAAATTAGACATTTCCTAAATGAGCTTCGTAAAAACATTGGGTAAATTAATCCAATAGCTGAGTCAGGTGATAACTGCTTCTATCGGTCTAATTCTGAGCCAATGTGGATGTATACATTCACAATATTGGTAAACACATTTAAATTATCACCTCGAAACACCTTGGTGTTCAATTATGCAATGTTGTTAGTTTATTCTTATGGCCAATGTACAAGCTATTCTGAATTGTAAATAATAAGCTAAAGATTGAAGAAATTGTTGCCTATTAGAAATAAGCAAACCATTGACAGTATAATCATCAAGTCCATGAACACAAAGGTAAACAATTAGCGTAATAGTCATATGTTTTATATCAATGTCATCTTGAAAATGTTCAGAAGATAGTCATTCAATTGATAAACAGATGTTTTGAATTGTAACGGCAGAATTTATCTTTACAGAGGCTAAGTGTACACATGAATATTGTAGAGCAGATATATAAAAAGGGGATATACTTCAGTCATCACATTTTCAATAACATGATGTTCATTGAAACTGGAGGACAAACACATTCATACTCATAGATATCAATAGTATCTAAACCACAATTTCTTTGGTATCAACTTTAAGATTAGTTTGTTCAGTTTATTTGCAATAATTACAAACTTGTATGTCATCCGAGTCTTGCGTTGGACAATTATGACATGATAACTGTTAAATTGAATGTCTATGGTTGATTAATCAAAACCCTACACCAACACCCCCTACCTAGACAAGTATTTATTTGACACCTAGAAAATAATTATGATCAATGAAGTTATTATTTATTCACTTGGTATTAAAGCCCCAAATTTGCATTTACACTCTCTTCCCATTGACAAATTAAAGCTGAGAAAAAAAGGGATCTATTTATAATGAAGTTGTGCTAAAAATGGCTTGCTTTTCCAATTTGAAGATTGAAATTGATCCCAGACTAAATAATGGCCTCTTGGCGAGTTGAATACTCCTAAAATCTACAACTGTTGGCAATTATTTACTTATGGTTTGTTAATTTTTCTAACTGAACTGAAGCCTGTATAAGTATAAAGAGGTGATTTGCGAAGCTCTTTTTCTTTCAAATCAAAAGGAAGACCCACCAATAATGATTCCTTTCTTTGCCCCATAGGATTTGTTTATATCTAAGGGATGATAATAATTAGTAGTCCCCTGGCTATGATTTTGTGTAAGTCAATTTAGAAACACAAAAGCAAAAGCAGAAAATCAGTGTTGATTCAAATTGGCAACCCTTCAAATGTTGAGTGTGATTAATCAGCCAATTAAGTATTTTAAGGGGAAGCCATTTTGTGGAAATGAGATAGGGGGGGGGGCTCTATGTGATTTTTTAAGAGCACATGTTGGGTCTTTTAGAAGGCGTATATCCATTGGAAAATGGGAAGAAAACGTTTTTTTTTTACAATTTAGAAAATATTTTGGTAATTTCTATATTGGATTGCTTGTTTGTAAGTTACCCAGAATAAATACAACACCAAATCCGGAAATGTCTATGCCATGTCAACAACTTAAATCCAAATATTTTTTTTTCTTGCCACCTTACTGCACACATAAACAGATCAGTCCAAATCATTATAAATACAAGTACAACAATAAAATAAATTCAATAAAATATTGTTAATAGAAAAAGCAGCAATACACTTGTTGCTCTTTTTATGACACTGTTGACGTAAGATATTATCATGAATATTGGTTCCTCCGTTGTCTTTTGTCGTTTCAATCAACTTCTCAACCTTTAAAATCTTTTCAAATCCAAACCATGTCAAATTTGGGATCACCTACACTTTGATGAGCACCTATGCACTTGTAAGTTCTTAATCTCTGAAAATGGTGTGTTGACATAAAGGTGCAATTGAAGCCTTGGTCCGACATATGCCTTTATATGTTGTCCTTTCAATCAAAATCTCACTGAGAGAGGTCAGTATTGGGTCAGTAAATCTTTGGAATTGATGTAAGAATAATAGTTGAGTGAGATTAGATAGCATACCAGTGAATGGATCGCATCATTGGTGCATGTCGTCCCTCTACAGGAGCCACTGAAGAGAAACCATTAGCACAAAAAAGGTGGCCTTCTGGCCCAAATTTTGAAATAATGTTAGAGTGAAGTCACTTACAGTTCATCTGAATATTTTATGTTATTCTGATGAAAAGAGGAAGTTAGAAGGATAAGAAGAATGGGGTGCAATGCATGGTTTCTGGTTTAATGAATTGGAATGGTCTCTCCCATCGATGATAAATTTACCCCAAAGCCCATAATTTTATTCCTCATTTGATGACATAGAATGCATAAGATAGATTGAAGCTTCAAAAAAGTTTTTTGAACATGTATTCTCAAAATGAAAGCAACTGTTATATAACAAATCTTTCTTATAGTAATATATAATTATACGTACACGCTCTTTTAAAAGAAAGGTTCAAATATGATTAAATCCTTCTCTATTTTTTTCTCCAAGAGTAATATATGTTAATAGTCTATATCATCTATATAGAGTTTACATGATTAGAATAGTTTGTTTCAGTTTTTTTTATTATGTTAACATTACAATCACATTTTCTGATATCAAGAGATTCAGATAAAAACATACATGTATTCACATATATTGTCTAGTACAAAATAGAGTAAATGCTTAAAGGTGCAAGCAAAAAGTTCTAATGGAATCATGTTTTTCTTTCATTTTAGTTCCATCATTCTACTTTGGTGAGCCAGAATACAAGGTTGATGAGAATTCTCCGTTCATTGAGGTCACCGTCTTCAGGACAGGAACCGATGTATCCAAGATGGCCTCCATCACTGTCCGATCCCGTGCCTCCAACCCTGTCTCTGCTGTTGGTGAGTATCCATTGGTTAACCTTTCATAAAACCATTGCTTTTTAGTTATCCATTATGGTATAAGACATGAAAATGGTATGTTGCAACCATTTCACTTAAAAAGTTTAAGTTTTGGATGTGAAGTCACGACAGTCACTTGGATACAATGATATAAAAAATCTGCCTACCTGCAAATGTTTTCATAAAGATGTTTATTTAAATAATGTTAACATACTGATGATAATGAAATAGTCCTATGGTTTCAGAGTATTCTATTTTAGAGTCCTTAGGAGTGGTATATATTTTGACATTCTGAAACCTCAGGAGGAATAAAAGCCTGTTATTCATAGACTATAGAGGGCTTCCTTTTCATTTGAAATGCATCCTGGGAAAAAAATGTTGATATCATTATAATTCCATTACCTGCTTGAGAGCCCATTCCCTAACCCCTTTTCCCATGGGTCATTTTGAAGGATGTAACTTTGGAAAGAAGCATTGAAATGAGATCTAACTTAATGACTTAAATACAGAAAGCCATATTATAGTTTTCAGTTGATAGCAACGCAAACTAATGAGATTGTTTGTTAACTTATAACGCATCTGCTGGATCATGAAAAATGTACCTTTTTGTGTCCTGTTTATTTGCTTTATTGATCATTGGAACTTTTGAATTGCACTTTCCATATTAAACACATAAAGAATGAGCATTTGTAGGGGTTTCAAGATAAGGGTAAATATCACTTCTGAAAAATAGTGAACAGCGTGAGTGGCAAGAATACAAAATGCACATTATTTCTCCTTTTGCATGATACCAATTGATAAAGTAAGAGTGCAAGTCTTATTGTTATCACACGATTTCAGACACTGCATAGCATCTTCAAAATACTTGCTAAAGTAACAACAGTAGCCCAAAATCCACCAAAGACGAAATCTTTTTGGCTTGAGAGATCTTGGCTTCAAGATCACTTTGAATCAGGGTTGATCTGAAAGTGATTTCCTGCCTAGATTTAAAGGGATTCCCATCACATTATATCATCAAAGAGGGATGTCCAGATCACTATTTCCTTCAATTTTCAATTTTATTCCAAGATGGACATGGTTAGATTGAGGACAAATGATGCACTGGGGCGCATTTAAAAAAGCTATTTGTCAGTGAGTTTTGCTCACAGCTGTTAGAAGCTCCCGAGATTGTAACCTCTGATTGGTTAAAATCAATTTTTTTTAAATGCTCCCATTGCCCTGGTTCTACTCCATTATAAATTTCAAGTGTAGGTATATTGATTGGATGACATGATACATGGACAGTTGTTTGCTGAATCTAAATTTCTTGAATTAAAGTTTGATTCTTTCTTTCCCAAATTGATGAACAAAATATTATCCTAAATTATAGAACCATATATTGTATTCTTGGTCAAATGGGAAATTACTTCATTTATAATTCATAATGTTTATAGGAAAAAAAATAATTATAGTGATAATGATAAATACAGACCAATACTCAACAGAATGGTAGAATATGACCTTCAAGATTCCTGGGATGACTTGATATAATTTTGTTCATTTCATATGAAATTATTTTCAAGAATGAAGGCATCACTTCCTTTATCATGTTATCCCTTGCCAATAGCCTTCACAACTCAGATATACTGATAAGACCTGACAGTTCAGTTCCTTAGTACTAGGGTCTTGAGAGACCAGGGCCCCCTCCCATCCACTTTCTGGATTTGGAGTATTTATACTGCTTCATCATAAGATATCTGACTTATGCAGAAGCTTGCATATGTCTAGACATTACTGAATATAAATGACAAAATAATATATTTGCCAATTTCATTCATATGGGAATGATATGAGTTCCCTGTTTTATATAATGACAATTTATATGTTAAGGTTATGAAGTTTACAATATTTCGCATCTCTTTTGATATTATTCTCCTAAAAAACTTTCCTATTGTATGATAAACCTTACCAACTCATTTTTTATTTTAATTTCCTGCTTCATGGAAAGAAAATTGGTAAAAATACTAATTAATATGCCAGTCTCTCTTTTTATTTCATTGGTATTGTGCTCTACCAGTTATTTAGTATGCCATTGATGCTCTTAGTTCTTTGGGGCTTATGCATGAATATGTTGCATGTAGTTTTATCCCTGATTTTTTGGTTCATTTCACTTTCATATTGTCTTTCATTTTGCCCACTTTCGTCACTATTATTGTTTTGTTATTATATATTTTTATAAGTGTTGTTTTTGTTGCAATAATATTGTAAAAAACTTTTTTTTTGCTCATTTTGTCATATAGATATGGATTTAAGAAAAACTTTCAAGCACAAGGCATATTATAAGCTTTAAAAATGGAAGAGGGGGGTGATCATCAAATCATTCCTTGGGATATAATGGCTTAATGCCATATGACATTTTGTCATTATGTGGTTTCACACACCTGGGACCTTTGTTATCATACTCATTATTACTAACAAGTTGTAATAATTGATTTGATCCATGGAAACAAACATGCGATTGCCCGGAAGCAAATTTGTGGTATCAAGAATCATATGCCAGATGTTACATGCTCTCAAATAGTAAAATCACCCTGGTCCCTGGTACATGATATTGATGTAGCTTTGAAATAATAAAGATGTGTAATGCATTCTTAATTAAGGAAACATGTCTAGCAAACCTTCATCCTGATGTCTAATCCAAGAAAATCATATTTTTTTACAACATACCTGGGAGTGTGTCATGTAGGATTAAGCAACACCTGTTCTCCTTACCTCTACTTGACATTTTCCCAAGGTGTTAAAAGGTATTATGTCATCTTTTAAGAGCCACATGGGAGTTTAATCTGTAGGCCTACAATTTGAATCATATTCAGTACTAGTAGGCCTACTACTGTATTGTACAAAGTTTGATACCACCATGCAATTTGAATTTATTTTGGGGGATTTTTTTTGTTCTTATTGAATTTGGCCTTCATTTTATATTTTGCAAAGAAAGTCTTTTAGACATTTTATGTTGTTAATTACAAGGAATCCCCCCTCAGTGACTGTCTATTTATTTTGCTTTGCATCCGTTGTTTGTGTGTCAAAATGTTTGGTTGTGAAAGATTTGGAACATGAAACAGGACAGTTGTTAGACAGGCAGCTGATGTTCCTTCATTTAATTTCCTTTTGTTTTCCAATGAGATTCATGCATGCTTTATATGTTCTACTGTTGCAATTTTGTCAACAGTGTATCATGTGTTAGATTTTGTCAGAATATGGTAAATTAGATTCATGAATAATAACTTTGCAAGGAATGTATTCTTTATAATTTCAATTTTCACTTGTGTTTTGAAGTCTATGTATGATTGTGTTGGTCATATCTATTCAGTTGTAATCCAATGAATAAACGAGATAAAATTAATTGTTTATCTTCAGACAAATGATAACATTTATTTTATTTCTTCGTTTCAGCTGGTGAAGACTATGCTGGTATCAGCCGCAACCTGGACTTTGCTCCAGGAGTCAACCAACAGACTGTCAAGGTCTACATCATCGATGACCGTGGTCAGCCCCGTCTTGAAGGACCAGAGACCTTTGAGCTTGTCCTCAACATGCCAATGAATGGTGTCCTTGGAGCCCCATCAAAGACAGTCATCACCATCAATGATACCATCTCTGATTGTAAGTGAAAAGGAATGGGAAGGGGTCACAGAAGAAAGGCCGAAATAAGGAATAGATAAGAAAGAGTCATTATGGTTAACCAGTTATGGCACAGGACGGTTTATCGGTTGAAATAGTTGTCCATTTGGGGGAGTTGGAGAGAAGTTATGAGATGGTGAAATTTACTTGTTGTTCTTTCAGTTTGCTTCATGTGTTATCAAAGTATTCATCCTAATTAATGAAGAAAGTGACATTGAGTTTTCCTGATCAGTCCCTTAAAGTACTTGCCTTGCTTCTGAGGAAAACAAATATCACTTGTCCAGCCAAGATACCTGTATTCCAGCATGCTACTTGATCAAAACAGTCCCACGTTTTATCAGATTGAAAGTGTAGTTGCAAACATATGAATACCTGCCAGAAATGATCAAACACATCCAAGTTATTCAAATACTGGCAACTGCCCTTTCCTACCCTTCCTACCCCCAATATTTGTCTATATTAGATTATGTAATTGCACATATCTGAAAGGCCAGGTGCAATAATGGCGGAGAATCAAGAAAGACAAATTTGTCTGAACTCTTGAGAATATGTCTTAAGGCATGAAACAAAGACAGGCGTCTCATCTTAAGTAATGTCAGAAATATGAGGTGTAATACAGGAAATGTTTATTACACCACATGTTTCTTTTGGATGTGCATTAGATGGGGGGGGGGGGGGGGTGAATGCCACTGTTTTCAGGTACTTATGATGATTCATGATTAAGACATAACCACTTGTTGACAGTAACATCTAGATGATATCTTCAAAGAATTTCAGAGGTCTACATTTTTTTTTGAAAACCAATATGGGCAGAGAGGATCCAATAGCTCATCTTTATCTCAATTTCTTACTCTAACAATTCCCCAGCCCACACGCTATCTCATATCATGTAATTGCAGTCCCCGAAACAACCCTCAGAGACGGAGAGTTCATACAAGAAATTAACCTCAACCACCTAGAATTTTGAGTGGGAGGGGGGTAAACAAGACAGGAGATAATTGGTGGAGAAATTTGAAACAGCTCCAAATTTCCGTCAAAAACATGAAGCAGTCACCTTCTTCCTTCGCAGCCAAACAGTACTTTATTGGGAACAAATGTGTGACACCTATCATATCGTCTTGAGGGTTAGAATAAGATTTTAACATGAGATGGATAAAGATCTTGACAATGACATGGAACCAGCTTGCTTGATTCTGGTGAAATCCTCACAATCCGTTAGGGCATACAGTATTTGAAGAACTATGAAGTCAGAGAGCAGTTGGTATGTCACAGACATGTTTTGATATACAGGATTTCCTTCAAATTGCAGGTGCAACTAATTTAGTTACTTTCTGTTTTGAAGTGGAATTTGGGGTAAAATGAGGGAAATATTGGGTAGGAGAGGGTTACAAAGGATATTTTTAGGGGTGTCTAGTTGTGTTTGCATTTAGATTATACATATCAATCAAGCAAACATAATAAAGGCATGTAGATAAATAAATCAGAGTTTGAGTGTAGTTTATTAATCAAATATGATAGGTTTGTAGGCTATTTTTGTCAGGTTGCAATCAAATAGTTTTTCATTGTGGTGGATATAGACAATTTTAATTTCAACTCATTGCAAAGAGAAGAAAAGTGGTTTCTGTATCATGCAAGCCTTGGGATATTTGAGATGATTATAAAGAAAATACATAAGGTTTTTACTTCCATTAATTTTAGTGTTGATTTGCTACCCAATTGAATAAAATTCCTGGTAGTAAAAACTTTGCAGACTCTTACAGATCCTAATAATGTATTTGTGAATTCTTTTTCAAATCCATGATTTTCCTTTCTCTCCAATTCCAGTGCCTAAGGTTGAATTCAGACACCCAACTTACGAAGTCAACGAGAATGACATCAGAATCACTGCTGAGGTTGTCCGCTCTGGAGATCTGTCTATCGAGAGCTCTGTCCGCTGCTACACCCGGCAAGGATCCGCTCAGGTTATGATGGATTACGATGAGAGACCAAACACTGAGGCTTCCATCATCACCTTCTTGCCTGGTGAGTAGAATGATTCAGGGTTCAAACCTCCTCTAGGAAAGGTTTATGTAGACACAATGGAAGGACATTGTTTGTTCATCATATTGATTGATTTTCTTACAAAAGATGTTTTGAAAAGTCATGAAACGTGCTATTATAAAGACTTAGATCGAGGTTAAAACTTTGATGGACCAATTTTATTTCTAGAGCAGCTTAATAGAAAGTTGTAACAATTCTTGTAAACGTTGAAGTGGTTTTAGTATGAACATCCAATGTCTTTGAAATAGCACATTTGGTGGAGATGGTAAACTTTTGATGACTAGTACTTCTCTTATAATCATCATCTTTTGAAAAATCTATTGAATGGTTCTCATCTAGGTTCAGTGAAGCACGAAAACCAATACACTTTAATCATACCAGATGGAATTTTCTTCTTAACCCATCTAATCATTATCCCCTTCATCTATTTCTCACTCTCAGGTGAAAGGAGCAAGACCTGCACAGTTCTACTGATGGATGACAATGTCTTTGAGCCTGATGAAGCCTTCCGTCTTGTTCTTGGATCTCCACGTACCGCTTCAGGTGTCCCTGCTGTCGTTGGTGAACAGAATGTAACAGTTGTTACCGTCCACGATGTTGGAGATGGTATGTATATCTAAATAATGGAATGAATATTATATTGAAAACCTAGCTGAATTATGTAAAGTTTATATTGATAGTTTTAACCTCTTTTCAAACCCCTCTCTGTGAATAAAGCTGTCATATCAAGTGTTAGTAGAATTAAAAAAAGAAATAAAGCCACTTGCTATTTTCTGTTACAGCAAAATTAACACTATCATGTAGTTCTAATCATTATTTTTTCTCTGCTAATAATGTATGGATTAGTGTGAAAAACAGATCTTTTAATAATGATTTTATGCACATTTATTGAAAATTTGATTAGTGAGTAGTGACGGGGTATGTTTTAAAATGATATAGATAAACTGAATATTACATTGGTTTGAATTACAATTAGGGAAGCTATCGATCTTGATATTCCCTTCTTAAATGCACTTCAATGCGACAAGATATTAGAAGGGAGATGAATTTGAAAGTAGTGTTTTCCAACTCATACATTTCCATTATTCTCTCCCTTATCCCAATACACACAGCTCCAATCATTAAGTTCCCTGAGACCAAGTTCAGCATTGATGAACCCACCGATCTAGACTCTGTTGTTACCGTCTCCATCCCTGTCATCCGTATGGGAGACAACACTCAGACCTCCATCGTCCGTGTATTCACCAAGGATGGTTCAGCCAGGAGTGGTATGGACTACAACCCTCTCTCGCAAGGTAAGAACTCCAGCATTTTGGCTGAATTTCTTTTTGTCAGGAGGTTGCTACATATCCGTCTCCCATCTATTTTTTCTTTATCTCGCTGTCTTTCATTCCGAATCGCCCTCTTATCATCTTTCCTTCATTATCTATATCTTCTCCCTCAGTTTCTATGTGTTCCCATCTCTCTTTTACTTCCTCTCTCTTCATCCACCTTGTCTTTCCCTAGTCTTTGATCTTTCTATCTTCATAACTCATCTTGCATATTTCTCCCCCCTATCTACCTCCCATCTTTCATTGCCTATCTCCCTTAACCCTCATTTTCTATTATAATCCATCCCAATTTCTTTACCACAGTCCACCAACCCTTCATCAACCAGACATTGAATTCCCTTGCATTAAGATAAACAATGTATCTAAGTACCAATCTCTTAAAAAACAGTCACTCCTGTACTGCAGGGCCAACTTTAGAAGTTCATGTCAGAGTCATTCATAGTCCCTGGAGCTCTTCATGTTTACCCCCCTACCACCCATCTCCCTTTACCCCTGACAGCTCCAAATCAATCATCCAGGAACAGTTTGTTATCACCATCCAACCATTACTCATAATCCAAAACAATTTCAATGTTTAAAGCTGAGCTGTTGTCTTTTGAAGAAGGGAGTTGGGTCACATAGGTTTGTAATGTAAATATCCCCCTGATTGCATTCTTCGTACATGTAAGATATCTTAACCCCTGAATTCCCTTTCCTCATCCTCCATATGGTACTCGGTAAATCAAATTGCTCATAATAGTACATTTCAGGAACATGTTAACTGCCCATTTAATTGGAGCTCTTGAATGTGATACTGTTCCTCACTTAGCAGATTAGCTCTCATTTATTGAGTGATTTGTGTACTACAAATGTTTGTCATGTTTCATTTACTTATCAATAGTTAATTCTCAATCTCATTTACAAAATAATTGGTCCTGTTGTTTGAAATGGATGAACTTCTGGCAATGAGTTAGTAATTTACTTGAGCATCATAAACAGTCTGTTAATGAATATGAACATTTACCGTTGAACCTTACCCCCCCCATCTTTACTTTCATGCCAAACATATACCTTTCTCGCTCTCAACATTATGTGTTATTTCCCATGATTCACCTTTCTTGTTCAAACCATATTTTCTGCCTTACTAACAACTAAGTGAGAGTCAAATAAATCCATGTACGAGGTCATGCATCTTTTCTATGCCCGAGTTGGCATTTATGTATACCCAGTACTAAGAAATGTAGACAAGAGATAAATTTAACCGTTTCCTGTATGAGGGGATGGCAGGAAAATGCTAGGAGGCCTTTGTCACGCAAGTTCTTGTGAAGTATTGTTATTGTTGTCTAAATGATGGTGGTGGGGAGGAAAAGGGATTTATGGTGATCAAAGAAGAAACTCGGAGGGAAAAGAAGATGAAATATACACAAAAATGTAATTTTGTGGGGTTTACTGCATAGATAGTATGAAAAAATAAGAGAGAGATAGTAGAATTGTGAGAGATGAAAGAGTGAATGGGTAAATAAAAAGGAGAGGGGGGGGGGGGGGTGTGGGGGATAGTCTAATGGGACAGGCTGACAGATGGGAGAGATTACTCACATGAAAAAAAATCAGATAAAGTCTATCTCTTTTGCAAAATCTATATGATCTTCACTATAATAGGCCCTACATGCAGTCATGAAATTTGGAACATTGATTTATAATTGAAGTAAAAGATCCCCTAGTTGGGGCAAAAAGTAAAGGGGTAAAACGTGAATTTTAATGGATAAATGATCCACATTAGGGTGTAACCTGCGAGGGATTGGCTTTTAGAATGAGTAACCAGGCCAAGGAAGGTGTGGCAAATTGGCAACCTTAAGTATTCTTGGATGTGGTAAATTGTTTGGGCTGTATGAATATCTTAATTAAGTCCCATATCAAAATCTGTGTTATTTTCTTGTATATTTAAACGAAAGTAATTTAACACGAAGATACTTGCTCTTGGTTCTTGGTAGATAGAAACTAATTCCCCTCAGTAGGAATTTACTTTTGTAAATATATTATTAAATGTCAGACAAAAATACAAGATATCCTTTTTCTAGATGGTTTCTGTAATTTCACTTTGGGATCATGCATGCCTAAAGACACAAGATGCATAAAACAATGATAAATGAAATGTCAAATGTTTTGAAAAGATTGTAGTGTTCATTTCAGCATGACCTTTAACCCAGACAGAATACACTGGATAGTAGAAAAATGACTGTGACCCGAATTTTACTATTTGAGCCAATAAAGCATACAAATTCTAATTGCATTCAATCTGTCAGTAGTCCCACCCCCTGATTCTTGTGTGGTGTCTGTCCATGAAATCTCTGAATATAAATCTCTCAACAGCATAATTGTGGAAATATGAAGAGAAGTATGAAAAAGAATCACCCCTGTTAGCTCGAAACAGCATTTATATCCTCACCCTGCTCATGAATCTCCCTAAACCAGTAATATTACCTCCCCTTTACACTCAGTGCCACTGTTCAGAATATGACCTGTAAATCAAGAGGTCATAAGGTCGTGACCTCTACACTGGAGGTCGGATGGTTTGAAATCTTAAGATGAGAAAGCTCGGAGAGTATCTTGCATATATCTGTCATAATGCAATAATCATTGAGATTTTTGAGTGAGGGACTTGAATTTGATGAGTGAGCTAAAGAATGTTATAATGGATATTCTCAGGACCAAAGGTCAAGGGTCAAATTTGAAGAGGTTTTATGGTGGGATAGCTCTGTAGCAACGTTTTGATGGTTTAGTCTTTTTAAACCTCAGAGACACCTGAACCTACCCGCATGCAAAAATTCCACAATAACTCATTGATGAAAACAAATTGCGTTGTTTAAGAGACTGTTTCACAAGAAGTTTTACAGTTTTATTAAAATAGATTTTCCTCATATTTTCATACCAAATTCTCCTATTATTAAATATTTTTTCCCATTAGCAATAACCAGAATACCTTGAAATAGTTTTGGGGACAAGTAAATAGGGGAAATCATGGAAAGTACTTTAATAATGATTTGGAAGAGTAATGTCAGACTTATTTCCAGTTTTGAAACCATGTTAGCTAAATTGCAGAGGTGTACATAGAGTTCATCTATCACTAAATGGTATATCTCATGTCATATCACTTCCTTTTGCCAAGTTTGACTTCAAAATATTTTCCATTCCAAATATCCAGATCTATTTTTTGCGATCATTACTCTGAAAATCAGATTAGATTTCCACTAATAGAATCAATTTTGATAATTTTGATCCTTTCATATATTCCCTGTTCTCCTTTGTTGAATGAAAGTTTCCTGCCCCGTGAAATTGAGCATGGCGTAGGGCAAAGTTAAAGTTGGGATAACGCAATCCATCGTCATGGGGGAGGGGAACGGAAAAACAGACGTTGGTTGACGATAAAATCATTGCCACAGCCAGAGTGGTTTGAGTGGAGTATGCACGTTGCTCCTCACAAATTGATCAAATCACAATGGCAATCTCTGAATCAGTGGAGTTATGAGTTTTTATAACTTCCATCAACAGATGCATAGTGGGACCTCGTCATGCTAATTTGGTATTGAGTACACCAGGGCAAGGAAAAGCAATTTAGAGTGCAGTTTTTGTGGCGAGTTGCTAGTATTTTCGACACAGGCAATGGAATTTCAAGAGCACTCCATGTTATAATTGACTGTACTCTTTTACCAAGTCAATTACTTTAATTAACCACAACCACTATTGAGGGGGAAATGTGGAAAGAGTCATAATACATGTAGCTTGTGGGGACATTTACGTGATCATGACTACTAAATATCTAAAGAAAAAAAAGGGGAAACTTTTTAAAACTACATTTTAAATAAAAATAAGGGTAGTATTTTGTAATGGAGATTGTTGCATTTGAAGGAAGTTGTAAAGGAAAATGGGAGTTATCTTCATTTTTATCTTAAAGACAAATCGTGTTGCTGGGAAGATTTGGGATGAGAATACAGGATTGCAAAATAGTTGGTTTGAGGAAGGTGTCAGGTAACATCTGAACATAAGTTCCTCAACACTTTCTTGTGAAACTGAAACTGATGAGCCAATCCGAGCTTGTTATCCATTTGATAGGATAATGAATCCAATAAATTTTATACTGCTTTCAGAAAGAATTTTTTTAGGAAATGAGGGATGAAAATCTAAGCTTCAGAATGACCATTCCCATAAGTGTGTGGGTAGGAGAGAGGGCTATGGAGGAAGGATGGGGAGGGGTGGAAAGAAAGAAGGGCTGTAAAGAAGAAAGAATGGGCATGGATAAGAAAAAGTCCAAAGGGACCGAGGGCAGAAGACAAATATTGAAAGATAATTTGATACTCATGAAAATAAGCAATTGGTGCATTCATTTAAAATTATAAACAGAGATAGGGAGAGATGAAGAGAAAAGGAGGAGAGAGAGGAGAAAAGGAGGAGAGAGGAGAAAAGGAGTGGGGTTGAAGGGGTAGAGCAAGAATATAGTGGGGAACCTTTCTGTCTGTATGCATTTCACTCCCAAATATCAGCTATCAGATGACCTTCCAAGAAGCTTTACCCTCCCCTCACTTCCTACAATCCTTTCCTTTCTATCATGAGATTATCTTCATTAATATCAGGTCCCCATATCCTCTTATCATCATATTTCATCCATGATACGCCATTCAAACTTCAAAACCGAGTACGCATAGTTTACATGAGTAATGCCAGGCTGGCCAATCAGTGATAGCAAGTGGTGTAACTTGTCACCCTCAATGGCAACTAGTGAGTAGAAGATGCAGAACAGGGGAGAGATAAATGCAGTCATGTGACCGCAAGAACGTATCAAGGTCATTACTGAATCACAGAAGGCTTGACTGTCACTCAGACATGTGTATGTGGTATATCACATGTTATATCATTTAGCAAGTTGAAAAAAAATAGGGCTATTGATTTTATGTTCTTGAAAAATATCATTGAAGTCGGACAAAAATAGAGGATGTTGATTATATCTTATGATTCAAGGGAAATGAAATGTACAGTTTTGAAGTGAGTGAGCTTTTGTGCAAGAATGGGGGGTCAATGCAAGAAAAAAAAAAATATTGTTCATAAGCAGAACTTTTATCAAAGGTGTGATAAATATGAGCCTGGATTGATTGGTTTTCTTCACTGTTGGAGACATTCACTTCACACTTAGTAAAAATCAAAGATAAATATATAGACCCTCACAGGAGACATTCCTCTCCCATAAACAACAGCTTCATAAACACAATTCCCTATCATCCAGACAAGGGGGTAAAAAGATATCAAGAGGAAAATATCTGAATTATATAAATGATGAAAATGCCCATTTCTCCTCCCTCTTTTGTTTCGTAGTGTGCGCTGTAGGGCAATGAAACAAGTGAAATCCTGGGTTTATGGCAAACACTACTTAAGAGCTTACGTAAAGAGAGAGCTTTCATCGTAGTGTCAGTAGATGGGTTGAAAGTCTTAAGTTGACCCATGGTTAATCCTGGCTTACATCTCTTCCTGGTTTTGGGAGTACTGCATTTTCTTAGGCAAAGGATTGACTCTTGCCTTCCCTCTAGCTGTAGGGACAGGATCAACCAACTTCCTTCATTCACAGGAGGAGGAAAGGAGGGGGATGTTAGCTGAATTTGAGAGAGGGACGGGAGGGGGATTATGGTTTGACTTGTAGCAAAGACGCCCTCCTTTTGGATGACCACATATGAAGGCTGTGTATTACTGTGCAATTGAAGTGTAGTCTCAAGTGTATTCTTCTGTCTTTGAAAATGCCTTCTTTCTGGGTCTGCTATCCATATCCTTTAACATATGTTTATATTCTTGTGAAGATGAAATGGATATTTAATAAAGCTTAAAAGAAGATGTCAGAATTGAAAGATATTGAATCTGAAAAGTGGATTAAAGGAACTTCAATAATTTTAGTTTTTTTGCTTGAAGCTTTTTTTGTGTCAACATATCAAATAGATTGAAAACCTGAACTGTAACTTTAATGAAAAAAAATCTTAACATTGGTGTATCACTACCTGTAGTATAATTACCAATTCTTTTCTGTTGTTATCCTTTTTTTACAGTGCTTGAGTTTGGATTCAATGTCACCGAGCGTGTTGTTGAGATTGAGATCCTCCCAGATGAAGATAGGAATGAGATGAGAGAGGCTTTCACCCTTCACATCACCAACGATCAAATGATGATTGCTGACGTACAGGTTGGTATCTCTCAAGAGGTTGAGGGTTCAAGACTTGGGTTGTATTGCATGGCTTACTTTTTTCAGAAAGAAGGCTATAAAGTGCTGCACTGGGCGTGTACAAGTCGATTATCAGTGAAAACGTGGGTGAAAATGTTGTATCCATGTTGGGTATCTTATTTTCTGGTTAGGGTATTGGATGCGAGTTTTATTTTTCTGTTTACATTGCATTGACATAAATGCATCAGAAATAGCTTCAGATACTTGGATTAAGGTAAGAAAAGTCTGTTGTACCCGTTCATTGTATAATGTGATCGGTAAAAAGTAGGGTTGGGTAAGCAAGCCCTTCGCTCTAGCTTGCACAGTATCACCTTGACCAATAAAAGCAAAGAAAAAAAATCTACTCTCTCAACAGATCAACATAATTATCATTTAGCCTAGTATAGCATTACTCCCCAACTTCAAACATCATTCATAAAGGATCTTAGTTTTCTGGGTTGATTTCAGAAAAGGAAGTGATTTGGATGTCTTTTGGTAATATTATCTGGATGTTAACATGAAAGGAAAGATGAACCTTCCCCTGTGATCTCCTAAATGACCCCAGGAGAAGTGGAAAGACGGTTCTGGTTACGTTATTGCGCATCCCATCGCAACCCAGAATGGCATTGGAAAGGTTGCTTGTGGCTCATCAGAATCAGTCTATGATGTATTCTTCTTGTTTAGGGAGTTGAGAAAGATGAATACTGGGGCCCGGCTAAAGGCTGGAGCTTGTGTTTGATAACATTGAATCGCATGCTTTTATTTGGGTAGGGGGGTGCAAGCAAATGTAGAAAAACATTTCCTGCTATTCTGAAAGAGCAAGCCTGTCCTGTACATTTGTATTTTTATTATTGTAAACAAGGGACCTGTTGCTTAAAACTTTTGCCATAAAAAAACTCTGGCAAAAAAATTGCTTGAGAGTTTCTTTTATGCAACAGGCCCAAGGATTATGATGTCACGAAAACTGGAGTAAATTGTGGGTCTTTGATAAATTCAAGTAAGTGTATTGAATGTAAATCCAATACAATTTCTTTAGAATTATCTACATCAAGGACATACATATGTTATGCTTGTAATATCAGATGTTGAAGGGTAGGAGACATGTAATTCAGTTGGTTTATAAAAAGGCTCTTAAGAGTTCAGACAATAATACAATTGGTCGATATGATTCAGTAGTTCTGTGGGTTAGTCACCTATTACGACCATTATAATACATTAAATACTGCTTTCCTGACTTATTCAGTCTATATCTGATTCTATTTGGTTTTAAACAAGAGATCCACATCCGATAAATCTTATAAATGGGTTTTTATGGATAGGTTTATCAGCTTAATTTAAATGCTTTGAGATAATCCCCACTTACTTTAATTCTTTGTTCTATGATCTTGCCTATGCAAAGCTTAGTCAGGCTACATCCTTGAAAAGCTAGTAGGCATGGTAAAGGTGGAAGAGATTGAATCTGGCTTCCAACTTTCTTGACAGCAAAACAAATGATGAATTCCCACCCTTGATTGGGATTTGGAAGATGCATTAATGCAGATGATCCCATTTCCCTCGTTTCTTTTTTTTTCTTATCGTCTTGTGTTTATAGATGAATTCTTGGTTATTGGAACTATTGATGAAGGGATATGAATTTGTATCCTCTCAAGAAAATTAGGGTCATTGTTTAAATCTCCTAAAAAGTTTTTTTTTAGTTCTTTTATGTTTGTGAGAAGAATAAGTAAAGAGTTTGATCCTTTGAATAAAATCATGATGGTATTGATCCATGACATAAAGATTCTAAGCCTGATGAAAGACAAATATTGTGAAGCCAAGTGAAACATGTATATCCCCTTAATAACTTAGGTATAAAAGACAAGAAAAATCAGTTGGAATGCTCCATTTCTTATGACAGTGTAGGTTGATCTCAAATACAAGAATTACAGAATGTGTATCCAAATAGATATAGGTTGCATTGAGCTATAACTCTATCTGAAATTATCTTTGTATTTTACTTTTTAAAACCCATAGTTTACCTCTGTTCCTATAATAGACTCATTTTTACCACATGACCAATAAAAGCATGGGAATATATTAAACGATTGATTAAAATAAATTAAATTCCTTCTTTCTTTTTTTTCCCCCCAGATGAACCATGCCATCATCTACATTGAGCAAGAAGGCCAGGCCTCCGGAGTCACCTTCCCATCCCAGCCTGTGGTTGTCTCCCTCCTTGATTACGATGATATCCCCAATGCCAGGACCTACCCACCAAGAGGTTACCCACTCATCTGTGTGTCTGTAAGTAGTCTTAAGAACTCCTGCTTGGAATATTTTTTTCTGGTTTATACTTAATCATGTTAGATAGAATACCCCTTGGAGAGTACATTTCATATTCTAAGGTGGTACAATTACTGTGTATTCTTAAACAATTAGCTCTTTTGTAATAATTGTAGCACGTACAACATGAGTCGGGATATCATTATAAATGAAAGATGATTATATTCTTCCAAAATTTTTGTGGTTGTATACACTGATGTCAATACCTGTGATACAAAATATGAAATACAAATGAATATTGGGTCTATCTGGAGCCATCTTTATATAGAAGACTCTGTTACAGATTTGACAGACGTGGCAGTTATTCTTTTGGCCAAATTCCCCTAACCAATGGCACTGACTGTAACTGCATTTTCATCTTTTTGTGGGTTGTTATACAAAGCATTTTATATGAATTCTGTCCATTTGATATTCTTTGAAATGTTATTCCAATCATTCGTTCTAATGACCTTCTTTATTTTTATCATTCCTTACACAGCCTTGCAACCCCAAATACCCTGACTTTGCTACCACTGGTCCCATCTGTGACTCTGAGGGTCTTAACGACACTGTTACCCAGTTCAGATGGATGGTATCTGCACCCACTTCAGAGTCTGGTGTGACCTCTCCTCTCAGGCAAGCTGATAGTGATACCTTCTTCAGCTCCACTAAGAGTGTAAGTAAACTATTCCATTTCATCTAATTAACCCATTGACTACTGAAATCTGTAATTCCCATTGACTTTCTTCAGGAACCACATGTTGTCTTAAAAAGTATCTGATTCATCCTGTTGGAAACAAATATCGGCCACTTTATTTTCTCTGACCCATTCTCATCATCCCTCTTGCAGATCACCCTTGACAGTGTCTACTTCGGACCTGGCTCTCGTGTTCAGTGTGTTGCCCGTGCCGTCGGATCAGAAGGTGATGCCGGCCGTGAACACCCAAGTAATGCCATTGTTATCAGCACCACAGATGGAATGTGTATGCCACGAGTTGCCAACGCCATCGGTGCCGAGCCATTCACCGCCAGGATGCGCTACACCGGACCTGCTGACCCTGACTACCCCAACAAAGTTCGTCTGACTGTCACCATGCCTCATGTCGGTTAGTGTTTCTGTTGATGCCTTTCTCTTTTTGATTCCTGCTTTGACTTCCAAATTCACAAATAATGTATTTCTTTGATTATAAGGACAGACAGACTTAAAAGGAAATATTAGATGTTCAGGCCAATTGTATAGACATATAAATGAATGCTCTTTAAAATCAAAGGTATCAAATCAGATTCAAATCACTGAGTTGTTTCTCTTGAGAGAACCTTACATGGAGCAATTACAGGATATTTAGTATGTTACAAACCAAATCTAATCCTTCAACTGTCATCTTCTGTTTCTAGATGGTATGCTTCCAGTCATCTCCACCCGTCAGCTATCTAACTTTGAGCTTGCCCTCAGCAAGGATGGCTACCGTGTAGGAACCCACCGTTGCTCCAATCTTCTGGACTACAATGAAATCCCAACAGACTATGGCTTCATCACTGAGGAGACCAAGAACCCCAATGTCGTTGGAGACACCTATGCTTACCAATACTCCCCAGAGATCCGTGGAGAAGAGACCCTTCGATTCTACCGTAACTTGAACCTTGAGGCTTGTCTTTGGGAGTTCAATGCTTACTATGATATGTCAGAGCTTCTGGATGAGTGCGGTGGTTTGGTTGGAACTGATGGACAGGTAGGTGATGTTTAGGCAGTAGCCTAACATTCGACATAAAATATACTTTATACGGCTGTTCCAAGATAAAGGTGTGATATGACTGATAAAAGGAGCAAAGAATATAAAAGCTTACAATTTATACCTCTGGAATAAGTTTCAGTAATGAACATATTGCTTCAAATATTTGATGCTGAGAATTTAAATCTTTTTAATTATCAGTAAAAATCTATTTCTGCTCTAAATGTTTTTTTTAAACATAAGTATTAAATTCTCATAAGTGTAGAAACTAAAACTAAATGACTAAAACATTCTTCTGCTTCCACAGGTTCTAGATCTTGTTCAGTCCTACGTGAGCATGAGGATCCCACTCTTCGTCTCTTTCGTCTTCCACTCACCTGTTGCTACTGGAGGCTGGAAGCACTTTGACCAACAGTCTACCCTGCAGCTTACCTTTGTCTACGACACCTCTATCCTCTGGCAGAACGGAATTGGATCTCAGGTCACAACTGGAACTCAGTCACTCCAAGGTATGCTAGGCAGAAACCATTTGATTCATCAGTTTATCAATCTATATTTGGGTTTTGCTATTTGTCTCAGAATTAAAAGAATTTGATTTTGTTTTGTTTTTATTTGTTGATGTTTTTTTATTCAATTAGCTTTGATTTAATAAAAAATCTTCTAGTGATGAGATTCTATCCACAAATGTCAATTCAAGAAATTGTTGTTCTTTTTCATATCCCACTGCTGCCACCAAAAAAGCTTGAATTTCAGCTTCTTCGATTATAATTGGTTTACTCACAAATTCCCTTTTCCCATAATCATTGGACTTTATTGATTGGATTGATTTGTTTTATTCATATTCCACATTCACAAAGATGCAATGACAATACTCTCCCTTTTACTTTCATATTTGTTCTTATTCTCTGTTTCTGGTTAAATATCTGATGTGCAAAAAATGTATTTTTTTTTTCTTGCATAGGAAACCTGTACCCAACCAGCATGAGGATTGATGAGGATGGCCGGCTTGTTGTCAACTTCAGGACTGAGGCTCTCTTCAATGGTCTCTTTGTCCAGTCACATGAATGTAAGTCAGCTCTGGAAAATATAGTAGACTACAATTAATTTTGCACCTTGTTTGATGCTTTTGGTAAACTCTTTAAACAGTTTGATTAAGACTGGCATCTTAGTTCAAGTTTTCTTCCACTCATAATGTTAAAAGCCTTGTATTTAGCATGTTAGGTGTAGCAAAGTCTTATTCCATCTCTATTTTCCTTTGACAGCTACCGATGTTGTATCTACTGTGAACTCCATCGATAATCCAGGAATCACCTACTCACTGTCTCTTCTTAGGACTGAACCAACCTATGCTCAGCCCGAACAGCTCTGGCAGTTCGTCTCTGATCTATCTGTAAGTTGTCCAAACTGTTATTGCCAGTTCCTTTTTGTTCTCTCATTGAATATAATTCAAGATGTCAACATCAAGTTGATGTCAGAAATATGATCTTCTATCAAGCTATTATGAAGCTGAGAATTACCCTTGAAACGTTTATGAAGTGATTAGTTGATGTCTAACAAGATAGACCTTCATAACATGAGCTGAAAACTTCTTTTCATTCACAAAGCATATAATAGATTTTGTGTCATGAGGAAATTCTAAGGGTTTTATACATCTTGTATACTTATAAAAGGAAGATCTCGGCTTATTTTGCAACAACAAAGTTTCAAAATCCATTCTCATCTTGCCCCAAGTCATTTTCATTGATCTTAATCATTGTTCTCTCCATCATACAGGTATCAGACTACAGTGGAATGTACACCATCCAGCTGATTCCTTGCACCACTCTACCTAATACCATCTACAGCCAACCACCCGTCTGTAACCCTGAGGATATCATCACCTTCGAGCTCCCCATCAGATTCCAACAGGTTAGTTGATATGCAGAGGACCTTCTCTTTTCCTAGGCCATTGGACATGGGCACCCGGTTGTCCTTGTTTAAGATCTTGTTGGAATGAAGGGACTCGAACCTAAGTTCTTACAAAGGTCAAAGCTGAAATTCTTCAATGAGAATGATGAAATTCAAAAACCTTAAAAATCTTAAAATGATCAACATGTCAAATATTTGGAGTCTGAGAATTTCTGTAAGCCAAGAGTCTGGTACATGAATATTGATAAACTTCTTAGCAACACAGTAGCTGGTACAAATCTACCTTGCTTTGATTAAAGAGCTTAGATGAATGAAGAAGCTAGATATTGTCTTTCTGTAAGTGGCAAATGCCATTGCTGCAGGTTAACCATCTGATAACATGGTTTTACTTGTATTCTTCAGGTCAGTGACCCAGTTCCTGAGGAGTACAGTCTGAACACTGAATTTGTCCTTGTTGGCAAGGAATCCATCTACCTGTCTGACGGTTCAATGGGCTTCGGAGAGGGCAGTGATGTCGCCTACAACCCAGGTAAGAGTAATTACTGGTTCAACTGTTAAATTAAGTCTAGTTCAAGAAGATAATGAGTGTTGCATTCAGCCCTTGGTGATATCCTGTATTTCTGTTATAGGATAATTGCATGAAGCAAAATTGGAACTCCTCAGTTTAGATGCTACATCATGTATTCAGGAAGTTCAATTTTAAGTTGTACCCTGATAGGTGTCTTGACAATACAAGAAATGATCCATTGTATGTAGTATCTAAACCTTTGTACATGACCATTGGAACAGAAATACTGCACTTGTCCATTCCATTGATACAATAAATGGACATATCTGTAAGGTGAGGAACAGCTTATAAACAAACTGGATACAATAGTGCAAGTTGGAAAATGGCAAGATGTCTGCAAAGACAACAGTCATCATTCCTTTCTACATTCAACCAATACTGTACCTTCCAACCAATCTCAAACAATCTTGCCCCTCTCTTGACTTTCCAGGTGACACCATCTTTGGACGTATCCACGTCGACCCTGTCCAAAACCTTGGTGCCGGATTCAACCTTGATATCCAGAAGGTATTCCTGTGTACCGGACGTGATGGTTACATCCCCAAGTACAACCCTGCTGCTAATGAGTATGGATGCGTTGCTGATACACCAAACCTTCTCTATGCTTTCAAGATCTTGGTAAGCCAATAGAACTTTTTGATTTTGTTGTCTTCATTTTGTTGAGGAGTGTTTGCCAATTAGTATATTGTTAAAAGCTAGGGACCGAACTACACAGGATTTTATAAATAGATAAAGAAAGAAATTGAAGCCGTCTTAAGATTTGGATGAATATTACACATACAATCACAAAATGTTCTTGAAATCTGTTTCAATAAAAGGAGAGACAGAAGTGAAGAAATAGTTCTAAACACCTGGACACATGGAGGAAAGCTATCATGTAGAAGTGTTTAGAATTCTAAATAATTATTGTGCATGCCACAAACTGAGAATATTTTAGAAGCTCTCCAGATTAAATATTGTAGTAAACTTGACAATTATTTCAACATTGTTTTTTGCAGGATCGTGGAGCACCAGATACCATTGTGAGAGAGTTCAACGGACTTCCTTTCAACGCTACCCTTGCTATTGATAACGCTGCTGATCTTGAGCTTGTACAGCAGCCAGGTGCTGATGGTTTCAGAATTGCCAGTGATGCTCTCTTTGAGGTCAGTTTTTATCATCACTGTTTTGTTTTTGGTTCTATCACTAAAAAGTTCTTCTGCCATGTCAAGGTCTAGGTCCTGTAGATTTGTGATCTCGAGTTCCTCCCCTATTCATTTGAGTTTGTCCTTCTGGTAAAGATGCTCCCTTTGGTTTTAAAACCTTGAGAAGTGACCTCTGTGTTTTAACAGCTTTACCAAATATCTTCACCTGATGCCATTTCTTCCAAAAGCATTTGTTGATTTTTATAAATGTTCATCAGTATCTTCTGCTCTTTAGTAATATTCCCCACATTCAGATATTCCTTTAGCCCTTTTCTGTGTTTAAATTGCCCTTTGGAATATATGCTGTTCATTTTCACATGATTGAGCTTGTTTTATTGAGAGGTGTATTGTAGAAACGATAAATAACTGGATATCAAAAGTCTAACTCATTTTTTTTTCTTGATTTGACTTCAGGTTGACTATGGCCGTACCTGGTATCTCCACTCCATCTATTCTATGCGCTCATCAGAATCATCCGGCATTGGCAAACGGGAAACTGAGCATCACGCCATCTCCAGCCGACAGAGAAGACAGGCCAATCCTGAGGCTCTGGTCGACCCTGCACAGGGTCAAGGAACCAACATGAAGCGTGTTGCTCTACAGAGTTCACAAGAAGTCGACAACAACCTCGGTGGAACTTATGAGCTAGCACCTAAAGGCACAAATGTGGTTATGATTGCAGTCATTATAGGTGTTATTCTTATTATACTTCTTGTGGCACTTGTAATAGGAGTGGTTGTTAGGCGGCGTCAAGCCAAGCAACAACCTGTTGTAGTGGTTAATGGTAGTGCAAAGGTTGTCTCAAATGTCCATTTTGATGACAATACAGAAGTCTAATGGCTGTAAACCACTTGGATGTAATTATTCCACACAAAAAAAGTAATAAAAAGGAAAAATATTAATGGCAGAAGAAGATTGAAATTTGTAGGGCTTGCAACATTTATTGTCACTTGAGAAAGATCATTTAAGTCATGATTTTTTTTTTATTGTGAAGAAAAACTTTAAAATGCTGCCGGACTTTTGATACAGATAACCAACTTATTCTTCTCTACTATTAGCCATAATCTGTAGCAATTCACTTTTTCTTGTCTCTGCACATTGGGAATGAAAAACTGCCATATGACATATTTTTCCCAGACACGATGTGATGTATGCCCTAGAAGGTTTTTTTGTTTGTAATTTATATATTTGTGTATGCTTTGATCAAATTGTTTTTCTCTAATATATATTTACTTGATGCTATCTTTAGAATGATTACAGAAAAAATACTCTAGGTTCGCCAAGAGGAAGAGGTTGACAAAAAAGTCTTTTATTTTTTTCTCTTTTTTTAAACAAAAAAAGAATTGTGTGTATTTCATAAAGGTGCTCATTTTGTAAAAAGATATTATAGTCTCTAATTGCGAATGAATTTGTAAGAAATAATGAATACTAGGTCATTAACTTGTAGGCTAGTCAACAATTCATATTGTATTGATATTGGTATATGGAACCCTTGCAGTTTTTATACAAAACTCTCTTTCTCCTCCTGGGCAATTCACTACTGTTTTTATCTTATAGTCTCATCTAGTGCAATTTTTTATAGAATAGAATGTGCTTAGCTTTTCTTCTCACATGTTACAATTACACCAACAAAAAAATTAAGTGTATTTTGACAATTAGTTTCTCAACTAACAGGCTATTTTAATCATGTGTAGATATTTAATGTGATATCATGCAAAATCCTATTGAAATTGTCTTCTTTTTAAAATGCAGCACATGTGTACATTTTTATGACAGAAAAAAGGGTTCAGATTTGAGGACACTCGTGTTTTTAATGTTTTTATCAACCAATTTCCCACTTAGATTTGAACACAAAACAAGTAGCATTTGTAGAAAGCAATTTGTATATTATTGTAAATCACTCGCAGTGTACTTAAGCATATAGTAGGCTATCGATAATGTATAGACTTGTTTGCGCAAATTTGGAGCATAAAGTATTTCTTTGATTCAGAATCAATTTAGATCAATTCACTGTATTTTATTGTAGGTAATGTGTATTAACATGAACATTTTTGTAGCATATTCGTTTTTGTATGTAGATTGATATATGCAAAGGCATTTTTTATATATTCTATGCAAGTCTAAACTAAGTAAATATGATGAGTTTGATCTTATTTTTTTTCTGAATTGGTGCTTCCTATTGATTTTAAAACTTCTACTTCTTCTCTCAGAATCCCTATTTATCCTAATATAATAGCCACTGACTTGTAGATAATTCATAACTTATCTTTATGTACCGTTAATGAGCATTTGTAAGTGCCTTATTCCTATTTAACAAAAAAAAAACACCGTTGGTAACAGGGTTGTATTATTTAAAGAATTTGGGTGATCTTAGTGTTTTTTATTTTAATAGAATCTCTCTCAATGTTTATATAGTCCATACATTGTTTAACCATGACACCTTCAGCATTTGTATATCATACTTCCCTTTCATATATTTTTTAAAAGATAATAATAACCCATTGTGGGTTTCATAGTGTTCAGATGGCTGCATCATGCAGCATATTTTCTCTCGTGTGAACCACCTTGCCACTGAAAATGTGTTATTTTGAAGCCACCTATTTCAACGCATTAGTGGATTTAAGGAATGATTGCCACACATTTTTTACTCTTTCATGTGCAAAATGCTGCAGATGTACATTTTAATGATGTACTTAACTCATCCCTCGGTTTGTTTTTTGTTTTATTTCTTATGTAAAATTATTTTTTTACATTGTGTGTGTAACCATTGGCTGTTCTTTGTATGTCTCTTTGTTATAAAATTGTGTTTAATATTTTTCTCTTTGTTATATGTTTGAACGAGAGCTTTTGCCCTGTTCGAGAAATCATGTCTGAAAGTGTCAAATCCTCCTTTAAATGACGGTGATTTTTGTCACATTATCTGCCTGGATTGACCTGTATTGCCCGAGAAATGCAGGATCCGCTGTGAAAATCAATCATTCTGTCTCATTTTTAGAATGAAAGTCACACCTTCAGACATAGTTTTCTTAACCTATTGTGCACAGCTCAATGTAGACAGATTTAATCCAATTAAATGCACTTCAAAAAACTAAAGAAAATAGGACCAGTATAATAAAATCAAGAGCATTATGTAGACAATGAATATGAATTTCTCACAGATAACAATCCTATGTCTAATTTATTTAAAAACCACACACACCTGTCTCAAATGCCTTTATAATATCAGTGTCTTCCAAGCATATCTATACACTATAGATAAGGGTAACCCATACTAGTGTCAAATTTTCTGGCATTTTTCTGTACATTGAACCATTTTTGTTGTTCCCTTTGTTATGAAACTGTAACTTGTATGAATTCATCTTTTTTTTTTACTTTGCACAAGTTAAAACTATGAGAGACTGAGGAACCTTTGTATGATTTATTGATACAGTTTATGATTGTTTTAAATCAAACTTGTGCATAGGCTCGAGGTGGAGGGCTACTATTTTGTATTACCAATATTGTTCAACATGTTAAAACAAGGTATTCTCTCCAAATTTCAAACCATCTTAATCTCTACAAAGAGCATTCATAAACGATTGTCATCCTGTCTCATTGTAATGTAATTGACTCCACCTATTCCAACAGAGTTTGAATAGTTTCTAATATAATACTTTGAATTGAAGATGGTTCTGAAAAATTGTCAATAAAATTGTATCGGCCTGGCGGGGAAAAAATGCTTGTACCGGTTGTATTTTTATGTGGTATAGATTATTTAGTGGCTCGTATTTACACTTTAATGCCCTAGTCCAAACCTTTATTATATGTTGATTTGAATGGGAATGAGAGTAAGAGTAGGGTCAGTGTTGTCTGATCAGTTTGAGGTGAAGAGAGGTGTGCATCAAGGTTCCGTATTGTTATCATTAATATTCACAATTACGATGGATGTGTTACGGAGAGTGCATTAGGTAGTTTGATGAGAGAGATGTTGTATGCTGGTGACTTGGTTTTGATGAGTGACACAATGGAATTGAATTGCAATTGAAACTGGAAGAAAGCATTTGAGAGTAAATTTTGGGGCAGACAATTGTTGGATGGAGGGAGGGGGAAGTGTAAGTGAGAGAAGGTAGACCCATGTGGCATAGGTAGAAAGTGGGTGATTCCTGAATCAAGGCAAGAGCTTTTGTGGGTGGAAGATGCTAAAGGAGCTGGAGGTATGGTGGAACAATTCCATGACTTTTGCTCTGGCAACAATTAGCTCCAATCTGCATGTTAAGCCAAACAAAATCTAACCTCCAAAACTAAATAAACCCTAATCATAATCTTTACATAATTCTGAAGAAAAAAAAACTGAATTACAATCCTAACTCTAACCCTATGCTCTTTGGAGCAAATGTGTCAACGGTGGAACAGTTGGAAATGTGTAGTGGGGAGTGAAGTGAATGTGCAGTGAAGGAGATATACATTGGAACAGTGCAAAAGTGTGGATGGTGTGTACGGAGAAAGCTGTGACAGCTAGAGCAAGGATTGGCAATGTGTAGAGTTGATACTCGTGAAAAGATTTCCTAGAAGGTGAAAGGAATGGTGTATGGGGGTAGTGTAAGATCTGTGATGCATGGAAATGAGCCATGGAAGAAGATGGAGAACGTGATGCGGATGTTGCGTTTAAAGGAGCGGTGGACCAGTTAGCGAAGGAAAATGGAGTATGGCGCTATGGGCATGTGCCTTGGAGGGATACGGGCTTTTGAGGTCTAGGACCAGGAAGGGATGGTCGGAAGCAAGGAATGAAGCAAGAAAAAATCGGATGTGAAATAAAAATACAAAATCATGAAGTTTCTTGTACCAAACTTTTTATGAAATTTACAGTGTTATGCTATAAGTGGATGTGACATGATAGGTATATTACCTGAATAATCATTTCAATACAGTATAAAGACTATTTCATCTTTCCCAAGAGATAGAATGCTCCTTACTAATTATTCCCCTCTAGAGCATGTATTGCTTTCTTCACTCTCTACTTCAATGCTAAGAAAAACAAAAAGGAACAAGCATTTTATTTAAAAACTAATGCGCTAAAATGTTTAATTCCAGACAAAAGTACAAAACAAATATAATAAAACAATACAGAGTTGAAAAGATTGACAAATATCAGGATAATAAATGCAAATTGTAAATTAACAAGAGAATTCCTACACTTCCTAATTCTATGAAAATGAGATGAGGAAGAAAACCTTTCAGAAAAAAAATTGTCACAAGTACTATATTTAGTCTGTATTAGCAATTCATGTTTTGGGGAAAAGATCTTTGAATAAATATGTTGTGCTAACAGAGCTCTGTAATAGCTTATTTTTTCCCCTTCAAATTGTGCTCACCCAACCATCACAATAGGGAGCATTTAACATGATAAAACTTCTGTAAGGCTTAGTAATGATCAAAGTATTTTTGCTAGGAGCATACATGAGAAATGCATTATGTCACAATAGGTCTTTTAAATTTATCACCATCCTAAATATGCAATGCAATTCCAAGAGATGCTCATCCTGGATGGTTGTTTTATGTCACTTGGAGTCTACTGAGTACAGCTCCAAATAAGTGCATACACCTATGTAACACAATGGGTGATTTCAAGTTCAGTGTTCACCTTTTGGTGTTGGTGTTAGATTAATTTTTACATGAGCATAGGACCAAACAAAATGAATTTGGTCCGGTAAAGTCACTCACTAGGTGTTTAGCCATTATTTAATACTGTGATCGGTATCATGTTTTGGAGCTAGGAAACATAATCCAAATTGTGCATCTAACACCAACATCGGACTTGAAATCACCTAATAGTTAAGCACTGCTTCCCTCCAACACACCTAACATTATGGTGCTACTTTCTAAAGTTGTATCATCACAAAAGCTAAAGCAAATTTGCAAACACATCCTGCGATAAGACAATACTAGACATACTAGAAAGGTTCTGCATCACAGAAATTGCATTACAAATCTAACGCTACCTAATAATGATAGCTAGGCTGGTCAAGTGTTGAATACATGAATCAAGCGTTGAATCTCAAATCTTGTTTTGGCGTATACATGTACATCAAAATGAAAAGATCCTTGTGACTTTGCCTGAAAGGGGTGATCCAGATCCATCTCATTTTCAAAGAGTCGGGAAGTGTAGAAACACTCCTGACATGTGTGATAAAAGACAATACTCATTGTGTGCTGACGCCGGCAGTATACAATATGTTTGAAAAAATCTTAAAAATACCCCCCCCCCCCTTCCTCCAGGAAGTGGAATACTAAATGAAGAAAGATTGTGATTTCAATATATTCATCTAAAAAGCGTACTAACCACGAAATGAAAATTGTTTCTTGAGGTCATTGGTTTTAAGAGAACAAATTTCAGTACTCTCGTGGAACTGAAATCAGAACCGGATTCTTCACAAAGCATTACATTGACAAGACGCATTCATTCATCTACATACTTCATAGAATGATTGATGCTTATAAAGAATGTAATTAATGTATTTGAAGAGCATGATTTGAATACAATATATTGAAATGGAACCTGTAACAAATAGAACTACAATGTTCAGTGATTGGTACACTTTGAGATGTTCAAAGAATATAAATTTGTTAAGGGGTATTAATGATTACTCATAGTTTTTTATTAACAATTTTATCTTACATTATGGAACGAAAGGGCATCTTGCTTGTACTGTCAGAGACTGCTTCATTCAATTGATTGGTTTCACTTTGAGTTCATATGTGAAGACGTTAAATTATGATGGCCCAAACACATTAGTGAGGTACAAATGGGGTCATGGTTTCATGAAAGGACTTGTCGGGCATCATATCCAACATGTTCTGTTTTATCCGACAGTTACCATAGTAACAGTACATCTCAGAAGCCAATCAAAATCAAGGAAAGATGTCAGGGGAGCATTCCATGAAAGGACTTGTCGGACATTTCATCCAACAAGTTTGTTTTATCCGACAGTCGCGATAGTAATAGTGCTTCTCAGTCAATCATATTCAAGGAAAGTCGTCAGATCTGACCAGTTGTTGGACACCAAATGTCCATGAAATGCTCCCCTGTTCTGACAACTTGTCAGACGAAGATGTTGATGAAACACTCTCCAGATGCGCATAAGTTTCTTCTTTTTTTTATTCAATGGCATTGCCCAATTTAAATCAGAGAACACTATTGTGGAAAATTGTTGGCAATTACCTAAGTTCATTTCAGCAACAGGAACTTTTATAAAGAAAGTGGCAACACAAAGCTCTGGAACTTGTCAACATAACCACACATAATACTATCCCATGGAATAAACTCATGGGCGATAATCATTACAAGCATTCATATATTCACACAAATATTAAATTCTCCATTTGAATTGCATTTGTACAAAAGGCGCCAAGGAGAAGGGATGGAGATTTTGTTTTCCTACATACAAATGAAACAACTGCCCTTTTTCTTCTTGAAAAAGTGCTTCTATTAAAAAACATTGAACTATACAGAGAATGCTGTACACATACAAAGGGCTGCAACCCTTCCCCGCCCCCTTCATCACTGGTAAGGAGCGTGCCTTTCAAGAGTTATTATCTGTATAATCGAAGCAGTAATTACCGACAACATTGATCTTTCTCAGGAAAATAAATACTAGACAAAAATACTGGATCATCACATTTGAATATAAAAACAATTCAAATGTTCAAATGTATTAATTTTCCAATAAAAATGGATGATTGTGTTCAAGCAAACAGGGCTATTAAAATCTCAAGGTTTATCAAAGGGTCATGATAAATAATTTTAAAAACATTTCATTAAAAAAGACGTTAAGAGATTGACAGGAGTATTTCACTAAGCTATTTGTCATTGATTTACATTGACAATCATTATAAGCTGCTGAAATCTATGTTTGTGATTGGCTTAAAGCAAATTTATCAGTAAAAATCACTGACACAACACTTCATGATTGGGGACCTGATACCTAACATTGTTCATTAAAAAAAATCTCCCTCGCAATTAAAGCTCCGATTGGAAAGGATAATCCCAGTGACACATTTTTGCCCTACTCCCATTGGGCAATAGCAGCTCTTCTTGCAATCGATCCACAAACGAGTTATCTTCAACCTTTGACGGCTCAGCACTGCTTTTCCCCATAGACTTGATCTTACAGAGGGAGGCGAGGGCGATGGGTGGAACATGTGCCAAGGATTTTGGAATATGAGAAAGCACAGAGCTAGTCTTGTGCATCCAGTCTCTTAGTGGGTTAATGATTTGTAGATGGCCGATGTGTCCTTGTCTCCTAGACCCATATTCTTTGCTCTCTTGTATTGCTGCAAAATAAAATGAACAATTCAATGACTAGGTAAATGGTGGTTGTTCTTTCAAATACAGGAAGAAACAGTCTAAAAATTGTTGTAAAAAGTTGCTTATAATGCAAGTAAAAAGGCATTGTAATCACCAATATGGGTCTATTTATCATAAGCAACATAACAACAAAGACCCAATTAACACATTTGTCTAAAGATGGCCACATATTAAACTGATTTAAACCATGTTAAGCCATGGTTTCACTTCGTATACAATTGTAAATACTGGCAATCTGGTCTTCCGGGGAGCGATTCATCAACATTTTCGTCCGACAAGTTGTCAGATAAGGGGGGCGTTTCATCAACATTTTTGTCCGACAAGTTGTCAGATCTGACAACTTTCCTGTATTCTGATTGGTTGAGAAGCACTGTTACTATAATAACTATCGGATAAAATAGGACTTGTCGGATAAAACGTCCGACAAGTCCTTTCATGAAACGCTCCCCAGGTAATATCTTTCTGACTTACCTCATTAACTGCTGATGAGACTGGTAAGGGTTGATCAACCTGCTCTGACATAGCTAGTGCAAGCTTCAGATCTTTCTGTTGGTATTTCAGAGGGAAAGCCGGTGGGTACTTGTTGGCGAGGATTGCTATAGGAATGAAGAAGAGGAGAACTCATTTAAGGTCTGTCAACTTATGATGCTGTAGATGCAAGCAACAACATTGTATTTAAAGCACAAGCATCACAAAAGCTGAGATAAGAGCAGTATTTATTTGGAGGCATCACCGATTGAGAGAAACATATGCTTCACAAAAAGAATTTTCAGAAACAGTCGAGTCTCCTTTATACATGATGTGACAATGCTTGGCAACATTTTTCATATTGTTCATACAAAATAAGACAAAATACATCATTCACTTTAAAGTAAAAAAAAAAGGGTCAGATATTGCACAAATAAACTCATGATATCACATTAATTCCATGACATCATTACTCATATCATATGATTCACAATTGCAATATCATGTCATGAATAACATTGAAGGACGTTGTTGGTTTTCCCATGCAACTCTGTAAAGATGATTTTGTGCTAGCTTGTTTTCAGTTGTCATAACCATTTTTTCAAAGATTATTAGTGGTTCTATATTTTTGTCACAAAGAAACAGAAGAAAAGTTGCTTGCCTCTGCATTTTTTTTTCTGAGCTTTGCCACTCTGTGCCTCAACAATAAATAATAGCTGGATTTATAAAATGCTTTTTGCCCGAGGATACAAAGCGCTGCTATTATTACCCCGGCTTTAGCTTGAGCTACCATCACCAGCGCTCAGTGCATGCAAGGAATTAATCCTGCCGGGTCCCCATTCACCTCACCTGGGTCGAGTGCAGCACAGAGTGGATACATTTTTTGCTGAAGGAAAACACGCCATGGCTAGGAATCGAACCCACGACCCTCTATTTCAAAGGCGAGAGTCAGAACCACTAGACCACGATGCACCCATTTAACCAATGACCCAATTTGTTTGATGATATAAAAACAGCACTAAAAAGTTATGATGCTAGAGCAAGCATCCATAACCAAAGTCAATGTGGGAGCATTGCAGTCAACCTATTCATCAAGAACAGCCATACATGATGCGTTGGAATAACTAAATTCTTAGAATTTAGAGTTTTTCTTTCCCATTTTTATTTTAATAGCAGATTCTCAGCATGTACAGGTAATGACTTGAATTCCACATGCTTGTTGTGGTAAAATGAATTCCACTGTAACAAAGCCTAAGCCTGTAACATCAAGGTTTGCAATAAATTGCAAATATGAAAGAACAATTCTGATTGGTTCTAGGTCATTGTTTTGAATGAAATGTGCATGCAACAGTGATCTTCATTGGCCCATGCAATTTAGCGGTTGATTGCACACCTGTGTTTTATAGAGCCCTGAATATATCAATACAAGACAAGCCTTGGTATTCCACCTGGGTAACATTGGCATGTGCCAACAAACATATATGGTTCATCAGGCAGAGATGCATTGCACAATGACCAAACAAGCTCAAAACTTCCTTCTAACCTTTTCCTTTTCCACTAATAAGAGGGTTGGCGATTGATCCAAGATTGAGAATGTCGAGAAGAACGCTTTGACTGAGGCCTGACTTATCAGCAAGGGCCATTCCTTCTGCAAAGCTGCACATGACGCTGCCTATGATCATGTTGATGACCAGTTTCATCCGAGCTGCATTACCTGTGTCAACTACAGAATATTAAAAAAAAAATTATACTAGTAGGCATGCAACAAAGAATTTATCATATTAAAGTAGGAAAATCTGTTACCCAAAAAGGTGTTTTCTATGCCTGAAAATGCAAATTTCCTAACATTTTTTTCAAAGTGGTATTGCTCCAGGAGTGTCGATGTATAGACAAACCATTAGCCACCACTATCTATTAGTGTGAAAAAACCTATTAACACATTAAAACACAACCTGAAATAAGTTTTAGCTATTCCTTACCATCTCCACCTTTCAACCTTTTTCATTGTTCAATATTGAAATCTCTGTTTATTGACCAAGGGACAAGTTTTTCTTGTCCAAATTCAATTGAAAAGCATTAAATACATTTACCCACATCACACATTATCCCTGGTAGGCAAAATAAATGACTTACTAAGATAGAATGCTTTCTTTCCCATAGATTGAAAACATGATTCACACTCGTCAAAGAGTTCTTTATCTCCAGCTGCAATGATGATGAGGGAACCTTCCATGGCTGGTTGGACGCTACCACAGACCGGTGCCTCTAAGAACCGGCCATCCCGTGCTTGAACAGCCTACAAATGAGAGGATATGAAATAAGTGCCTGAAGGTACAAATTTTAAAACAATACAATATGCTTACAGAGATATACAAACTTTGTGAATGGAGATTGGATAGAGAAGTCCACAGTGATATTGGCAGGCCAATCAGTGCTCACTAAAATACAATTTTTTTCCCCCTTTAATTTAATTCAATATAGGAAGTTGTTAAGGGAAGCAGAATTGATGTACATTAATCTACTCCAATAAACTGACAAAAGTAAAGAAGTAAAGTAAACTTTACAGACATGTCTGGAAAAAATGACAATTTTCTTTCAATATGAAAGAATAGTATATTCTTTGCACAGACAAATTTAGGTTCATAGAACATTAACGTTTATCAGCCAAAGCCAGGCCTTCAAAACCAGTCAGAAATGGAACATTCAATTGATTACACTAGATCAAAACATACAGCACTCAAACAAAATTGTTCTTATAATGAATATTTAGATTTCATATTATCGGATCACTTAATCTGTATCTTGACTTTTTTCTTTGCTATAAAATCTTTTACTCATATTATAAATGTCATGCCTACTTACTTCTGCAACTCCTGTCACTGTACCAATATCTACTGTTGACATGTCCACAAATGCTTTACCGTCACTGATACCATCTAATACACCATTCTCACCAAATACAATCTGTACAAGAAATGATAACAGATAATTGAAAATGACATGGTGTTGTAAAAGGTAGATTTGGAAGTAAAGAAGAATCTGATAGAAGTAACTTGACATGATCTTCAAAAGACAAGACAGGCTTAAATCATAAACATGAAATCATAACAAAGATTTTGAAGATATAGAAATCACAATAAAAGTACTTGAGCAATACGATCTTACTGGGTTATACATTTTCTATTGAAGAAATTAAATCAATGCATATGAAGATAAATAAGAAACAAAACATAGAAAATAGTAGTGTTTGTAAGGAAGCCAACTTGGCAACAGAAAACAGGTGTTGCAAGTGGGGGCTGATGGACAAAATAACAATTTAAGCAAATGAAAATGGTATTTCATTAAAATATCTTAATCAAACAAATATTTCATTAGTTTCCAAAATCACAATTAGATTTATTTTCACATCATGTATTTTTTTTAAATTGCGTATCAAAAGCACAAAGTAAATCTAAGCTCTTCATCTCAGAAGGAAAAAGTATAGATATGAGCAAAATTTGAATCATTCTTTATTTTCATATAAAATGAATAAAAAATATGGACATTTCTCATGTGAAATCACTGATGATGATGTAATAACTTACCGCTCTGACTGCTTCTGAATCTGATACCATAGAGAATGTGATGTCACATGATGAAACCAGGTCCGATACTGTTTCAGCTTGACTTGCACCAGCTTTCACAAACTCTTCACACTATAAGATGGAACAGAGCGACGTCGGGTTAGATCAATTATCACAACTACAATTGATGAGTTTTCACCAGAAGTCTCTTCAAAGTTATTCTTCAATAATGGTAGTCACTATTACCGTGTTTACACTTAATCGGCATTTGAATCGGCTCGCGGTTCTGAACCGCGAGCCGATTCAGCATCGGCTTTTTCATAGCGTGTAAACGCGAGCAACTTGAATCGGCTCGCGGTTCAGAACCGGCAATTTGCACCACCAAAGTAGTAGGTTCTGAACCGCGAGCCGATGCAGAATCGGCTTTTTTACTACGTGTAAACAGAAAGCCGATTCTGCACCGGCAATTTGTGCGCATTTCAATTACTTTACCATTGTGACGTAATTGTAAGCGCACTGATCCAGCGTTGTCTTTATTATGACGTATATTGTTGGTATGCGTATCATTTCAGGTTTTTGCATCGGCTCGCGGTTCTGAACCGCGAGCTGTAACAACGTGTAAACGCAATCCAAATGCCGATTCTGCATCGGCATTTGGTTCAGAACCAAATGCCGATTAAGTGTAAACACGGTATATATTGTCAGCTACATGTAGCATAAAAATGAATCCATATAATCATAGTTGATGCTAAAATTCAAACACAGGTGAAATAGATTATTATCACTCTGGTCATCAGATATTGGTTTGCCTGCATACATTGTATACACTTTCTCCACTCCATAGGTAGAGTCTCTGCAAGAAAATGCTAGTCATACATGTACATTGTGTTTTTCATCCTACCGGGTACCCATTGCAAACCTGAGTAAAGAATAGCAACGTGTAGATCGAAAGGATGCTGGTGCCACAATGGGATTTGAACACACAACCTTCTGATAACAAGGTATGAGTCATAACCACTAGGATACCTACAACATGTAGCTATTACTCAATTGCAACATTGTTTGTAAAAAAAAATTCTATTCATCTTTTAAATATTAATAATTTTTAGTAGAATATCTACGCCAATGAATTGAAAATATACATTTACTTCATTTGGTCTGTTTAATTCCATTTTCATTTCATTTAGCACCCACAAACCTGGGGAAAATTATAAAGTTTCTTCTATCCTTTTTGCATGTCCCCTTTCAAAACATAATGAGAAATCTAACTTTTTCTTTTTTTTAATTCAATCTTTACAAAATGTACACATTTATTCTCATTGGTTAACATTTATAAGCAAACAACCCACTTCGCTAGCCTGCTTCTGCAAGAACTTCAAAAGTGTAGATAAATTTATTTAGTGTGCACATCAAACTGTTTTAGTATACTGCCCTCTTGTGGCAGAAAGTTGTACAATTTTAGAAGCCAATCATGGTGAGATTTCCTAGATCTCCCAGAATCTTGTATGCCACAATAATTACTATGTGACAAAAAAAAGTTTGTCATTTTTCATTCTAAAAAAAGGCCCCTCACATAATATGAAACATTATAAGTACATGTATGTTGAGAGAAGAATACCGGTATATATGAACATAATATGTCATAACAGAAAAAACCTGATGTAAATACATGTGAGAAATACTTAGATATGAAACACTGCAACACTATGTGAATAGAAACTCATAAAGACATTAGAAAGTAATATGAAGCATATCAAATTTACTATATTCTTATCATAGAAAATAAAGTGTATGAAAATCCTGTACATTGTTTACCTTTTGTGCAATAAAATCCCACTTTAGCAAAACACAAATTCATATAATAACAAAATAATTACAGGAAACAAAAGGAGTCTGAAATATGCACTACAAAGCTCTATATTAGTACCAGAAGGAAAATAATGTAGATGTAGATAAGGATATTTTTCACAGCACTCGGTGTATTAAATACCTCTGTAAAATCTTCTGAGAATAATTCATCATCTGTCTCTGGATAAAGACCATTTGAATCCTAGCGGGTCAAAGGAAGTAGTGATTAATCTTTATGAAATTCTACAAAGTTACATAACTATTGTTCATAAAATCTGAATAATCACTTTATTTGGCAATAAAATATACATTAAATCAAGTATGTAAGTGATATTTAATTTTGAAAAAAAAAATGTCAAAATGATTATGCAATATGTCAGGAATATTAGTGTATGCTGGTTATTTAAAAAAAGCTAGCTACATTACTCTAGTCTGCAAAGAGTTGCATGCACTGCACATGAATGAGACTCCACGCTAAAGTTTTGTCTGAACATTTCAACTGATTTGCTTCATAACTTGAGTGTGAACACATTTTCGAAGCAATCCTGTGCAGAACTTGGCTGTTTTACTACATTTTCTTCTACAAAAATAACCCGACAAGAATGTTTCTCAGACCAAGACTTTCCATTCAAAATATAATTTTGATAAACCATAATGTCAGAAGAGTAATTCTGATTTTCATTTGTCTTGTATTTTTTCAATTATTATTTATCTCATATTGCTTTATATCTCCACTTCATACATAATATTGACTTTATTTGTAATGCAAAAGACCGGTCCAATTTCAACGAGGATACAGACTTTGAAACAATAAACTATTCTTATCATTATCATGAAAGTTCTTGATGTTGGGAGAACATCAGGGCTTTCAATTCCCAAGAAAGTACTGAACACAATTAGACAAGTACACATATTAATTCACACTATGCTACAACCCCAAAAACATGTCATATTTGTAGCACAAAGTGGATGAAACATCTGCCTATAAATCTCTTTTTTTCTCTCTACCTTTTAAGGCCACCGCACACCTTACGACCCGACTGGTCTGCAACTGGCTTGCGACTGAGTGAGGGGAGATGAATCGCAAGGTAGTCATAAGCCTCGACACCGCACACCTTGCGATCCGATCTGCGACTCACCCATGCGCTTTTTGGCATAGCAACTGAGAAAGTGCGCTTACTACTGCGTATGCGCGTTGTTTATCATATACGCATCGTGCAACTCTGCTGTCTGATTGGCTGGAAGTTGGATTGAGCTTGCGATCCAGTCATAAGGATTCGACATGTCAAATCCTTACGATTTTCCTTGCGACTTGTCTCTGACCCGTCTGCGACGCTCAAGCTGACAAGAGCTGTGACGTCACATCTCCCCTCACTCAGTCGCAAGCCAGTCGTAGACCAGTCGGGTCGTAAGGTGTGCGGTGGCCTTTATACACAAGTGGGTTTTCGCCCAGCGTCGTACGACGTAGAACGTACGTGTGCAAAAATCGCCAACTTTCATGGAAACAGAGGCCCGAGCGTTCTTGAGCTCAAATCACGGACGGTTCTTCCGCAAATTAGCGGGCGTCCGCATTAGAACGTAGGATTTGTCAACAGCCGTCAACAGCCAATCAGATCGCTTGTAGAGCGAGCAAGCTGAGCCGATCGATGTAAACACATTCGCCCATCGCGTGCATGCACATGTTGTACTCTACTCTGACTACACTGATAGCTGAAAGCTTCAAAACATGGACTCGAATGCGAGTTTTTCGGTGAGTACCATTTCAATTATACTAAAATCAAGCTAAGTATAATTTCAAAATGTTACAGTAGAAGTTTAAACGAGTATGATTATTGAAATATGATTGAAAAGCCGTTGCATGGCTCGGTCGACGACGCGACTGCAAGACACATGGCACTGCCAGTTGTGTGCACATAGTAGGAACATATACAATGCACATGTTGGCGTGTCAACATTACATGCCAACCATGCCAGCCGGTCGATCCGGCCGCGTTCAGCGATTTGCGAAACTGCTTACAAGCGAGAGTTGAGCGCGACGGACGCACGAACAAAGAGATCGTTCTACGTCGTAGATAGCGTCGTACGACGCTGGGCGAAAACCCACTATTAGCTTTATTTCTACTTCGTCACTTTTTTAACATGTTTTTAAGCTTTAAATATAACCTGCTATTATAAAACACTATTTGAATAGTGTTCATTCAAAAATATATAAAGGCAATAAAAGGCCTCCACCCTTTCACTTTAAAATAAAAACCTAAACATTTTAATACCCATTCACACTATGGTTCAAACTTCCAAACATTGTGACAAAAATTGAACAGAACTGCAACAAATGTCATGTTGGTACGATAGTGTAAATGGGTCTTCAATACAAAAGCCTTTATTGTATTATGTAATTCAATTTAATTATATTGAAATTTCAAGGTATGTCAAGGCATTTCAAACATAAGGAGATGCCTTAGCATGGTACAAAATAACTGCCTTTCTATAGTTCTGACAATCAAGCGGTCAGTGATGAATTGTTCGTTTATTGTCCATTTGTTAAAAACTATCCTTCAGATATATGGTACTCCCTTGCACCAGCTCAATAAGTAATAGCTCCATTCATCTTTCTTTATTTCGTTATTACTCCCCCTTTTTCATTCCCCCTATATTATCTGCATTTTGTAAAATCAATGAGACCTTATAATTGTGCTAGCATATTTTCTTCATATTCTGTGCTTTATTTTCCTTTTCAAAATGTGAAGGATAAACGCCTTGAAGGAAACTAGAGCCGGGGAAAGTGCTATGTGAGTTTTGAATTGGTGTTAACATTCAGCGTTCAGTGAAACACAAGGCGAAAAAAGCTGGAAAATACTGAAGACACAAAAATTACCCTGGACAAATGGAGAGCCCAAACCTGATCTTTTCTCAACCACAAGATATGTAAAGAGCTGTTCAGTCCAATGTCACTCAAATGCAAATAAGATAGAGTACGAACAAAGTTTTTTCTCTGAAAATACTTAAAGACGAGTCTGTATCAGGCACCGACTGACAAGAGGACCCTGGAATATTGATCTGTTTTTATCATAATAGCTTGATTCAAGTTTATAAACTACAAGGATTATTATTGCTATAGTGAGTACACTGGAGCTTCCCTGGGGCTGCTGCATATCAACAAGAAAATTATTAAAATTTATTTAATTACTCCAATTTGCAAGAAAAAAAAAAGATCTCTGTTTTAAAAAGTGCCCAAAGAGGAAAACTGTTCACACAGATAAATAAATCTTCCAAAAGGTGTATTTTTTCCTTCCTCAATGGGTGCGGGGGGGGGGGGGGGGGGGGGGGGGGGTGCAGTTATATAAGGCAAGCAGACTCCAGGTTTATAAGGAGTCATTTTTATGATGATAAACTTGATTGCGTAACATGATGGCTAATGTAAAGAAGTTTGAAGTGGGCAAAAGAAGACACAAACAAGTGAAGAATCAGAAAGGTGACAAACCTAAATACAAATAACACAAGCTTCATTCCTTTATCTTTTTTATGTGTCAATTAATTTACAATTTTTTGGGGGGGTTGGCTTCTATGCACAATGAATGAAAATAAAAAGTCAATGCCAACATTGCAAAAGAAGAAACAAAACGCATCAAGTATGAGCTGCAGATTTCTTGCATGTCATATCAAATTTATGTTGATAGATTGAATTCAACGGTCTTTCAAGTTCTTTTGAGAAAAAAAAGAAGTATATTTTAATTGGCGACTTAGGCCCATATTCTGGCATCAGGTTTAACTTAGACCATGGTCTAACTCTGTGCTAAAATCATGGGAAGCCAAAAGTGTCAAAATTTTTATTAAGTTGTATGTTTCTTATGTTTTCTGTGCTCTTTCCTGATTCACCAATGGTGAAAAAAAATCATCTTTTTATACTTCCTAGACAATTATGAATGATTTGAGAGCCAAATGAGCTGAAATATGATATCTCTACTGTTAGTGATTTATGTAAAAATTGGCTATCCATACTTAAACCACAACTTTACACCTGAGTATAAGTTAAACACGACTTCAGAATACGGGCCTTTGTATTTATAAACTGACAACTTCGACAACTGGGGACCATTTCATGAAAGTTGTCAGCCCAAACAAATAGCCCCTCCCACTTCCCCAAAAAGTTATTCTCTGACAGTTGCCATCAAAACAATCAGAAGCCAGTCGTTCTCTGTAATCAACAATCTTAAATTAGTCAGCACTGACAGTTATTGGCAGCAGACAAAAGTTGAAGATACCACCCACCCTCCTCCTTCCTCTGAACGATGGGACTGAAATAAATCTAAATGAATATTCACAACTGTATATTTTCCATAGGCCTCAATTAATATTTTAGCATCATTTAATCTCCTTTTGCAATCCATTTATACTTGAATTGATATTTCAGTCAGCCCTCAGCCCAACCCATCTTTCTTTAAAAGTCAAGAACGATCCCTGGATTCTTTTCCAATGTTGACTCTACATATTGTGTCATGACATGTACACACAACACACCAGTGACGTGTGCAGTGCTCGACTATTGCAACTTGGACCCAGTTCTCATTACCACACTAAAACTAGTTTACTGAAAACTGGTTTAGTGGAAACTAGTTTAATATGTAATGAAAACGGCTGAAGCGATCATCTTCCAAACCTGTTTGGAAAACCACCTCAAGATGTAGTTTTCGAGATCGCTTTGCCTCGTTAAACTGGTTTTAGCATAAGTGAGGACACAACCGTTCTTCAGGAAGCAATCTTTGCACATTTTGAGCCCGCTACTCGACAAACTGTGAGTAGAATGTCTACGCTGCGGTTTTGAATTTTGCGAGAAACATGTCACCCCCACTGAGAGCATTCCCATAGCAACAAGGCCACTTTAAATGAAGTGCTTTTGAAAACCACTTTCGGTTGATCATATGAGAATGCTAGCAATGCGATCTTCCAAACTGGTTTCCGGAACCGATCTCCAAACTAGTTTTAGAAAGTATTATGAGAATGGTGTCTTGCCCAATAAATGTCACTACATTCAACATGTATGTCTTTCAGAGACATGTTCATGACAGATGACGGAATGGCATTTTACAGCTTAACTTTCAATTAGTGCCCTCCAGAGAATTTTTTCAAACTTTAATAATAGCAACATGATAATCCTAATGTCATTTAAATATCCATGTATTAATATCAATGAATATCTCATTTAAAGGGACCTTTAAGAAAATTAAGTTTCATTGAACATAAATCGGCTTTCATTTTCAATTACATGTGATCACTTGCAATTAAACTCTGTTCTCACTCATGAAGTTTTTTAAATGAATATCACATTTACAGGGACCTATAAGAAAATTTAAAGTCTCATTTAACCTTAGTACCCTTTCATTTTCAATTGCATGTGATCACTTGCAATCAATCTCAGTTCTCACTCATGTATTTTACCATTATTATTTTTTCATCCACATACATGTACCCAATAAACCCAACCAATCAGTTATTAATGAAACACAGCCCTCACCTTCCTTATCTCTTTGTAAGTCAATATTTAATCAAAACATATTTATGATAATTGAATGGTACACGCAATCACCAATCTTTCTTTTCTTCCCACCCACCTCATTATTTGCATACCAGCCCACTGTCATTTGCAAAAGAAAAGTCCCTAATTATGCATGACAATAGCTATGGCACACATGAGTGGACGCAGCATGTGTGATGTCACAAGCTAGTGTGCTGTGCAGTATTTACTAATGTGTGTGTGTGTGTGTGAGTGTGTGTGCAGTACAGCATGGTACCTGTGTGTGCATAAGAGCTGTATTACGTGGAGACGGCATAGCCTGGCACCGGATTTCAATAGTGGTTTGTCCTTTTTTCCCTCAAAGGCTTTTTGATGTTGCTTGTACAGCGTTGCATGGTCTTTCTGGTGTCAAAAGACGGACTGCTTCGAATTCTGTACAACCAGTCAACCAACTGTCGCTTTGATAGCAAACATCAGTATAGGGATCATGTGTTAAAGAGCTATGACGGAATACACCAGTGTAGTAGTTAATTTACTGGCATGAGTTGTTACTAACTATCAAAAATGTTATTATCAGAGATGGAGGGGTCTGCTGTGCTGAACAGATGGCAAAGTCAAAACCTAGGAAGAAAACAGAAATCCAGCTATTCCTTTAAGCAGGAATGACATCAATTTTATATCACAGTAAGTATGCATGCCATTTATAGTGTCTCAAAACATGTCTTGTTGCTCATATACACATGTAACACAATTTAAATATATATATATTTTTTTGCTTTGGGGGATATACAGGTGGTAGGCCTACATGTACGCCACCCCAATATCATATTTCAAATAACGGATCCTATTTTCAATAAAATCTACAATCTTTCTCACCAGGGTAATGCATGTATAAAAGTGTTCTAATTTCATTATTTCATGCATTGAAATTCAAGTCAGGACAACACATTAATTTTGCTTAAAAAGTTTTTGCCATTTCGCAAAAAAGAGGAAACGACATTTCATTTTAAATCATCATAGCTTAGAGAAAATTAAGTCAAATTTAAAATACAGTCAGTACTGCACAATTGATATTGACATTTCACACCCGAGGGTACATATTTACAAGAACACACATTAACCTCAATAAGTCAAAATTTCTTTATAATAAAAAATAAAATACAATTTGACTTTAGACAAAGTGATAACCTGCATTTGCATGTAGGAGGAGCATAGGGAGAATATTTTAGGAAATATGAGGTAAAATCTAGTATCCAGGCAGGATGCTATCGAAAAGAAATGCTTAATCATGATAATTTTAGGAAATGATGTGACCAAAACAGATTTTGAATGGATACTGATAAATGCCTTGTTGCTGTAACAATGGGTATAGTACTCATAATAACAAATCCAATTGCAAGGAAAGAAAATTACCACAACCCACAAATACAAAATTGGCTGACAACAGTTCTGATTGAGAATTACTGAACTTCCATGTAATCTTCACTTTCATCATATGGACTGACTATGACACAATATCAGGCAATAGCAACTAAAAAAAAAGATACTTTTGTTATTTATGCTGCAGTGCATTAACATGTACTTGAAAAAAAAGACCAAACAAAATAATACACTTGATTTGAACAGTTTGGGAAATATCTGAACAAGTCTGTCAAAAAATCTGTCAAAAAGATTCTACTTGAAACTGACAGTGCACTGGCAAAAATGACATCCATGATAATTGCTTGATAGCTTGAATTCAACACTGATGGCTTTTGCAGCTTTCTGCCAATTTGCCAAATTTTCTACCTGACTTTCATGTACATGCAATTGTTGGCTGCTTGTTCTTCTGTCAAAATCACTCAAACTAGTAATATTGAAATACTGACAAGAAGTTTTTTAAGTCAAAATATACATGCATACTACATGTATCTCATGTACATGACATGTCATCATTTTATAACTTTAATCATTTTACTTCTTTTTCAGTCAGATTCAGTATGATAACACAAATTGGAATTAGAAAAAGCATATCAACTACCAATGTTTAAACTAGTTTTCAAATTAGTAAATGAAAAAAATAAGAGAATTAAACACAAGAAAAAATGTCAGACAAACATGTACTCGGCAAATTAGAATATATTTGCCAAAGCAAAAATAGAGATGAATGAATTGGTCAAACAAACCGTAAATAACTGCAACTCATGATGTTTGTTCAAGAATACCATCTGACCTTTAAATAAATATTAAAGTTAATGGTCATACAAAAACCTACAAAATGTTAATCTTTTACATGCAAACAAGGAACCACTCTAAAATAATACTTGAATAAAACTGTATGATACAGGGGCTAAAGAACAATTTTCAGGGGGTGGAAAAGCAAAAAATCACAATGAGATGGTAATTTTCATGTTTTTTTGTACAATTTTTAATACTGAAAAAGTAGAGGAGGAGGCTCAAAGCCCAACTACCCAACTACTTCATGGTTCCACAGCCCGTGTGAAACTTCAGTGATCATTTTGGATCTATAGTCTTGAATTTCTAAATTACAACATTAATGAGTACAGCATACATTGTACATGTATATGGTCAATTCAAGTATGCCTGTGGGATATTTTATAAAAAGACAAACTTTTGTAAGACTGAATATGATACGATATCAGGGTTCATGGGGACGAAATTTACTTTCACACTAGTTAAGACCATTAGTTGAATTTCAATTACAAATGCAACCAAAACTATGACGTCTGATGTACATGTACATTGTAAAACATTAAGTGATTTTTCTTTTTCTACTTCTCTTTACAGACAGCAGCAAGGCAAATAATAGAATGGAAATTAGTTCTTGAGTGGACATCGCAATGCTGAAGCTCCAAAGATGGCCGTGGTATTTACGCTATTTATTCTGAAGGGCATCATGCTCCTGGTCGTGCTCCATGCATATGTTACCCATGGTAAATCTCTCAATGGGTTGTTGGAGAGGAGAGAAGAATGTCCAATTTCATGTACATGTTACAACCACACTGTCGATTGCAGCTTCATGAACCTAAGGAAAGTGCCTTTCAATATTCCCCCCAAAACAAAAGCGCTGTATCTGAACGATAACGTGATCGACAAGTTAGATTTTGGGCTTTTATCAAGACTCAGTAGGTTGGAGGAGTTGCATCTGCAAAGTAATAAACTTGAGGGAATCACAGAGAAAGATGTTGAATTCCTTCCACAGTTAAGAATTGTTGATCTGAGAGATAATCCTCTAGTGTGTGATTGCAGCCTTGCTCATGTGATGGGAAGGACGTTAGATGATACAAAAAAATTCAATGTGATATTGGGGGATACAAAATGTGTTGCACCTATGCAAAATGAGAAGAGACAAGCAAGTGATGTACTGAGAAAACTTGACTGCAGACATCGCAGTAGGAGAGGTGAAATGCAATGTCATCCAAGGTACTGTCTCAACGGTGGTACATGCATCGAAGGCAACGAAAGGCCATTTTGTGAATGCCCGGATTCTTTTGTGGGTCAATACTGTGAGAGACCAAATTCAGATGTTGTGCGCATCTTTCTAGAAGACATCACTGTTCACAGTGTGAAGGTATCATGGAGGCCACCACATCATGTTGACGTAGAGAAGTACTTTGTGACTTTCCGTGAACAAAGCCCTGCAGCCGATCCAAAACATTTTTGGACGCGAGAGGATTATTATATCTTTGTTAGACTAATTCCAGGGTCCTTTTACCAAGTGTGTATTATAGGATATTTAAGTGAAGATGATACTCTAGATGAATGTTGCAAGGAATTTGCCACACAACCTCATCCCAGTCAGCCCGGACCTGGACACCCGGACCATCCAGACCATCCTGATCCTCACTTCCCAGCTACTGAATCTAGAGACAGGGAAGATGTCATTCACAAAGCAGCTGTTATTCTAGGATCTATCATAGGTGTCTGTGCCTTTTTCATCATCTGCCTGACTCTGGTTTACAAATTCCGTTCCCTGAGCAACACCAGGAACTTGGATGGAAGATCTCCTTCCCCTCCGATTGATGACGAAAACGAGGCAGAAACAGAGATCTCTCAAGCTCCAGGCAGTGAGAACGATGCTGGTCGTGGTGTCTTTGTGGTTTCTGTTCCTGCTCCAGAACAACCAGCAGCTCAACCTGAAAATGAAGTACTTGAAACAGATACTGCAATGACAGATCCTATCCCAATTAACAGGGTCCTACATGCCCTACAGCCACCAAGTTCGCGAGGGCAGCAAGAGGCACCCTCACAAAACACTGTAGTATTATACCGTTCTGAAAACAGGAACACGGTGGAGGACCTGTCAAGGGACAACCCCTCAGGGACAGCACCCTTCTTTATTGTGGCAGATGGGAACCACTACCCTCTCGATCCAGCTCTTTCACATGTTTTATGCAGTGCAATGTCTAGAAGCAACGTTCCTAGACAACCCCTTCCCAATGAACCACCACCACCCTACTCAGAGAGAGCAGAAGATACCCAACTCACCCAAGTTTCAATCAGAAACAGGACAGAGTCTGATCATTTGTCTAATGTTACATGTGAAAGAAACCTTGATGCATCATCGGTAGACACTATAGAAGAAGACAAATAATTTTACTATTACCTCATCTTGTCTAAAAGTAGAGTAAACTAAGAGAGTAGCAACCCTTGCCTCTTTTGGGATATTAAACTTTGTATATTAAACTGTTTAGCTGTCATTGTTCATAAAATAGTTTATGAAAGGATAATCAGGATTGAAATAAACAGAGAATCCTTTAAACTGCTTTGTAAAAATACATCTGTTTCAGGAAGAGCTTGACTTATGTCCAGTTCAATAAAATACAGTGAAATTGTCATATGGCTGGCAAACGGGCAGTAGGATGTGTATGCACAATGATTTTCAATTCTTGTGCGAATGGCACAAGGGCTATAGCTTGATTGCACACTATGAGAAAAGTAGTGTACGCGAGATTTAACACCTGTTTTTCTGACCAACACGAATAGGAATCGACTGACACAAAAGTCCAAAAGCTTTTCTGTCAGTAAGGCAACAAAATTGTATTTCTTTTCTAAGACATCTCAACATTCTCTTCAAATTTTCTATATTTCATTACAACAGATGTTAATAATCACAAACTCAATTGTAAAAAAGAAATATGACAAATTTATATGACCAGAACATGTAGAACACAAAGGCCATATTTCTGTTCATGTTTCATTGGGATTTAGCAAATAAATGTAGCAAAAAAATCAAGGCCCCATTTCATAAGAACTTACAATATATTGTAACTTTGCTATTACAATAACTACATGTACATGCACCATGAAAACATTGACTTTCATTTGCTTTTAAGCCCTGTTAACATGGTTGTTTATGGCATTTTTAACATGATGTAAGTCCTCTATGAAACACACCCTTTATAAAGTTTTGGGTGTACTAATTCATTACAAAGAGGAAATTAACGCTTTCCTTAGTTTACTTCATAATACAATTGATTTACTATAAATTAATTCCAAAATATATTTCGTTCAAATAATATACTGTGAAACTAGAATTAGTTAATTAAAAACAGACATTCCACAAAGAGAAAATTTGCCTTAAAAGTTACTTTAAAAAAAAGGTACTGCAGCAAGCAGGTTATTATTCAGTGAAGTATCAATTGCCTTAAATTCAAATATATCGTTGAATGTAGAATAACTTATGCAATTTTAAAAGATATACGTTCACTTTGTTGGTATAATGTAATGTGTATGTATTCAACTAAGATGTTGGTTAAAATGGGAAAACAAACATGAGAAGAGAGAGAGAGAGGGGGAAGGGGGGGGGGTCTCCATTTTGTGATATTTCATAGGAAGAGTAACCACACACTACATGCATATAACTAAGGTAAAGCCCTCTTTACAAGACATTAACCAATGAATGTCCATCTCTAAGAGGTCCGTGCTTTCACCAACCACAAACAAATTCAATGGCTGCCTGCATAAATATTTGGGGAATAGTTTTTTTGGAAGAAAATATATACTATTAATATGTGGGTTAAAAACTACAGGAGGATTTTATCACAAACAAGTGATAAGAGAAGAAATTGACACGATTATAAAGAGATTATCTGTCACAACTTCGGTTTTCAAACAATTTTGGAGTGTATAATTGCCTCCGGACAACTTTTTTTCTTCAATTTTTACATTGATGTGCTTGGCATTGGAAAGCTAGTGAAAACAGAAGAAAAAACAAAGGTTAGTCTGGCATTATCGGTGGGGCTAAGACCTCCCTTAGCCCAACTCATATAATGGGAATTTATAAGCAAAAATTTGCAAATGTAAAATGCCTTTTAATAAAAGGTTAAATATATTTATCCAAACATTGTTGTTGTAACAGTTCATGTACATGTAGCTGGCATGTAGAGTGCATGTCAATGCAATTTGTAATAACAGAAATCATAGTAGTGTCATGACCACCTAAAAATCTGAAAGTTAGTTAATTGCATAGCTTGATTTCAACATTCATCACACTTTAAAAAAAAAAATACAGAGAGTTAAAGAGTTAATACTTTTGCATTGAATCTCTAAAATGTGATGGATGGAATAAGAAATACGTTTTTGAATAATTTGTGTTTTGTAAAATTATACACCATTTGGTTAAGTTGATTATTCAACGATGAAACAAAAATCAGGGTCTAGCTATTCTTGAAAGAAAATTGATACATGTACTGCTTAATGCCAAAGCTTATTATAAATTGATGTGACATCATATGTAAGAACGATGTACTGTATTTCTGTTGTCTAACATGTACTTAATGTACTAAAATGAAAATAATTGACTTGACTTAAAATCATGAAGATATTTATATTCTGTGAGATTTATATATTTTGCTTCAAAAAGACTATGGGTTGTGTTGATTGATATGTTAAATTAAAAGAAACAAATCAAGTGGAATATTTGAGTTGTGTTTCTCATTAGAATGTAGTAAAATAAAGTGTTACAGAATTCAGTGTTAACCAAGGAGAAGTTGGATTATTGGGTCATACAGAGAGACGGATTTAATTTAATCTTAGAACTTTGAATTAATCTCAAGCTCAAATAGAATATAATCGGTTACTCTTTGAAATACTGGTCCCTAATGAATCTGATACATGTATTCCTGGTCCCAGCACAGAGCATTCTGTTGGATATTTTAACCTGATATTATGAATTCTCTTGGACCTTACAAAAACTTTTAACTTTGATCAGCAAAAATATGAGATTCAAGAGAGGAGGGAGAGGGTGAGAGACAGATAACGTAAGATGGAGGGAAAAAAATAACTACATCTGCAAAATACTTGTGCTAATGAGATGCTGTGAAGTATTATGAGCTCTACATTCACAGATTTATTATTTCTAAGAATCGACAGCTTGTAGCTGGTTAACAAAGAAATTCAATTTGTCTTGGTTGTACTTGAGATATAAATGTATTTTAATATAATTACAGAATGACCTAAAAATATCAGAGGGCAGATTTTTACTGTTTGTTATTAAAATGAAGAGCTCATTTGTACGTCACATCCTCTCTGTGGAACAATGAAGTGATAATGAAAAAAGAAGAACTTATTTCAGACTGTGAGTATTCTATTCATTCAACATACATAATTCATAACTTTTATCAATATCATTATTTTCTTTTAATCAAACTTTCACTAAAGTACTTCAAATATTTTCTGATACAGGGTGAATAAGCCTTATGAGTTTCATTCTCCTTTTAGATTTCCTGTAGCAACTGGAGGTGGATTTGAAAGCACACAGACTATTTAAAAACATGTGGGCTGCACAGATGTTACCTTACACTGCTCAAGAAGAAAGAAATATTATCCATACTGCATAATGCTCAAGTATCTTAAAGGCCATAATGGAGTTATTTCCTTTCACTGCTGGTTTAGATACCAGGGTCCCATATTGATAGCGACATGCATTGGCTGACAGTGATAGCGGCAGGAAACGGAGCAAGGATCTAGGCTTCCCTGGTTACATTCCTAACATGGTACGACCTGGTACAGACCAACATCAATCTCCTTCCACATACAGGATTGATTAATGTGAGGCATGTTCACATTCAAACACAATCACAATCTCTTACCCACCAAACACATGTACAGACCAACATCAATCTCCTTCCACATACAGGATTGATTAATGTGAGGCATGTTCACATTCAAACACAATAACAATCTCTTACCCACCAAACACATGTACAGACCAACAGCAGCCTCCTTCGACATACAGAATTGATTAATATGAGGCATGTTCACATTCAGACTTAAACACAATCTCTTACCCACCAGATGATGTGCTGACCTAGTCATTCTCCTTCCACATGCAGGATTGATTAATTTGAGGCATGTTCACATTCAGACTTTATCACTATCTTTTACCCACCAATGTACAGACATATGTCCAGTCTCCATCTACATACAGGATTGACTAATGTGAGGGATGTTCACATTAAAAGTTAATCAAAACCTGGTACATGTAGGTAGAGCAAAACATGAATTGAGCAACATCCTGATCTAGTATTGATAATTATTCAATATCATAGAAAAGTGACACACATTTCAATATGTATCTCTCTCTTTGTTAAAGGGATGCTCCAGGCTGAAGATATATAGAATAAATAGAGTAAAATTCACAAAGCAAAATGCTGAAAATTTCATCAAAATCAAAATCTGATTATACATACATGTAACAAAGTTATTGAATTTTAAAGATTTGCATTATTCCAGTGAAACAGTTCTAGGCATGTCTTCATGAATATTCATTAGGTGGGTTGATGATGTTATATAGCCACTTGTTCTACCTACAACAAAACCAATTGGATTGACAACTGATTAAGTGCATTGATTATTTCTTGCTGCAACTTATTTTATAATAATGGAGATACATCATTTACACATTTATGAAAAAATGAAACAAATTATGATTTCATGTAATAACATAAGTAATAACATAAGAAAAATGAAAGTGGGGATGTGATATCATTAGCCACTTAGTGAATATTTATGAAGACATGCCTCGACCAGAACAATGCAAATCTTTAAAATTCAATAACTTTGTTATTTGTTATCCGAATTTGATGAAATTTTCAGCATTTTGCTCTGTGAATTTTTCTCTATTTACTAGTATATATATCAATATTTTCAGCCTGGAGCATCCCTTTAATGAAGGGCACATTCACAATCAGATTTAATTAGGGTTAAAGAAAGTTAAACATTATGGTACCTACAGTCTGCACATACATGTACAACAGGTACTACAGCATTCCCTACATGTAGCTAACAATAATAGCAACTTATTAATCAAATATGCTTTTAACACTGCACTTTTTGTCCTAAATTGGTGGGGCTAAGGGGGGGGGGTCTTAGCCCCACCAATTTCACCAATTTCACACTACGTTTTAGCAAAGTGGGCTAGCACAGTAAATAGTACGGTACTATCTGGCCCTGCAAAAAAGCAGGGTTAGCCGGCTTATTGTGGTGCTAGCACCACAATTGCGGTGGTAAGAGATGCAGTGTGAAACGAAACAGGGCTAAGCAAAAGCGGGGCTAAGCATTAGCCAATCACAGAAGTCAAAATTGCACGTTAATCGCGCTCTGTATGGTAAAATCATCAATATTTATGAGCTGTGTGATTGCCCGGGGTTAAGGCGTTAACCCCGGCTAAGCAGATAGTATGGGGTTAAGAAAGACAGTGTGAATCGAAAAAAAGATAGTATGGGGTTAAGGATAGTCCGGGGTTAAGGATAGTATGGGGTTAAGGAAATGCAGTGTGAAAAGCATAAAAGTGTAATACATGTATGATGCAGCTGGTCACAACTAGTCCTGATTTGTTTCCTTCATCTACACTTCATTACATGCACTGCAAGTCCTCTTTCAAATTAAATTCAATTGCAAATATACAGTTCTTTGATACCCTATTCATAAGTAAACTGACACTGGACTGATTACACATCCAAACAGCATATATACATTTGATAATCTAGATTCTCACTTTCTATACAGTCAGAGCACATTTCAAGGGGCAATAAGAAACTTTGTTGCTATTATGCTAAAACATTAGGAACTAAGAAGTTGCTTCCAGACATTTATACACTGTACAAGGCCAATGCTTATTAAAAGTAACACAGGTTTGCTGTTGACAAGAAATGCAGAAATTCCAAGACAAATTTGTTCTTAAAAAACAATGAATTGGCACCATTTTGATAGCTTGCAACAGATAATTTGTTGTATTTGGCATCAATAAAATTTTATAAGACAGGAACCTGTTCAATAATTTTCAACAATTAAAAAAAGTAGAAAAATGTTATTGGCAGTGCGCAGAGCATTTCTTACTTATTCATTACTACTTTGCATTCCCACATCCTTGTTTAATTACTGAATATACACTTGCAGTGTTCCCTTTCACACTAAGCAGGACTCCTGACATTGAGAAACCACATATTAACTGTGATGATCAAATACTGATTTGACAAAAATCAGATGAAAATAAGAATGTTATCATCATGGCATTTGAATGGTTTGCCTACATATGTACATGTATGTATTTTTACAAAATGCTGATATGCACATCCTGAGCAGTACTCAAATTGGTGAGCTGACAATGTTACACAATCATCGTTTCTTTTGAATAATATTACATTAAATATTTCATTTTCGGTGTAAATTCAACATTAAAAAAGCTCTTTGCTAAGTTGCAATAATCATGTTGATTTCAATTGTTCCATGGTGGTGGATCAAAGTTTGACATTATTGGAGGAAAAAAGGTGAATATTCAGCATGAATGAATGACGATGCCATGTACAGATTTACCGGAGCTAACATTGTACTCATTGCTAAATACATGTAAGATCGCATTAATATGTCCACACTTTTTTTTCATTCATTGATTTTTATCAAAAAGTATATCAAATTTTTCCATAACATCTTCAATGTCATGTAATGCTGTAGTATTCTTGTGTAAATTATTTTAATTTGGTTTTTCAATTTTGACAACCAGTATTCAGCACAGTACAAATCAATGAGTTTGCAATGCATGGAAAAGTTCATTAAAGTCATGAGCTACCTCACCATTCATAAGTGGAAATGTCACGCCATATTCCATTTTGCAAATAAAATAATCTTATCTTCAACCTTGACAGCCCCTAACCTGATAACATAACCCACTTAAAGATGGATCACAAAGGAAAATATGACTCACAAGATAAAATTGGTTTATATATCAATAGATACAAATACTGTACTTCTAATAAGTATAGGTTCAACTATTTTAAAAGCTTGATTAAAAGTTTGAACTTTAGTTTCATCACCTCATATGCTTGGAGATTCAAGAATACGGTAGTTAATATCTCCTATTCAAATCATTGCATCTTACATGTAGTTACCATCTCCAACAAAAAAAAAACCCAAGTGAACAAACAAAATTACAGTAACCCAGATGGGTTATTCAAATGAATCACTCTACGCACATGCAACCATGTACTTTGGCTTGTGGTTATTAGTTTTGTTTTATTTCAAATGTATAAATTAATTATAATACAAATGTTTTTTTCAAAAATAAGAACAAACCCTAAGATGGGCTGTGAGTCTTTCTTAATCCAGGTGGGTGTTTCATAAAGCTGTTCGTAAGATATGGATGACTTTAAGCATGACTGTTGACCGCTTCTTGTTCTAGATGATACATCCCTATGTCATTCATTTAGGAGATAAGAACATGTTCCAGTCATTTGTAAAGTTGTGTGTAACCTTACGAGCAGATTTATGAAACACCCACCAGGATTTTTTTTTCAGAAGCCTGTCACTAATGGCCCATTCTCTAAATTTCTATAAATTTGCTTTAATAAAATGTAAAAATATGAGGATTCAACATTCATTCTTTTCTACTGGTTTCTGGCATCAAATCTCATGCTAAAATGAATTCATTCTGGTGTATGGTGCTTTCATGGCTCAAAGATAATCCACATCTGACCTTTGTCATGTTGTTCATAGATCAGTATTTGAACAGATAATCATTCGGATAGCGCAACTGGGCTCCGTCTTACAAAGAGTTATGATTCATCTAATCAATCATAACTATATGGAAATCCATCGGTGTCGTAATTTTTTCTACAGGAAATCTACAAAATGTCCTTTCAAACACACCAAATTGTCAAGAAAATTATGAATGTATGAATTTATACATCATATCTAGAATTTTTTTAGAATAACATGAGTTTTAGATGTTGGCGCAGCTGGCTTTTCATAGTTGAGGTTGATCAGGGGAGCGTTTCATGAAAGGACTTGTCAGATGTTTTATCCGACAAGTACTGTTTTATCCGACAGTTACTATGGTAACAGTGTCTCTCAGCCAATCATAATCAAGGAAAGTTGTCAGACCTGACAACTTGTCGGATGAATATGTTGATGAAACGCTCCCCAGATCAATCTTTGTAAGACGGGGCCCTGGTGTTGACAATGTGACATACAGGAATGACAATATTTGTTGTATTCATACATGTACAGGAATCTCGCTGTGTTAATATTTGCAATTCCCAATAGATTTTTGAATGTGAGGCCCTTTATTTCCAGGAAATCTCCACAAGCATATAAAATATATAGGAATGGAGATTATGATTCTACATGTATATGATGTATTCATTCAGTGTAAGATCATATATAACAATATAGAAAAATCATGAAAATGTAGTTCACATTCTCCTTCTGAATTCTACCATTAATAGTAAGTCTATGGTCGAGTGGTCTAAGCAGGGGTGTATCCAGTCTTCGCCAATAGGGGGGCCCGGAATTTTTTTCAGCAATATTTTTTCCGATCGGCCACTCGAAGATGATTTTTGGTTTCTGTGAAGGGGTAGTCCTGATAGTCACTTCTTAGCTTTATTTATCATAATCTTTATTTATATAATGCGAGCGCAAAGCGCGGGCTAATTTTTTTTGGAAATCTTCTGTATTTTTTCCCTAAAATTTGAACATTCTGTGCAATGTTTGTTTTCCTGAATAAGATGTGTATGCAACTAAATAATTACTACGAACGCGAAGCGCGAGCAGAAAAGAACTGATGGAAAAGGTACCTATTAAAGACTGCATGATGCAGTTAGCCATGAAGACGTTACAGATTTTTTTTAAATCAAATAATGCGAGTGCGAAGCGCGAGCTGAAAAGTTTTGACATTTCTACATAAAGAATGGAAAATTTTAATCAATTTTTGTAATCGTGAACATGAAAGCTATATAACTGAACAATTGATGCGAGCGCGAAGCGCGAGCGGAAAAAATTCGAGATTTAGACCTAAAAACAAGCCGCTCTATTTATGCTTTGTAAATTATGAAAAGAATGAGTACCGGTAATAGGGGATCTTCCTACATTAATAATGCGAGCACAAAGCGCGAACAGAAAATTTTTGATATTGTGATCTGAAACTGGATGATTTAAATAGAGAACAAGTTGAGTATCTGAATAAACATGCGCGTGTTCAATATTTAGACCTAGAATTTAGGCATTCTAAACACATCTTTTATCATGAAAATCAAACCGAGCGCGAAGCGCGAGCTTAAACTATTTGATATTCCGATCTGAAATCTATATAGATCTATAGATCTCTATATATTAAGCACTTTGTAGGAAAATTGTGAGGTGGGTATGGATCGCACTTAATAAAGAGCTGATATTTTTAATTATAATTACTTTGAGTTTTGACATAGGACCAGGAGGCCGTTTCATAAAGCTCTTCGTAAGTTAAGAGCGACTTTAAGAACGACTGGTGAACCCTTCTTACGCGCTAAACCATCGCCAATTCAATATGCCATTTACGACAAGAAAGGATCACCAGTCGTTCTTAAAGTAGTTCTTAACTTACGAACAGCGTTATGAAACACCCACCAGGACATCCTTCTAACATTTCATAAGAAAATGATGACTGTCTTCCTATTCCTCTTGCTAAGCCCGAGATGAAACAAAGGGACAATTCAATTATCAAATTAATATCTTATTATTAATGCCTAATGATGTCACAAAATCTGATGATCGTATGGCCTGAAAACGGGACATTTCAAGCACTTTTGAAATTATAAATAGGATGCATCAGTTAATATATTTTTAACCATTAATGCGAGCGCAAATTGCGAGCCTAATTTTTTTATACACTGTCATGAAAAGGGGATTTTAAGTAGTTTGTTGTATTTAATCAATATTGAGACATACATAACTCGCCAATCAAAATGCAAGCGTGCAGAGCTAGCTAATACGTTTTGACAATCAGACCTGAAAAGCAATATTTTGAAAACTTTATGGAATACACGAAAATAATAGGTACCTGATGAATCGAAATTTGCGAGCCGCAGCACGAGCAGAAAATGTTAATATTCAGACCATAAAACTGACATTTATACAGAGCATTTAAAAAAAATCAATTTGTAAATCACACAAAATAATTAAAGTTCGATTTCCGAGATGAAATATGTTTTGTATATTGACTTCCAAACTTGATATTTAAACTCCATATTGGGCAAGATATGAAATCACCTAACAGGCGATGCGAGCGCAAAGCGCGAGCGAAAATTTTATATAGTGACATGAAAGATTAAAAAAAAAATGTTTCCAAGCCTTCCCCTCATCTTATTTCATTCACTCGTCTTCCTCTTCTTTTTTCTCCTCTCTTTCTATTTTTTTCTTTCTTTCATTTTTTTCATATTTTGCTCCGCCAATAGGGGGCCCGGGCCCCCCCCTGGATCCGCCTATGTCTAAGGCACCAGACTACACCATGAAAGTACACTTTTTTCTTGGTAAAAAATAGAAACTCAGGTGCTCAGACTGATGCAGAGGTATATACCTTACCTTTTTCAATTGTATATGCAACAATTACCTCAATGGTTTCTAAGAAATGCCAGTCATTTTAATAGCTTTCTTTTTGAAAAAGCAAGAAATAATAAAGCTTCAATGTACGCCATGCTTGAAAGCACCCAGCAGACAGAGGAGCAGAGTGATCAGTGCAGCAAGAGAGATGGGGGTAAACCAAGACTACTTTAAGCTTACCATAAGGCTTTTTCATAAGTGGGACAAATTGTGACATGAATTTTCTACCATGGATATCTCGATATATAAATTACTGCCAAGTCTGTAATGCTGAGACAATCCCTGTTTGCAGTCTATGCAATTATGATTTTATTACCTGGAACAGTAAATCTGATTTTTAATCTTGGACAAAATAACTGTGGAGAGGAAAATTGCCACTGATTACCAAAACTCAATACTGCAAATAAGCACAATAAAGAACAGAATGTACAGGGTTCATCCCTAAAATGAATTAGTGGAGTTGACAATAAATGAGCTGAATTACAGCTTTAAAAGTGTTGAATGAAAGATAACCTAATTACCTAAATTGTGTTTGTACAAGTGCACATTTTGTAAAGATAGGTTATTTGTTTTATCTCTGAGTTCTAAGAAAATCAAATGCTCTTATTTACTCAATGACCAATCAAGGATAAATGTTTTTATTAACAGAAGTTTACAGCAGTGATAATGTTAAGGCCCTTCATTCACTGAAGGGCACTATAACACATACATCTGTTGCTTTAGGGGCATATCATCAATGCATAGATCTCTTGCAAAACAGTAGGCCTTTTATATTTGCAGCGTGTCTGTGATATGTATTTTACTATTCTCATTATGAAATATTCACATTGAACATATCAGGCATGATTATCAAGTTTCTCCAAAGAGCTTTTTTACATTCTTCATGACTAAAAATATTTTCTCTCCGAGATGCATGCATAAAATAATGTGTCTAATGATTTAAACAGCATCAACAAGAAAAATCTTTCAAATTTTCTGAGAAAACAAAATCTTATAGAATTTTGTAACTTATATCATAAGGAGCTGCTTACGTGTGACATGACAAGTAGAAAAAAATGTAATGCTGTTATTTCATGAAGTATTTTTGCCAAGCCTAATGAATAAAGATGTCTCTCTATTTTAAAGCTTTTATTATTAAAACCCCACATGACTTCAGGATAAATTCCTCTTTAATGTTCAGATAAAGGGGCTGAGTTTCTGAAAGGTATTTGAATCATGAATCTTAATAACCATCAATGATGATCTATATCATTCATGAACACCTACAGTATCATTTACCCATCAAAGGATTAGTACTAAAAAAAACAAGACCCTAGTACTTCTCAAAATCAAGATCATTAAAAAAAAAGAATAGGGTCAATCCACGTCAAATCAACCAATTTTCAGACAATTTGTCACCCTTCGAAATTTTGCTAATTTTAAGGCATTTTCAGCTATTTTTAGATCAATGTCAAGGTCAAAAGATAAAGATGTGACTTTATGTATTATTTGGATATTAAAATACAACCTGAAAGGAACATGATTTGCAATTATCAGCTTAAAATCATCATTTGTGTTAAAATGACACATAAGTGAAAGTCGGTGTAAACAACCTCTAAAGATGGGAAATTGGCGGATTAAAGATTTTGGGTGAATTTCAGCCATATTTTCAAGGTCATTGTGTTGAAAAAAAGGAATTAATACTAGATCATCCAAGTACTTATTATGGACTACCAATACTGCAAATATCAACATGATCAGGCTTTTAGTCTGTGAGAAAATCAAATCTGAAATGTGTTGTAAAACTCATAGGTGTTGTGAATATGCTGATTTTAAGCATTTTCAGCTATTTTTAGATCAATTTCAAGGTCAAATGATAAAGATGTGACTTTATGTATTATTTGGATATTAAAATACCAGCTGAAAGGAACATGATTTGCAATTATCAGCTTAAAATCATCATTTGTGTTAAAATGACACATAATTGAAAGTCGGTGTAAACAACCTCTAACGATGAGATATTGGCGTATTAAAAATTTTGGGTGAATTTCAGCCATCTTTTCAAGGTCATTGTCTTGTAAAACAAATTAATTTATAATAGATCATCCAAGTACTCATTATGGACTACCAATACTGCAAATATCAATATGATCAGGCATTCAGTCTGTGAGAAAATCAATTTTGAAATGTGTTGTAAAACTCACGGGTGTTGTGAATACGCTAATTTTAAGGCATTTTCAGCTATTTTTAGATCAATGTCAAGGTCAAAAGATAAAGATGTGACTTTATGTATTATTTGGATATTAAAATACAACCTGAAAGGAACATGATTTGCAATTATCAGCTTAAAATCATCATTTGTGTTAAAATGACACATAAGTGAAAGTCGGTGTAAACAACCTCTAACGATGGGAAATTGGCGGATTAAAGATTTTGGGTGAATTTCAGCCATCTTTTCAAGGTCATTGTCTTGTAAAACAAATGAATTAATACTAGATCATCCAAGTACTCATTATGGACTACCAATACTGCAAATATCAACATGATCAGGCTTTTAGTCTATGAGAAAATCAATTCTGAAATGTGTTGTAAAGCTCACGGGTGTTGTGAATATGCTAATTTTAAGGCATTTACAGCTATTTTTAGATCAATGTCAAGGTCAAAAGGTAAAGATATTGCTTTATATATTATTTGGATATTAACGAAGAACCTGAAAGGAACAAGATTTGCAATTATCAGCTTAAAATCATCATTTGTGTTGAAATGACACACAAGTAAAAGTACCTGTAAATACAGTTTAGCGCCCTATAATCACAGAAAATCGACCTGATTTATTGTTTTTGATGATTTTCAGCTGTATTTTTCAAGGTCATTGCCAATTTGTCAAACTATTTGTGATGCATATCCTTTTAGTACTAATTACAGACTACCATTACAGACAATACCAGTATTTGTTGGCTTTTCATTTCTGATTTATTGCAATTTGAAATGTGCTGATAAACCTTTATGTATCGTTTTACATTGGTTTAGGGTGTTTACGACCATTTTCGAATGCGTAAACCAGCTATTAAACATTTCGGTCACAAACAATTTTAAGTATCCTATGAAAATATAGGTAATTGTCTATCAGTATACAGAAATTGGTGTTGCTCCTTGATGGGACGAGGGGTGATCCGTGACCTTGAACTTGGCAACTTTTAGAAAAAATCCAACTTTGAGGGCGCCCTACAAGAGATCGACGCGCACATTTAGGCCAATTTTTTGTAGGTCTGTTGAGCAAGTGGTAGTCTTCAAATATGCATACTATTGGGCTCTAAGCTAATTGAATTTGGAAGTTATGAGCTTCCAAACATGCACCCAAAATCACTGACTTGGACGCTTAACACCATTTTCAGTGACCTCGTGCGCAATAATGGCTGGTCAGATCCGTGCCATAATATACTGTGCATGTTAAGACTAAAAAGTTCTTCCAATTTACAGAAAATAAGCACTCTACCTCATCAAACTTGGTTGCAGCAGTCAATCAAAAATAGTAAATTTTTTTTGAATTTGGTTGTTTGGCCACGCATTGGTTGCTAAGGGAGGCCGTATCTTAGCAACCGTTTGACCTTGGGGCAAAATATTTCAGATTTTTCCGTCAGACACTTGGGGGAACATTTGGTGCGAGTTTAAAGAAAATCGAAGGGGGTCGGGTGACAAGCATTGGTTGATTTGACATGGATTGACCCAATAGGAAAGCTATTGAAAACTGAGAATTCTCTGAAGCATAGCAAAGTCTGAAGCTCACAGAAACGCCCTGACAATAGGCTATCTAGTGAAAAGAACAAGAACTTCCAAGAAACAAAAAGAAAGTAGAGAGAAAAGCATGAAATATGTGCATTTGTACCATCATTAACAGGAAACTTTCTAGAGCATGTCTGAAATGCCCTACAAGATCCGTCTAATGAGATGTTAAGTTATATTTGAGAAAAAGGCAAGTTAATAATCACAAAAAATTATTAATTCTTTGCTTGCCATGTCAAAGGTCAACTGTCCATATCATTAAAGGTCATGTAGAGGTCACGACACTCACATACACGCACGTCAAAATTTCAAAATACTCAAAATCACTTTTTTGACCAAAGTAGAGTACATTTCAGGTCATTTTAAAGCATTTCAAAAACTTGCGCACACGCACGGTTACACGTGCGTTCTCGTGTGTATCGGCATTACGCAATACAGAATCACCTTTTTTTAATGTCAATGCATTTATGATATAATTCTGAGCAATTTGATAAATTGATTAACCTTTTACGATCAGTAATAAAGGAATTATTAACCCTAAATAGACTGGGCTATTTCGATGCCTAAGAAGACTGGGGGGGGGGGCTGATTCAGCCCCCCCGTATGATCTCGGCCGTCGACCGCGCGATCGCGACGTGCATTACCCATGGCATAATCTCCAAGACTGTAGGATCAAATTTTCCGAAAAATCTTATTATTCATTAATTATGCTAATTTATGCGTAAAATCAAAGATTTGCTCTAATTAACTAAATAAGGCCTCTAAACTGCTAATTTTTTATTCACAGACTCTTTGAAGGATTCTGATCAAATGTACTTTAAAAAAAATTCAATATCACAATTCTTTTCTTATGTATTTTATTGTTTTTAAAATTTCTTATGTATTTCTTTGTTTTTCGACTTTTTGTTTTTTATTGTTTTTTCAATGGAAATCGTCCGCTACTTTATTTTGACCCTAAACAAGATGAAATTAATTGATTTTGATTAGTAAAATTGAAAATAATGATACATTTAGGAATTTTGGCTAAAAACACAATTTGCATTGGATTTGTACACAAATTCACGTTTTTGAGCAATTTCGGGTCGACATGCACTTACAAATTGTTGCGTAATTTCGGAACCACGTACCCGGGCGTCGCAAATTTGGTCTCAAAAGTTGCGCAAGACTTGAAAGAAAAAAGTCATGGAACGGCGCGGCGCCAGCTTTTCGCGTTAAAGATTTATCGCGAAAAATGTCGAGGGGGGGGGGGCTGAATCAGCCCCCCCCAGTCTTTTTAGGGTTGAACCTCCATAGAAGTCTACAGCACCCGCACACACGCTCTCTCACCATAGGCCATATATGTACAAAAACATTCTCACACAAAATTCATTATAGCTCTTCAGAAAAAGCGTTGACCCCCAATTTTTATTTCATATTAGGATAGAGTATAAATCGTAATATGATTTCATGTCTTATTTGACCCTCAATAATGTCATGACGTCATCAAAATAGCGTTGGAATTCAAAATTGTCATTTTGCGTGTTATGACGTCATCAGAATTGTGCAAATTTGACTCTTACTCTGTAAATATTGGTTGATTTTTGCCCAATTTTCGATATGTTGTAGGCGTGTAGCTGAGGGCTTACTCTTTCTGAATTATTGCCTTAATTTTTCATTTAAAGGAATGGATCATCCTGAAAAATGGCAATTTATAGAAGCATGTCATTTTTGCTCATTTTACGTGTTATCCCTATGAGAGATGACTTTTTCTCAAAAACTGGATTCTACATTTCTCTTTTTCATGAGCTATATCTCCATTGCTTATTATCGGCTTTCCCTGAGCTTTGAATATGTTGTTGCTGAGATTCTAAGCTTTCACAACTGTGCCCTTCATTTTCCGATCAGACGCCGGGATCATGCCCGTGTTTCACTTGCAAAATTGAGTTTCAGATTCTTGTATTTTGCTTATGTGTAAAGTCTATGGGAAATAGTGTAGCTAAATCGGTATGGCATCAGACTTACATCTCAAGTGGTCATGGGAGCACGGGTTCGAGCCCAAGGGTGAAAATGAGTATTTTCCGCCCTTTTTTTCCTTTTCATCATTTGGCACATGGTCCTTTATGACCATTATAAGGTATAAAAGTGAAAATATTGCACAATAAAAGAGATCAAAATCCCTTTCTTCATATACCTTTTCACACAACTTTCTCATTTCCCATTTTTCAAAAATTATCAACACATTCTTTTCAGAATAACAGTTCAGTTTTCATCATGATGATCATATTGATCTGAATAAACATGGCGATCGTATTCATGATCATGAGAATCAGAGACAGATCACCTACATGTAATTTGTCCTCATGACAAATTAAAATTGAGTTTCTTATTATTTTTCTGCTATTTTTACACTAATCTGAATGTCAGCGTGTACTTCCCTTTAACATGGCACTCTAAAGAATACATACAAAAAGCCATATAACAGTGCAGCAATGACATGGATACAATTAGGTGGAAGCACTGCATGGGCAAGCAGTTTGGATCAAAACTCTAGTATACCATGGATTGAATTCCTTCAACATAGCACAAGTGACTTTTTATATTTTCCTATTTCATTTTTATCAAGGCAATGCAGCATGCCTTGTAATCGAGGAAAAGAAAGTGCAAACATTACATGCAGGAAAGTCGGATCCGATGACAGGGGAAATAATATCTTTGTAAGGTGCTTAGAGAAGTTGCTCTGATGTATCAAGGGCTACACAAAAGTGGAATAATATTATTATATGACGTAAATCTGGTAACATGAACAAAGTACCATGCTCTTTCACCAGTCTACACGTTCACCTCCACTTTACAAGTTTTTATTGATCAAGGGTGTCATTAACTGATCTTCACAACAGGATAAGAGTAAAATAATAACGGAAGAAGATGCTACATATCTCCAGACAGGAAGATGAGCTTCTATGTAGATTGGGCCCTCGCTTTTCTGGTACTGGAAACTGATTCGTTTGCAAGAGATTTGACACACATGTCGCAAATGGAAGCTTGAAAATGGTTTTAAGACATTGACCCAAGGATGAGTTCCTTCCACGCATTGAGTGCTGGTAGCGGCAGCTCAAGCTTAAGCTGGGGGAATACTAACACTAACAGTAAGAATGGGAGTAGTTATATTTAGATAGATGGTGCTATATACATTGTAAATGCCTATGCCTAATATCATTATTATCATTTTATGGTGTGTGAGATGACTAGTAGAATAATACAACCTGCGAGTAATGTCTTGAGTGTATCAGAGACTGTAAAATCCCATCGATATTTGAATGGCAGTCATACATTGGAAAAAGATATCTCCTTAGCAAATATATTGTGTGGGGCAGTAATTTAGTAATAGCAGAGAAGTGAATATTATTGGTGGTAAATGGGGATACACATCTATCTTTTTCAAGTATAGTCCGAAGTAACCCTGATTGACTGTAGACAGAATGCTGTCCAAGAAAAAAAGAGGAAAGTTACTCCGATAGGGCAAAAATATTATGAGAGGGGCCTGCTACATCTTGGTTTCTGTAACTCCAAACATGCACCCCTGTGTAATACTTAAATAGCAACAGTAGAATATTGCACGTTGAGCTCCGATTGTCAAGTAAGCAGCCTCATGATGGTAATTCAAAAATGATCTCTGATGGTTGCTAGCATACATTTGTTCAACCACAACTCTTGAGTCATGCAAACTTTTATGCAACCTTAGATTTTTTTAATGATTTTTATCACTTTTTTAAAAACCTTTTAATGATTAATGCAACCTTAGAGATATTGCGGGTTTACAAGAAGGCAACCAGTAAATATATCATGAAGCAAATGTAACAGTGAATTTCTTAGGAAAAAAAAGCTTGGCAAACACATGCTAAATACTGTGAACTGGATTGATCAACAGATTTACAATCAATGCATGGTTTTGTAGATTTGGATTTGCTTTGATTTTCATGGTTTTCACTGTGTTTTTTTAGAATTCAATTTTTAGAATTTGTTTGGGCCTGAAAACTTGTGTTTTCTGTGAAATACTGTGAATTCCATGTTCTTCCTGAATTCCCTGAAAATTTTCCCTTTTCCAAATCAGGGAAAACTGGGACTTGAGTGTTGCACAGCCTGGGTAGAAATGAGAGATGATCAAGGAATCTTACCTTTTCTGATGTCCTGTTCCAGACAGTGACATCGTGACCTGCTTTGATTAGATTCATTGCCATACCAGTACCCATTAGACCAAGACCAATGAAACCAATCCTAATAGAGATCATCAAAGGTGAGAGATGTAAAATTGTTAATCCAATTATTCATGAATATACATCAATCCATCTCAAACAACTGAGCATGCATATTTTTCTAGAAAGAGGACCAAATACCAGACACATTTTTCTTGAAAATGATCAAGGAATAGCAAGGTTCTTCTGTTTCTTTAAATTAATGCTTGAATTAATAAATTTTATTAACTGAAGACATTTTACAGGCTAGCTGTTGGACTTACTCAACACTTCAATATTCTATCATCTTTCTGAGATAGTATTAACTTACTTTTTCTCTGTAGGTTTTATGTCTTTCTTTGCTGTTTCTCCTTTCTGAGCAAGATGGGCCTGAAAACTGTTGTACAAATTGAGGGACAGGAACGACATATCTGAACGGGACTTCTTACCAGGAGCTGCTGTACTTGCACCCGTACTCGGCTGAACAGGAAGGAGAAAGCAAAAACCACATAATTAATGGTAATTGTTTGTATAATAAAAGGAAAGGCATGCCACATGGTTCTATACCAAAGGTATGACAAAAACTGGTTAATTTTTTTTCTCCTTTAATTGTTAAAGAATGGTCAAATAAAGAAGGGGGGCTAATGCCAATGATCTAACTATTGCTATTCTTATCAAGAGTGATAAATATTTATGTGTCTAAAGATAAGAGAAGAGGTTGATTCAAATTAAGAGTCATCTGCACTCTTTTCCTTTCTATTGCATAAATTTCATTGTGAAGGATTGACCAATTATCTAGCTATATACAGAGCTATAAATCTTCAAAACATGTGTTAATAAAAAAAACAAGTGCACTGATATTTTGGCCAAATCAGTGCATGATATAAAAGATCGGTCAAAACCAGCTATGAACTATCTTTGATCAGTAGCTCTAAACTATCTCTGATCATTATTTGATAAGTGTTTGTTTTTTCAGCATGACAAATCATAAACTCAAGTAGGGACAGTGCTTTCCGCGATCGCGGAAAACGGACGGAATTCACAGAATCGGCCTTTTGAAATGGAAAGTGGCTTTTCAAACGGAAAATCACGGAAAACATGTTTTTCCTCAAAATGCACAGAATAGCAACAGAAATTACTCCCAAATCCTCATCGAAATACAAATATCAACTGGCCAAAAACACGATCTCACTTCGCTACAACAATCCACACGTCGTGACTGCACTCGACTCCATCACAGATCGTATCGAAATTACATTCACGTCCACATAGCGATTGAATATCTCTCAATGAACGTAGAATAAAGGCATAAACACGGCCGTGTGTTGCCGCCATCTGCTTCCGATCATAATATCATGATCGCGGTACTTCTAAAATCCAAAATGGCGGAAAGGCGAAAGTTGTCGACTGCTCGAAATGATGTAAAACAAGTCCCAAAATCATCGATAAAATATCAATCAACCTTAAAATAATACTAATAATGTGAAAGGTGAGGATGTATTCATGTTAATTATGTTTCTTTAAATAGTTTTTGATTCATATCTCTTCAATCACGATAGATTTTAAGCGTTGTTAGTACAGTGGCAGATAGAAAGTTTGACCAGCGGGAGCATTTTGACATCGCTCATGCATTGAGTATTGATTTTGTATGTAAACGGAATTGACACAAAGTCTACTCATGAATTGAGCTGCGATTTCCGCGCAAGCACAATTTGCGTTTGCGATGTTTTGGAATCAGCAGTAAATTAATACGTGTGAGGAACGCGATACTGGCTCTAAATCACCAATTTTGAGACTAACCGAAGGATGGATATGGAGTGAAATTACATTGAAAAGTAAGAAGATAAGATTTTTATTCTTTTTAAGGTCGTTTGGTGCATGATTTTTACAATAAATATGCATTTAGTTCCACCTTTGTCATTCGGAGTATCAGAGCGAGTTCACCATCTTGATGTTCGGGTAGGTGTAGCATAGTGTAGCGGTAGTGGAGCCTTCACTAACATCACTTGAGGTAGTATAAAAGTGACTTACGGTTGCAGAGTTATGCGTTATAACATTGACCTTAAAATGACCTTTGACCTTACCATGTGACCTCTGATTTCGCCATGATATGCAGGTCTCCTCAGTACATCTAAAAACCCAGGTTTGGGTGAAAAGTGACTTATGGTTGCGGAGTTATGTGTCATAAGAGTCTTGCACGTAAACTTTAACGTTGACCTGAAACTGACCTTTGACCTTACCATGTAACCTCCGACTGCAGCATAACACACAGGTCCCCTAAGTACATCTACCATCCAAGTTTGGTTGAAAATTGACTCACGGTTGCGGAGTTATGTGTCATAAGAGAGTCTCGCACGTAAACTACAACGTTGACCTGAAAACAACCTTTGACCTTACTATGTGACCTCCGACTGCAGCATAACATGCAGGTCCCCAAAGTACATCTACCATCCAAGTTTGGTTGAAAAGTGACTTACGGTTGCGGAGTTATGGGTCATAATGTTTGTGACGGACGGACAACATTTGGATCCCTTACGGTAGTCTTGCCTTCACCTCTGGTGGGCGAGATAAAAATGACTATCATCAGGTCCACACCTCCTTCCCCTCCTCATCTCCCTCTACCCCTTACTCCTCCCATCCTCTCTACCCCTCACTCCTCCCATCTCTACCCCTTACTCCTCCCACCCTCTCTACCCCTTACTCCTCCCGTCCTCTCTACCCCTTACTCCTTCCATCCTCTCTACCCCTCACTCCTTCCATATCTACCCCTCACTCCTCCCATCTCTACCCCTTACTCCTCCCACCCTCTCTACCCCTTACTCCTCCCGTCCTCTCTACCCCTCACTCCTCCCATCTCTACCCCTTGCTCCTCCCACCCTCTCTACCCCTTACTCCTCCCACCCTCTCTACCCCTTATTCCTTCCATCCTCTCTACCCCTCACTCCTCCCATCTCTACCCCTTACTCCTCCCACCCTCTCTACCCCTTACTCCTCCCGTCCTCTCTACCCCTTACTCCTCCCATCCTCTCTACCCCTCACTCCTCCCATCTCTACCCCTTACTCCTCCCTTCCTCTCTACCCCTTACTCCTCCCATCCTCTACCATTTACTCCTCCCACCCTCTCTACCCCTTACTCCTCCCGTCCTCTCTACCCCTTACTCCTCCCATCCTCTCTACCCCTTACTCCTCCCATCCTCTCTACCCCTTACTCCTCCCATCCTCATGATTCTCTTTCATCATCTACATTTCTTCCTTCTTATTTTAATCTTCCTCTCATATCCCCCTTCTATTTCTTTGACATGTCCACTTCATATTAGCTTTTAGCTTCTTTAATCTAAACGTTAGACTTTTTCATACTTTGAAACAAAGACTGCTCAACTTCTGGACAGCCAAAAACCAACCAAGACTAAAGTTGTGCAAAGTCTTAAAAACATTGGTTGGAAACTAAAAATAAAAAGTTTGATCTGCAAGATTTGCTACCAACCGCCAATCTGCCTGCTCAATCGTCTGCTGACTCCTATATACACCCCCTTCAAAATGTGTTCTGTGGGGATGTCACTCGGTTACCAGAAATTCACAACATATATGCTCATATTGAATAGGCGTAATGCAAAATGAATATGCCTACCCTCTTTTTGGGTGTTGGTTTCTTGGTCACCTCTCCATCTTCCAAGGTTTTAAAGGGCCTTCCCCGTTTCTTGGGGGATGCAAGTGGTGTATTGATCTTGGTGAAGGGGGAGCTGGAATTTGACCCTTTCCTCGGTGAGCTACCAGGAGATGATGCTGACTGTGAGGAGTTTAACTAGAAAGAAAAGAGAAACAGAATTCAGATGTTATAACAATAGGAGGAATATAATTGGAAAGAAAATAGAAATGCAATTCAGATGTTTATATTCTTATTCAACATCAAACATGAATTGAATTATCAATTACCAAATTGTAGTTTCCCATTTGTATTATCAAAACTTGTGTGCATCTGAATCCATTGTCTATTCATCCATATTAGACATCTCCGTGTGTATTTTGTATTGACATGTACATGTAAGCAATACAAATTTCCACTGTAAACATTACTTATTGAATTGAATTTAATGACATAAGGATGAATTTAATAGGAAAGAGAAGAGAGAGATAGAATTCAGATAACAGCAAATTTATGTTAAAATTCATGACTGAACATTTATACCATTGCCCCTCTTTGTCTATCTATCTATTACATCACAAAAACTCAGAATAACAATTCTCCCAAATAAAATATAATTCTCTACGAAAAAAAAATGTCTCACCTTCTTCTTCCCTGCCATAGGTTCTCTGGAATAATCTTTAGTTGGTTTGCTGATAGACTTCAAGAAAATATCATCATCGTCATCATCATCATCCGATGGAGGGTGGTATGGGGAAGTGGTCTGGCCCTATAGGGATGGAGAATTGAGAGAAAATGTTTGGAAAATTTATCTTTTCATCCTCCTTTTTTATTATATGTCTTAAATTTTAGTGATTACAAGGAAAAGTTACCTAAAGTGCACCTCCCTGCTGATATCATCTAAGACTTTACTATTTCAGCAAATGAACAGCTACTCCTCATATGTAGCCCTATATATCTACGAATTTATTATTCCATGATACTCAGGATTGGAAAACAAACAAAGTGAATTTGGATAAGGATTGCTACATACTGGTACAATAAAAAGAATATACTTTATATTTTCAAGGAAATTACACTTCAGTAAATTGTCAAGCTTTTAATATTTTGGGGGAGTGGAAAGGACGGCAAATGACCATGTGCAATCTTACTGCAAGATCCATTTCTTTAAGGCAAACAAGAACTTGGTCACTACTCTGCTACTACATGAATATGTGGGGGTAAATAACCTACAATGTATAGTATATTAAGTCAGATTTGAAAATAATTATTTATATACTATGTACTCATCTCATAACTACACTGAACATTAGTATAAGTCACAAGTGGAAAAAGCAAGCCATCTTCTCTTTACAGTTCTAACTCTGTCCTGAGTGGTGTTTCATGAATGGTTTTAATGCATAACAGATAACCTGCTGAAATTGACAGAGCCCCCAGCCTTTTGCACAGAGGAAAGCCAAAATATGCTGATATCAACATAATAATCAAAACCGAAAAAAGCTTAAATCAGCTAAAAAGCTGAAATCTCACAGCCATGTAAAGCTCAAATCCACTATCGAAAAAAAAAAAAATTACAATCGCTTGAATTATCAAAATTTATTCATTTATTATTATTTATTTATTTGAATTTATTTATACAGGATAAAAACATGATCAGCACAGCTGTTTGACATCATGGTCATGATACAACATGTTAAAAAATTGAATATGTATAACAGTATATAAAAAAATTCATCAAATAGATAAAAATAACAAATACAATTTAACAAAGTAACTAGGGAATTCATGATATAAAACTACAAAAAAAATATAGTAATCTAAAAGAATTAAAAGTTAAAACAAAGTATATATCAATAATTCACTAAAAAAAATATGTAGAAATGAGACAAAATTAATATTCAGGAGGTAACAATTGATAAAAGAATAAAAATGACATTAGTTAAAAAAGGCAGCTTTATATACACGTTTAAAAGATTGCAGGGATTGGATATTTTCCGTTGATGTTGGCAAAGAGTTCCAGACCTTTATAGCAGCATATTTGGATGAGAGTTTAAAAATTTCCTTATTGGGTTTTGGCAAGACTGCGTTTAAGGAGTTGTAATTTCTAGTATTGATACCATGTCTGTCAAAATACATTTCAATTTCATTACAGTCTAGAATGTGCAAGCCCATTAATGCATTGATATGCTAATATACTAAAAAAATAGTCACATCTTTTTTTCAAAAGGCTGCCACTTTAATTCCTTGAATAGATCGGCGCTACTTACAGAAAAATCGAATTGTTTGGTAATAATGCGGGCTGCTCTTTTTTTAAGTTTATGGATATAAGGTTTCTGTTTTTTTCAGAACAATTACCCCAAACTGAACAACCATAGTCAATGCATGGTTGTATAGTAGATTTGTTCAATATATTGAACAATTGCTTATTTAGTATAGAACTTAAACGCCTTAGTGCATGTACTTTAAACGATAATGATCTGCAAAGTTTTTTGACATGATTTTCCCACAAAAGATTACAGTCAACTTCAACACCCAAATATCAAACACTGTTCACTTGTTTCAATTCAATTCCATCAAGTTCAACTCTAAGCTCTCCTCGACTTCTTGATTTACGAGAAGAGATGAGCATGATATTAGTCTTTGAAGCATTTATCTGAAGACGGTCTTCAGTATACCAGGCGTTGATACTATTCATACAATTTTGTAAATTTTCTTCAATCTTGTTTAGTGATGGATCAGTATAATAAATAATAACGTCATCAGCAAATATGTTACAAGTCCCCTTAGAAACACTTTGGACTATGTACAAAAAATTAAGTCCCCCTTTATTAAAAGAAAGAGAAATAATTGTTTCTCAATATTAAAGCACAAGAACAGGTCCACAGTCATTTGCTAACAAGCAACTTTATGAAACAAATCCAATTTCATAACAATCTTAACATAATCGCTAGAGGGTATTCATTTGTCTCGCAATCTACTATGGTCAACAAGGAAATTTGTGATCACTCTCGCAAAAAGTGTTCACTAGCTTTCTAGGACATTCGTGATCACTCTCGCAAAAAGTGTTCACTAGCTTACAAGTTCACGAGCTTTCGAGTGCCGCTGCAACTCTTTATCAAGTGACGAAAATTATCTGATAACGTATTCTATTTATACCAGTCCCCAGGACCGTACGCACGAACGCGGGAACAATAGGTGGGCACTGATCTGTTGTGTGATTGGTCGGGCGTTTCACCAATCAGTGCGTCATTGTACGGTGCGGCCGGTGATCCGTATATGCAAATAAGCCTGAGGTATATGCAAATACGCCGTGAGTCGGCAATATGCAAATAAGACAAAATTGGCGGGCTCGCTAGTTTCCCGTGGATGGGGGTTGACTAGCTGAGCGGTCTCTCGATCGGGGCCGGGAACGATCGGGTCGGCGTGCACTGCCAGGTAAGGGGGTATTGTGCTGTCCGATGGTTCGCATCCAGAAATCGGGGATGTCGATCCCGCTGTCTCTGTTGAAGTTGTTAGGACAAAGACGTATACTAATAGCCTCCTTAACCCTGCGTGTATACCAATGTCTCTCTTTGGCAATGCAATGTACACCCTCCCAATCTGGGTGGTGTTGCTTATCCCAAGCATGTTCTGCCACCGCGGATGTGTCGGTTTGCTGTAACTGAACATCGCGCTTGTGTTCAGAAATGCGTTCAACTATCGGTCGGGCTGTTTCACCAATTTCAGACCCTTCACATCCCTGGCAAGGAATGTTGTTTACTACGCCATCATGTCTGTGATCAGGGATGGGGTCTTTGGGGTGTACAAGCTGTTTGTGTAGGGTGGTGTCCAAGCGGAAAACCGTTCGGATACCGTGACCTTCTAATCGGCGTTTGAGTTGTGGTGAAAGACCAACTATGTATGGCAAGACTGTGCAAGTCTTGAAAACCTTCTGATCCCTTGGCGGATGTTTCTTCTTGAAAGTGTTCTCGATAAAACGGCGTGGGTAGCCGTTACTGTATAAGGCGCCACGTATGTGTGCTCTTTCTTTCGGGAGTTCAGGTGGGTAGCCGTTACTGTATAAGGCGCCACGTATGTGTGCTCTTTCTTTAGGGAGTTCAGGTGGGTGATTTATAATCTTAACATACATTGAAACAAACTGATTTAATAAGATGTACACCCTGTATAATGAACTCAAACGTCACACTGATAATAATGAGAACTTTGTAAATAAATAAAAAACAAATATTAAGAAAGAGCAAACTGAATGAATTCTTAATTGCATGCTGTCAAAATAATCAATGCTACTGGCATGACAATATCTGAAATATGATGCATGTTCAACTTCTGAAATTTTACATAATGTACCTTTCATTATAAATCTAATAATATCACCCAATGATAAAAAAAACCCACAACCATTGATGCCAAAAATATGATCCCCTCTATCTCTAGACCCCCTGTGCAATACATCAACACCCTTCTTTTTAAAGATATTGTTTAATTTTGTTTTTATTTTCTTTCATTTCAAATGTTACACATAGTTTTCCCATACTGTCACCAATTATGGGCAATATGAAGTGTTAACACACATCACAACATAAAATCTAAATTCATATTCAATTGTAAAAGTTGGCAGCCTCAATACAGATATAATTTAAATAAAAAGATTAGTTTAAACAGTAAATAAATAAAGCTATTTGAGCAGAGATTTCTTTGTTAAAGAGAAAATAAAGATCAGTGTTTAGTCCAAAAGAAAAAAAATACACAGTATAAAACTAAACATAATTTTTGAAACCATCATCTATAAGTTTATTCAAGGCTCCACATTAACTTTTTTTGGCGGTGGCCCGTTCGGGCCACCAAAACCTTCAAATAATTTTTTTTGGTGGCCCGATATTAAAGTTTGGTGGCCCAAAAAAATATAAAGAAAAACATTAATTAAAAATGAATAAAACAAACTTCTTAAATATCAATTCTGCAGCCACTACCACTAAGTACTTTCACTTTGTACATCTTGTATATAAATCTTGTTTGCTGTTATTTTACTTTGCTAATTGATTTGTGGTAATATATAAATTGTTCCATCATTGTAAATATGAAATGATTGAAAGAGAATAAAAGAATTGTATTGTTCCCAGGTTGTGTGGACTTTTTTTTAAATCTCCGTATAGACACACACTCATAATAGTAAAGTAAATAAATAGTGCATAGCAAACTCAGATAGATGTACAAAACAATGATTTTTCCCTTCTTCCTTTTTTAATCCTAAAACCTACATGAAGATTATGCAGGCCCCAAATCCAGTTATTTTCTCTTTTCCAGCATAATATAGCAGGAGAAAATCACAGAAAAATATGCTGCATTCAGATCAATGCATAAAAGGGGGAAACATACAAAAATAATTTTTAGAATAGTATATTGAAAAAAGAAAACCAAAATAATAAAATAAATAAGTGAAATAAAACAAAAGAAAGAAAAGGGAGAAAGAAAAAACAAAGAACAGGGAAAAAAAAAATCTAGAGAAAAAAACCAAAAGAAAATGAAAGAAAAATTATTATTATTAATATTATTTTTCAGTAGAAATATATTCTTTAATCAGGCATATTCAATGGGAAGGGGTATAAATGGTTTAACCACTGTAAAAAAAAATGAAAGAAAAAAAAAAAGAAAACGGCAAGTTATATCTGAAAAAAAAAACAGTGTGAGAAAAGTGAAAAGTCCTCCCCTATATTTGCCAAAATGTTGGAAAATTAACATTTCATATCAATGAAATGCCTTCCCAAAGTATTTACTTCCTCAAGAGTGGTTTAAGAAGTCATTTATAACAAGAAAGAAACTTTTTGTTTATTTTTTACTAGAAAAGACACAGCTTCGAAAGAAACCACGTGGGACTGTGATGTACTCACCTATGTGTTTTATGTGTATTAATGCATTTGGAAATCGGTCTTTTTGAGTCAAAAGAGAGGTCATAATTCTTCTTTTTAATGCTTGCAAATAAACAGGCTACACCAGATTTTAGTAATATGGACTGTAGAAGGGCATTTCATTGGTGTAAAATGTGACTTTGACATAGATTTTCAAAGTTCTGTGGAAGATTTCTTAGCAGCAACATTTTGTATCGCAGCTCCCTAAGTCTGAATAGTCTGCTAGCGCACAGCTAGCTGCAGTGGTTTCATGCATGCAAAGCTCACGCCAGACGGCCAGCACGGCCGGCTGGATAATAGTTACTGTATGCTATAGCGGTAGGCCTACATACTGTCATGACTATGCAATCTTTGTGTGTAGATTAACAAAAAGGGCGCATGACGAATTGGCTTGCAATTTGAACTGTAGAAAGTTGATAAATGCGTGTAAAATCGGGAGAAAAATTGCGCTACTTTTAAAATTATTGGTTGCCCGATTCGGGCCACCAAAACTTAACATTTTTTCAATAATGGTTGCCCCAGGTGAATTTCTGGTGGCCCCGGGCCACCGCTAATGTCGAGCCTTGGTTTATTGACACCAATGAGAAACAGGGGGTAATCCCAAAACTTTTGTATTCCACTGACAGAAACATCACTATTATGAAATTAACATTCTTCTCTAAAGAATTAAAGGGAAGAGCAGAAAATATAGACAAATACTAGTGAACATTTGATAAAAATCCATTAAAGAATAAGAGAGTTATGAATATCAAAAATATTTCAATTTGTGATGTAATATGCAAGCATACTTTTTTGTAGAAGAGGGTCAGACATGATGTCTGATGGTATGTTCCACGCATGCATAAAAAATCACTCAAGTATATTTTGAGAAATTTATATCACATGACACAAGGTGGATCTGCTCATCTGTGATAACACAAAACCAAAATGTTAAAATTCATAACTTAGTTTTTAATGGATATTCATCAAACCTTCACAATAGTTTTTTCTAATTTTCTGCTTTTATTAAAACCAACTATTGCCGGGGCAAATTTCCCCTTCAAATGAAATGTCTTCACTCAGATCTGTATTTGTTTGGTGGAAACAGCCTCAGGTATCCAAGAAGCCCAAATTTGATACTAGCAAGGAAAATAGCCCCAAGGGATTGTGTTTAGTTTGTGCAAGAAAAGCAAGCAAATGTGAACTACAAAAACGTAGTTAAACGTGAAAACCGAAAACTTGAAAGCACAATGGGACAACTCTTATTAGTATTAGTATCAAATACTGTAGCATGCACTGACCTCAGCTGGAGTTCCTACTGATTGTTCATTTGATTCCATGTCAGACTATAAATATAAATTATAATAAAAAAATATTACATAGCTGCTCCTATGGCATCTTTAACCCTAAATAGACTGGGCTATTTCAATGCCTAATAAGACTGGGTTGGGGGAGCTGATTTAGCCCCCCCCCCTTATGAACTCGGCCATTGATCGTGCAATCACGATAAAAACTGGCACGCACATTAACCATGGCATAATCTACAAAAATATAAGATCGAATTCTGTGAAAAATCTCATTGCTAATTAATTATGCTAACTTATGCGTAAAATCAAAAGTTTGCTCTAATTAACAAAAAATGCCCCTAAAATGCTAATTTTTTGTTTACAGACTCTGAATAGGAATCTGATAAAATGTTCCTTAAAAATGTCAACATCACATTTAATTTCTCATGTATTTTATTGTTTTCAAAATTTCTTTGTTTTTTTTTCATCTTTTTTTGTGTTGTTTTTTAATGGAAATTTATTTTGGCACTAAACAAGATGAAATTAATTGATTTTAATCAGTAAAAGGAAAAATAATGATCCATTTATGAATTTTGGCTAAAAACACCAGTTGCATTGGATTTGTACACAAATTTGCATTTTTGAGTCTGCATGCACTTATGAAATGTTGCACGATTTCGGAACCACGTACCCGGGGGTCGCAATTTTGTTCTCAAAAGTTGCGCAAGACTTGAAAGTAAAAAGTCCACAAGCGACGCAGTCAAAAAATTCGGGGTGGCGGAGTTATCCTAGAAAATGTCGAGGGAAGGGGCAGTCTTATTAGGGTTAAAGATCATCAAAAAACCTGCAGGCAGGACTAGCTAGAAAATGGTCTAGGGGGCCGTTTCATAAAGTTATTTGTAAGTTAAGAACGACTGGTGATCCTTTGATATTCACCATTAAATGTTCATTTATGATTATTCAGGACATAAGAAAGGATCACCAGTCATTCTTAAAGTCTCTCTTAACTTACGAAAAGCTTTATGAAACACCCACCAGTTCTGGGGCCTGTTGCAGAAAAATTGCGTTTAAACGCAAGTCAAAATGTCAAGCACAAGTCCCGAATATGGTGCTTCATTGGCTGACAATCAAGTTGCGCAAGATTTTTCTAGTTGCGTTTGATTGCAACTCTTTCTGCAACGGGCCCCTGGTCTTCTGAGTAGCATTTCAGGAAACATCTTGTCAGTGAGTGATTTTCACCAACAAATTTGCTGTGAGCCAATCCGATGCTAGGTTATCAGTATCTTGTATCAGTTCTCAGTGAAATTCAGTATTGGTTTCTTGAAATACCCCTGAACATATGAAACAATTTCAGAAACATTTGATATCTGTTCATGCCAAATCAGTAAATAACTTGTCTTGTCTGCAGATCTCAGAATGACACACTACCTTAACAATTGGCAAGTAAAAAATGAATTATTAGAGTCTTTATAGAGCTTGAACAGTGATTGGATAGCGTTATGCAGAGTATGATTTCTATGATCCAAGCTATTATATTTGCTTGCTTTTCTGAGTTTGGTAAACATTTAACATTGCTACAAATCAATAAAGAATTCACATTTAGAATAGACTGAAACACTGAAGCACCAGAGAAAAAGACAATTCTTAGTGCACCGGAAAAACTGGTTTCCTATGTGTAAAAGTGAAAATATCAATGAGATTTTCTCGGTGTATTCTGATTGGCAATTATCAATGGTCTTTGTCTGCTGAGTGCTTTAAAGTGTAAGTTTTGGATGTTTGAGTGCGCATTGGAAATCGTTCGCATTGTTCAATGGGAGCAGGCCCTGAGGTCTATTAATAACAAGAGCTTGCAATTTCCTTTCTGAAGCCCTGAACAACATACCACATTTCATGCCACCCAACACTTGACCCTTGAGGTCTCATCCTATGCCTTCGTACAGCACCTAAATCAGCACAAAGTCAGCACCACATGATGCAAGTGAAAAGTGTTTACAGAGCATTGAGGATCGCCCTTACCTTGCTAGCCTGGTTCTTGACGATAGCCTCTTCAATGGCATCAATGGCCTTGGTGAACTTGGCCCCCTTTCCTGCCTTAGAGAGTGTAGCTTTGTTCTCTTCGTAATGCTTCAGACTTTCCTCCTTCACCCAAGCACTAAAGAAAGAACGGTGAATTGATAGTAGCTATATATAATCTTGTTTATGATATGCATTGTATATGAACTGGGAGAGCAGATAATTTTCAATGAAATCCTTCAATCAATCAAATCACTTTAAAATATTCAATTTCAATACATCAATACTGAGTTTCTATGGTAGAAACCATAATGGCCACCATAAACAGTCCATAGATTCTTTATTACTTCTATAGAATGCTAGATTTTGTCTCCCTTATTCGTTATCAATTACAACAATAAAATTTTCAAACAAAAAAGTAATTATTTTTTACACATTTTAATAGTTTACTTACTGGTCTTCAGTACCAAAGAAGAAGACAAAGCGAACAGCTTTCTTGCCTGCTGGCTTCTTAACATTCTTCCATGGCTTTACAATCTGTAAGAATGAAAAAAAAATATATGAAATAGACTTGTGGTTTTCAAAAGGAATGAAAATAGAATATCCTGAAGGGGTTTCTAGTAGTTAAGCCTTAATAATTCCTAAGATCACATGAAATAGACGATTATGGCTATACTATCACAGGGAAAATGAATGAAATGAAGAAGGCCCCCTACAAACATTAACTATATAAGGGGAAATATGCTACCTTAAAGCCATACTTTTTAGCAGAAGAGTGGGATATTCAGTTGAAAATATGACAAAGAATTTCAAAATTGCATAAGGAACTGAAAAGAGTAATATCTGATATATAAATCTTGTCATACACATTGAGATTGATCAGACAATTACCTGTTACAAAATCATCTCAAGAGTCCACAGTGTACATACAAATAGCATACATTCTTTAATGCTCTGTAGACTGTGAGGTGGTTGCCTAATCTTACACTAAAATGTTTAGACACTTCCTACTTATTCACTCTATTCAATAATAATAACCATAATGAAGCAAAAAGGAAATTCATACTTACTCTTCCTGGCCATGCAGGGAAGCTGCTCATCTTGGCCCTGTAATAGAAAAAAGGGGAGAGAATTGAATGAAACGTATCATAATTGTAGAATCACTGGCACTCAAAATATAAACTTTCGCAGTGAAATAAGTATAATTATAAATCTTTTAAAATTTGAAACTGCTGTAATGCTTCTATTATAATCATAATTTATCAGGATCAAACTGTGAATTTCTGTTTAAAAGAAATTGCCAAATTTAGTATGTGACTACTGTATGAGCAGTGTATATCCATGACAAGGCCTAATTAAAGAAAAAAAAACTCAGGTAATAAAGAGCTTCAATACGGCATTATATCTATCTGGAAATCAAAGCTGCCAACTTGACCGGTTCATCACTCTCCTTCAAGCTTAGTGAACAAAATCACTTTCCAGGATATTCTAAAACTCAATATGTGGGAAGGACCATTCATCTCACTGATGACATCATAGCAAGGTGGGAATAGAGCACTCAAGCCTTCCCTTTCTCAATCACAGTGGCAATATCCAATTGTTTTTATGATGATTCACTTGATCAAGACAGTATGTACAGGTATGAAGGAAGAAGACACTTCATTTTGTTGCCTCCTGTATTTTCTTCAACCCCACTGGACAAAATGTATTTAAACAGATTCTCAATCAAGTATTCTAGGAATGCCTTGCATCATACTTCTTAGATGAGAACAATCAATAAACTTTTACATCTCTTGTCCCTTTCCAACATCATACTCTCTCCCAATCTGCAACTTGCCTCTGCTCTACTATATCCTTCAAATACATGACATACTGGCAGTTAGGAAAAAACGTAAATTTTGCATTCGTCCGAGATAAGAAGTATCAGAACAGCTGAACTTCTAAATTCAGACTATGATTTCATTTTTTTCTTTTCTCACTTCATGATATTTATCGGCCGATAAATATCATGAATCGTAAGATACTTGCATCTATTTTTATTTTATTTAAGTTGGCATTGCTCATGATATTGTCGCCCTCTATACGCATCTTTGCAGCTAGGATACGAGGGCGACAGCACGCAAATCACGCGATTTGCGTGCTGTCGCCAAGCGAAAGACAATGAAATCAAGATGGCGACGTAAACACTGGCGATTTTTTCCCGTCTTTTCATAACATTTTTCTTGTTTTTTTAATGAATTTTTGTTTAAAAATGATAACAATATCGTAGAAATGTCGGAAATGAAGTTGTATCCCATGTACATGATTTACGGCTAGATCTTTTAGAAGTAGAAATCTCGGGGTCGAAAGTTTGAGGTTTTTTTGTTTTTGTAGATGAATGCATTCGAATCCCTGGCTTTGTTGAGAGTAAGCATACGTTAGTAAATTATTTTTACTCTCTAGAAGCCTCCTGGCTAGAGTAACGGTCACCAGAGGTGGAAAAATCGGTGAGTTTTCATTAATTTTTCATATGATTTTCAGCACTTAAGAGTGATCTTTGTAATATAAAGTTAAGTATCACACTTGATCTAGTTCGATCAGGTCGTGATATTTGGGGCGAGGGATGGGGAGGAAAATAGTCTTATGTTTTTTTTGTCCATGCTACGGTATGCTGCCGAGAACAAGGTTATATTATAACTTATAATATATTAGGTATATAACCTCGTTCGTAGGATGAGTGGTCCCAGGCTCCGTGGAGAGTAAGCCTACGTCAAACTCAGTAGAATGACTTTTACTCTCCAGGAGCCTCCAGGCTAACGTTAGTTGCGCCGCACCAGGCAGCTCGGCAAGCGGGTCATCATGATTCATATTATAAATCACTGCTTTTGAGCACTCCTAGTACCAATGAGGTCCAAACATTAACATGTATGGACCTCATAGGCAACATTACCCAAATTATGGGTAGGACAATGCTGTTTTGATATCCAACCCAAGACTTTGGTAAATGTACGCCTTAATACAAAATGGAGGTATGTGATATAACTTTCATAAGGTCGGAAAAACATAAGTTTTAAAAATATTTGAAACTAAAATGGATTAATGTTAAACTTACATTTCAGGCCCTTTTTGTTGATTTTTTGGTGAGCGTTCCCGTCCCACACAGCTGCGACGAGTGATCAACTCCAAAGTGATACGCGTACTGGTCAGATGATCGGTTGGTTATCTTTTTGTCAGACGTTCATAATTTATATTAAGCATATCAATCTTCAGTATCTTGATTTCAAAGCATCAGTATTGCAGAGAAAAGTCATTATTGATTGGAATCGGGGGGGGGGGGGGGGGGGGGGTGAGCATTTCTGGCCTGTTCCCCCTTTTGAGATTTATAGTAAATATTTTGGATGTAAATATGTTGTTCATACTAGTTATGTGCCCCCCCCTCCCTTATGAGAATCACAGCAATATTTGTAATGGGGATATTATTCTTTTCTCTTTTTGGCCTTTTTTTTTGCTTGTCAAATTTTACTGGGAACAAATTAACAATATGACTTTCTATACATCACTTTTAGGGACAAACTTTTTATGGGGGTGGGGGTTGGGGGCTTGCCAAACAAAACGGTGGATAAATGACCTTCTTTTTTAGTGACAACTTTTTTCTTTTTTTAAATTTGTCAAATTTTACGCGAGACAAAATGACCTTCGATCATTATTAGTTAAAACCATTTTTCATTTTTTTTTTTGGGGGGGGGGCTTGCCAAATTTTACGTGGGAAAAAATGACCTTCATTTTAGCCCAGCTAAGGCTGGGGTAATCATAGCAGGGCCCGCTGGGAGAACAGTTTTCGGGACTGAAGTGGCTACCCTGGGTAATACCACTATTTATTATTATTATTATATATTATTATTTTTCAGTGACAACCTTTTTTTTTATTTGTCAAATTTTACGCGAGACAAAATGACCTTTGATCATTATTATAGTTTCAACCTTTTTTCATTTTTTTTTTTGGGGGGGGGGGGTTTGTCAAATTTTACGTGGACAAAATGACTTTCCTTTTTCTTATTATTATTTTTTTTTTGGGGGGGGGGGCTTGCCCAATATTACGTGGACAAAATGACTTTCCTTTTTCTTATTCTTTTTTTGGGGGGGGCTTGCCAAATATTACGCGGACAAAATGACTTTCATTTTGAGTGACCATTTTTTTAAAACTTGATTAAACTTTACGCGAGACAAAATGACCGTTTTTTTTTTTGTGAGAACCTTTTTTGGGAGTTTTACCTGAGAAAATTCACCCCCCCCCCTCTACTTTGGAAATCATGGAAGCGCTCCTAGTTGGAATCATAATGAAGATTAAGATCATGAGTATAGCTTACGTCCACGGCAGAGGCATAAACCGGCGGGGGCAGGCTGGCCTTCCCCCCCAGTGGATTTCACCGGGAAAAAAAACAGGATAAGAGAAAAGGAAGGAAGGAAGAAAGAAAGACTGAAAGAAAGAAAGAAAGAGAGAGAGAGAGAGAAAGGGAAGGGAAATAAAAGGCCAAATACAACACATAAAAAAAAAGCGGAAGGAAAGAAAAATGCATGTGAGAATCATCCCGAATGTTATGTCAAAATCTATTACAAAATTGATATTTGTAATAAAAGTGACAAAAGTTTTGCTCGCTCGCCTCTTTATCTGGCAGGCGCGTAGCTAGGGGGCGGTGCCCCCTGAACAGGCCCCCCCCCCAAAAAAAAAAAAAAGAAGGGGGGAAAAGAGAAAAGAAAAAGCAAAATGAGAAAAGGGAGGGTATATAATGTAATTTATAATTGTTTTTCCTTAATGTTTTTTTTTTGTCAAAACAATAAAAACCTTAACGAAATGTTTTTCAATAATTAGGTCTACACTCGCGATTTGATAAAATAGCAGCCATCTATAAGGTTTAAAATGGCTAAATATCCAGAGGTATCGAGACCCACCTGCTGATATAGCACTGGGGTACACAGATGGAAGGGTTAGGCCCAGTGGCCCCCGAATATTCTACAACCAAGATAAAAAAAGAAATGAAGGGAATTAAAGAAAAGGAAAAGTGTAAGATATCCATCTCAAAGTTCGATTCGCACGAAAAGGTTTTTTCTCGCTTGCTTCACTCGCTTGGAAAATATAAAGCAACTTTATTCCCACGCGCCATATAAGTTGTACATTGTGCCCCCTCTTTCTTTCTTTTATTTTTTTTACTCATCACGCTACTGCCACACAGAGGTTTGCCCTAATGATCGTGGACAATCATAAAAAATATCATTTTCATACCATGTGACTGGGAAATATTTGGCTCCACCCCCCCCCCCTCTCGATCCCTGTAGCGATTTTGATTTGATAGGGGCCTATAACTGATGTAAGCTTCAATATAAAATCATAACGGAAAGAACACCTTGAATACAGGCCAACCAGCCTAACGACATTGCCACGTCACGTGACAACCAGTATTAAACGAGGATGTGTACAACCCTATGACGACAAGGCTTGTCGCAAAAGTTGAGCATGTTCTGGACAAAAAGGCTTCACACAGTGGCAAATTGTATAGAACGGATAGCGGTGCGTTCAACGCTAGCGGGCGTGTACATTTTGCTTATTACGTGACGTCATCCAGCCACTGCACAATGAACAAGGTTATGATATAACCTTGTTCTCTGTCATATCTCCATGTGTGGCAAAATAAGGGTGGCAATATTTGACTTATTTTCTCTTTTTTTTTTTGACAAATGCTTGATTTTTTTACACTGACAGTTTCCATTACACCAATTCATCATACAACTTGGCTCTTAAATAAATTTGATTCTTTAAATTATTTTTTTCTTAATTAAAAATAGAGATTGAAAAATGAAAATTTTCTTGCCATATTACTTTCCACCAATAGAGGGCGTACACAAAAATATGCCAAAAACTCAAGTTTTGGAGCGCTCTTGGGAATAACAAAAGTTATTCCCAAGTTACTAATGAAAAATAAATTGCAACTGTATGGAAATTAGTAATTTTGGTCACAAAAGTGATATTTTAATGATTTTTTAAAGTGTGTGCTCTGTACAGCATTGGCATACCATAGTCCTAACTGTAGATTCCCCACAGACAGGATCGTTGCAGTGAGCTAGTGATATTTTATATGAATTATGAAAGGTATTCTCGGAGGACCTATTTTCTCACCGATACCGCACAGGTAAGCGAATTTCGATTACTTCTTGCTTTTCTGGCAAAATCTTACGAATTAGCGTCCATATGGCATCGTGTTCGTTGGAGTTTGTAGAGTCTATCGCAATGTGTACAAAGTCAATTGATTTCCGGGTTTCGGAGCGTCGCGTGAATATGCATGAAATTGCCGAGTCTCAATAATTTTTGATCGATACTGGAGCGATCCGATCACGAACAAAGACCATTTCCCGCGTAGACAATGTGACCGGATATTGTTATCGCGATCGATACTTTCGCACGCAGTCCGAAGGAATTATTTTGGCGACCACGTAGTCATGACGTGATCTGCACGATTGGCCAATCAGCGGTCTCCGATTCGCTGAGCCAAGACGGTCTATCCATTGTACACAGTCTATGGACAATTTGCCACTGTGCTTCAATACCCCAAGAAAAGACCAGGCGAGTACTATTAATACATTATACAGTGGCAAATTGTATAGAACGGATAGCGGTGCGTTCAACGCTAGCGGGCGTGTACATTTTGCTTATTACATGACGTCATCCAGACACTGCCGAGAGCCAATTTATGAATGAAAGTATAGTAAGCATGCGCAGTGCAAGACTTCCATTGCCCCACACAGTATTCCACCAAAACAAGTGTGCAATTCTCTATCACCTCGTACCAAAATCGACCTAGAATTTCACTTTCCTGTATTTTATATGAATTATGAAAGGTATTCTTGGAGGATCTATTTTCTCACCGATACCCCACAGGTAAGCGAATTTCGATTACTTCTTGCTTTTCCGTCAAAATCTTACGAATTAGCGTCAATATGGCATCGTGTTCGTTGGAGTTTGTAGTCTATCACAACGTGTACAAAGTCAATTGATTTCCGGGTTTCAGAGCGTCGAGTGAATAAGCATGAAATTGCCGAGTCACGATAATTTTCGATCGATACTGGAGCGATCCGATCACGAACCAAGACCATTTCCCGCGTAGACAATGTGACCGGATATCGTTGTCGCTATCGATACTTTCGCACGCAGTCCGAAGGAATTATTTTGGCGACCACGTAGTCATGACGTGATCTGCGCGATTGGCCAATCAGCGGTCTCCGATTCGCTGAGCCGAGACGGTCTATCCGTTGTACACAGTCTATGGACAATTTGCCACTGTGTTATACTCCATAAAGAGTATCTAGGGTCTAATTTAAAAATAGATTTCATCATGGAGCTCCATGGTGAGATAGAGTAATTTAAGTCCAACTTTTATTCGCGTGCACTCACTTTTTCAACACAGGAAAGAATGGGCATGGTGCCTAGATAACCCAGAGAGCTCCGGCCCGCTTCAGAGCCCAGGAGCTCACCATGTATTTTAATACCCATACTCATGGGACTAGGGTAGATTATGGTCAAAATATCTAGCAAAATAAATTGTGAAAACAGAAATTATGCACTTACCACGATTATATGGATGAAGGTCTATCGTTTGGCAGTATCCTGACATCGAGGCGCAGACTGGAACCTCAAAAAAACGAAAAGTTCTGTCGCGGTAGCTCTCCTTCTTTCAAAATTCAAAACAAAATGGCCGATCGAGACCGAGGCTATATAGACTTGGTCAAATTCGCGCATGCGCCCTACATCCTCCGTACCGGTCTCGATCGGCCATTTTGCTATGAATTGTGAAAGAAGAGCTACCGCGACAGAACTTTTCGTTTTTTTGAGGTTCCAGTCTAGTCTGTGCCTCGATGTCAGGATACTGCCACACGATAGACCTTCATCCATATAATCGTGGTAAGTGCATAATTTCTGTTTTCACAATTTATTTTGCTAGATATTTTGACCACAATCTACCCTAGTCCCGTGAGAATGGGTAAATACACGGTGAGCTTCTGGGCTCCGGCCCGCGAGTGCTTTTGAGTTTTGTCGGGCTGGTGCAAAAGTGCACTCGTGTCTCTTTATATACAAATGTAGGAAAATCTCATCCAATCTCAAGAAATATACAATCAACAGTCACAGAGAAGCTGCACTACATGTACGTGTACGGTAACATTAGGGAGGCCACTCGTGCGCCGAGAAATTCTTGCCAGTGCGCGCTGCAGATGGTTATCCTCACAGGTTCTTGGCAGGAATGATGAAAGTTCTTCAAAATGCAAAAAAAAATACACATATAACAACAAAAACAATGATACTCACATTAACCTGAAGAAAAACTCTTTCAAGTTCTTAAATTTTCATACCCATTGCTGACACATATTTCAACTACGACTTCGATGAAATCCTAGCATAATCAACCCATTCATGTGTAAGATCAGCTGATTCCCATTGATCAAGATTTCCGGACCGAAGAATTTGATCTAAGGCGGGGGGATCGTGATGCGAAGGGTATTTTGAAACTCTATTTGCGACGTGATCATATTGCCCACTTTCATTTTATATACCCCCCATGTCAAAGTGGAAGATTCCGAGTTCACTTCCTTGACAACATGGAAAATCCCCAGGGCAGGCAATCTGACTCATGGTAGACCAGAACAACGTCTATCGTTGGTAAGTTGATTAGAATAAGATTTCTGAATGTCTAAAGAAACTTTCTTCAAACCAGCTTGTGATTGCACAATCCTTATTTATTAAACTTCATATCTAGCCATTTTCATGATGATCTGATAACATTTTCACTCCGCGATTTAAGATAGAAACCAGGTATGCCGATTTCACTTTCTCAGTTACCGAGTCGGCACATTCTCTAGTATGAGCCCGTGTGTTACAGTGAATGACTTCCGGGAAAAAATGGCGACCCGCATTGGCTCGCGGAAGTGTCAATTTTTTGTGACGACCAAAAAATCCACTTTTTTAGACCCCGTATTTCTTAATTATGATGTTAAGGAAATGCGATTGTGACATTTTTAGTGCGAGATGCGGTCATTTAGATTAGAAAATTTCACTTTTGTTCGAGATTTTGCCCAAGTCATGGGATGATTTTATTGTGATAGGGAGCTTGTGAATTCGTGGGGTGCATGTATTGTATTGAGTTTGTGGCTGTATTCAGTGGTATTTTGCGAAGAATTGAGTTGATTTATCGATTTAAAAAAAATTCTTATTTGAGGAAAAGTAGTTAACGTTCCAAGTCCAACTTCCAAGGATAACGGCAAGGGCGAGGCCGGGGGTATGTGTGAAGTACATTGCACTGTATTTTATAAATGATACCACGTACCCCGGCTCAATGATTTTCTACTGCGCGTCGCACTTACATTAATCTGCCGATCCATTTATTGTATTTACACCCTAGTAGTGTAAAATGGTATTGAATTTTTTCAAATTAAGTATTCGATAATGAGTGATATAAAAAAGTTTTTAGTATGGATTGGAAGTTACATCAATATGAGATTAATATTAAATTTCCTAGTCTTAAGGACCTCTTAGTCTTAATAAATAATATTTTGTATTAAACATTGGCTTTTGCCATTTTAATCAGTTATAACTTTTAGGCAATTTTCCCATTCGTTGTGTACAAATGAATATTTATTTATTATCTAATTTGCATATTATTATATTTATGGTCCCAAGAACAACAGATATGAAGTAAACTTAAGAACTCTGCACCTCTGTGAAATTTGGTGATTATTTGCCTATCCCTGTTCAAGTTATATCATTTTCGCATATTAATTAGGCAATTTTCCCATTCGTTATGTACAAATGAATATTTAATTACTACCTCATTTGCATATTATTGTATATATGCTCACAAGAACAACATATATGAATCAAAATTACAAACACTACGGTACATCTCTGTGAAATTTTGTGATTAATTGCCCATCCGCTTTCAAATTAAGCCATTTTCGCATATTAATTAGCTGGACTTCCAGCATTTCAAGTCATTTTTTGCCAATTTCCTCTAGTGCCAAAGGCGAAAATTTGTGTTTTCCCCATTTTTTGAACTACGTTAATATGAAAACGAAAAGTATTTTGGACCCAATTTTTCAGGTACTTGTTGGTGGTTAACATGTTAGGTAATGTTGTAGCCCGCAAGTGAAAACCCGAACCGTACCGTCCCGTATAATCCAATAATTTGCAAGCGGGACCCGCTGACCTGTCGGGTTTTAACCCGCAAGTCAATTTATCTTTGAAAAATGAAAAATATTATTTCTGCAATCCCCGCACTATCCAGGCTCAAATCAGGAAAATATATGCCAACTACTAACCTAGCCTAGAGTGAATTTACTTACAATTTGCAAATTCGCCTTTTATTCCGGAGAAAAAATGTTTTTTTGGGTGACTTTGTACCACGAAATGAGTTCGCTCTGATCTTGAAATTGAAAGCATTACGCAATTAACTCCTCTGATTGGAGCCGCAGCTCAGCGCGCGCTAGCTAGCCCAGGCTGCCCAGCAAAGATCGGCAATGTTGTTTTCAGTCGGTCGACACGGCGACTCACAACAATCATAATTACAATTTTCAATTCTATGGGACCTCGTCTATAAAGTAATCAAAATTGAAATAAATACCAGGATAATGATAGTCAATTTTTTCTTCTTGTATATATCTCCATATTATTTCCTTCTGTTTTTGTATTTCTTCCAATTCTTTGTAAACGAACACAAACGTGCACGAGGGCGCCCATGAACTTACGTAAACAGCTTGTGTTACTAGTGCTTAGCTAGATTAGCTAGGCTTTTATTTATTTTTATCTCTCTCGATCGATTGGTCAAGAGAGAGGTATTTGCAAGAAACTTGCAATCCATTGCAATCCAATTTTACATCTTCAGAAATCTTAATTAAGACTTTCAATCAATTGTACATCAGAAAAATTAAGAGATCTGGGCATTCAGGGTGCGGGGGCTTCAGTTTTCATCAGAAAATGTATGAAATAACGAAAAGGACCAGTTTAGCATGTCTTCAAAAAAGGGCAGCTAACACTCTGACCTGATGGCACGCTCTATCAGGTCAATGAGGTCATGACCTAATTTGGTAATCCAATAAGCAAACAACTGTCTCACTGCCGTGCACCGCAAATCCCTCGAGCTCAAACAGCGAGCGTTGACGTGGAAACAGGCTCAACTCGCCCCACTCCAAGTCATAAAACATTTCTTTCTCTGCCACGTGGCCTATCACTCGCTCCTTGCCAGACATGATTACGCAATGTATTCTGGCTTCTGTTTACATTCTCCGAACACATCCCCTCTCTCTCTTCTATCTCTCTCTCCCCCTCTCCCAATCGTAAAAGAACTAAAACATTCTTTCTCTGACTGCGCTGCACTGGCGCTCCTTTGAAAGAGCAACTCGATGTATTATGTCGAACTGTCTCAGTCCTGTTCACTGTTCACAAGACAAAAATACGCCGGCATATTTTTAAAAGAAATATCTACGGCTACGCCTCTAAAAGAATCCGCCACGTAAGAAGCACATGATCCTAACTCAATTTTCATTGTTAATGTTTTTATTATGGTTTGTTACTTCTCCCTTTTTTTCGTATGACGGTCTGTGGGTTTGAGAATGAACTCGGCCCGGCCCACAACCCGCGATCGGGGGCATACCGGCAGGTTAACCCGTACCGCAACGGGTGCGGGTTACAACATTATAGGTGCCCCAAGAAAAAGCAACCTCTATACTTCATCAAGTTTTAAAATAGGTAGCTTTAAAAATGGCATAAAACACAATTTTGCCATTTTGGCCACTTTTTGGCAGGAAATCTGCCTTTTTTCAAAATTTTAATTTCAATCTCAGCAACCCCTGGTCCAATTTTGATGATCTTTCTTGGTGTCATTTTACTTGTGCTTCAAAGCTTATTCCAGTTAAACTATTGAAAACTAAATTTACACCATTTCAATTTTTTGGGGTGGCATCCTAATTACAGGGATTTGGGAAAAATTCGGACCGACGGCGACGCGACGCGTAAACCGTGAGCGGAGCAGCAAGGGCCAAGGCACGCGTGGGACTATTGAAAAAGCAAACAAGAGACGCTACATTGTGAGGACGCAAATTTCAAATTCTTACCAAACCAGGTCCCCTAGATCAAAGCTCTTAGCGTCCTTTCCGTTCTTAGGAGTCTCAGCATCTTGATCATTGTCATTTTCAGGTGGATCTGAGCTCGGAACTTCCATTTCTTCGGTGGTTTTAGGGTCAACTTCTGCCTGTGGTTCCGCCATTTTGATAATTTTTCCAAATTTCGCGTGCATTTCGCGTGGGTTGATGTACCCCATCTATCGGCAGATACAGCACAATGATGACGAAAAGTTTTCTGCACGGAAAATAAAAATGCTTCTACTTTTTTTCCCTCGATATAGGCAGATTTGGGGCTATTAACTTTTGAAAGAGGTGACATTTCGTACTTTATTTTATTTGAACAAAATAATGTAGGATTCGGCCATATCTTTATGACATTACTAAGGCAACATTCTGAAATCATCTTACAGTATTAAGATTCAACCATGTTAAAGTTCAAAACTTTTTCATTGTCTTCAGTCTGACTGCCTAAATATGCTTTATGAAAATAATGCATGTAAAATTTATAAATAGGGAATCTTTGGTTTATGATAGTTAGCTCATGGATATTTTATCCTGGTAATAATAGTTTACTTTTCAATTCCGTCATATAATAAAAAAAATACAAATTTCATATTTCACTCTTTCCCTAACCTTTTATTTCTTTTCTCCATTTTCTACCTTGGTCGGTTTGGGGGAGTGGATCGTCTCTAAGGCCCCCGGGTAAGGCCTCTACCTGTTCAGTGTGGGATAAGGAGAGTGTAATAGAATAGACTTAAAACTGTTATTGTATCGATTATCCTTTGGGCAATATGTTTTGAATCTATTTGGTTCTTAAGGAGCAATGAATCCCTGAACAATTTATTTACCGGTCCTATGCAAAGTCTAACGCGCACTGCTGAAATATCCTCTTAAATAAGACATCAAAAAGTATCGAAGGAATATTTTAAATTTATGAAGCACCATCTGTGTGAAATCACAGAAAATCGATATCAAGGAGCCTGAAGAGTATCACAAGCTGAATTAAGATTTTCTTTTTAAAGGGTAAACATTAAACTTTTTTTAATGTGATGGAGGGGATTGAAAGGCCATATTGATCTATCAAGGTCAATCTCCAATAAAAAAAAATAAACGGAATACATTAATTACACTATGAGAAAAAATACTTTAAAGATTCTTACAAAGATACTTAAAAAATAATCAAAATCTTTTACCTTTTGGGATGTGGCATGAATGAAGTTTAAACATGGAACTGTCAAGAGACGTATAACAACTAGAAACATCAAATAAAAACCCCCATAAGATTATGTTTCCGAGGCAGTGCTTATATTATGACACTTATCTAAATGGCTAGATTAAAGGGATGGCCCGGGCTGAAAATATTCATATCGAAATAAATAGAGTAAAATTCACTAAGCAAAATGCTGAAAATTTTATCAAAATCGGATAACAAATAACGAAGTTATTGAATTTTAAAGTTTATCAATATTTTGTGGAAACAGTTATATGCACATGGTCATGAATATTCATTAGGTGGGCTGATGATGTCACATCCCCACTTTCCCTTTTATATGTTAATGCACTTTTCCTTTCGGTTACAAACCGTTGTACACTCACTACAAAAAAAAAAACATTACCATTTGTTCCGATGTTAATTGCTCTGAATAAAAAGAAACCTGCATCTCAATTAAACTTAAGATCTGAAAAAAAAACCTCGAACGAATCCTTTACCATAACACTCTGCAACTAATACACCACATTCCCAATAGGCCTACTCTATGTCTTCCGATTGTTATATCATCCATTGGTTTGGTATGTCATCGTAAAATGATGGTTTTATTCAGGGGCGGATTCAGGAGTTTTCAAAAGAGGAGGGGGGCCACATTTTCCCGAGGAAAAATTTGACAAGCAAAAAAAAAAAGAAGAAAAAAAAGGGTTTTAACCAAAGATTAAGGAAGCAAAAAAAGGGGGGTCTTCAGTCTTCACTTCTGTTTTAACGGCAATTCTACACTACACTTTTAATGGTGCCTCTCAAGGGGGGGGGGGGGGGTACGGGCAGGCTGTGGCCCCTGGATCCGCCAGTGGTTTTATTTCAAAAGACCACACCATCCTAACATTTTGGACCGAGTTTTCGCATTCATATCAACTGTCATCATTCTCGGAGGATGTAGTCAATTATTGATTCTGGAAGAGCGCCCTCATCAAAATTGAACATAGACTGCCGTCTGCTAGAATGTGTGAGGGAAGGGGTATTACGATGGGAGCTGGGTTTAGAGTGTTAGATTGTGAACACTAAGTGCTATCTGATGTTGCAATATCAGCTTTTCTCTCTGTTTCTAATCAATGATTTTTTTTTTCTCACTTAATATTTTTTCCCCTTTATCTTTACGGCATTTACGCTTTTTGAACGTTAATGTCAACTTCATGTAAGGCCTATCGCTTTTTTTTTTTTTTTTTTTTATATTTACGTCAGTCTCATCTTTGTGTTCCAGATCGATGAGTATTCATTTTTGTGCTTGTATGAATATTCATTAGGGCGTCAATTAGTGTTTATATGCAAAAAAGCTGGAAAGTGATCTTAATAACATCTGTTGATGCATGATTAAAAATTAACTGAAATGACTTCTTCTCATTCTACTACTATGATTTTTTTGTGTGTGTGACTAGTTATGAAACTGAGCGAGTAATATAAGAAGGCGACTTATGGCACTTAGTTGTATTTTGAGTATAAAGTCACGTATGAAATACACAAAACATGGACTTGAGGAGGTGTAAAATATGTATGCAGTTCAAATCGACAAATCAATTAATCCCAGCATGCTTTCTGTGGTCAGGGTTTTTAAAATGGACAAAGGCGTCACCGCGCACACGGCAACACACATCATCGCAATCCGATTCCACCGTACATCTATGTGATGTGATGCCGCATTGTAGAAAATTCTATTGTTAAAAACTTCAATGAAATTTCCTTCTCTGGTGTTCAATGCAAGCAAAGAGAGGCTAAGTAACGTCACTTGAAGCCTTAAATCAAGTGATTGTTTGGTTATCAGATATTTCTATTTGATCAGGAGCGCTGAGGAAAGAGCCAATACACAAGGCGCATATAGCATACCAGATTTAATTCAAGTATGTTTGCCAAAATGGGATTCTGATCGCATTGGTGACAATAAGAGGAGGAATACGTTCAGCTCTGCTGCCATCACTTTAAATATTTCGTCGGCTGTGCCATATTTTTAGATCGAGCTCCTATAAGTACGCCGTGGTGGTTCATTGGCTATGGCTATGCAAGCGGAGAAGGGCTGATATGACAAGCCGGAGCAAGCCTGCGCCTATAACAGGATTTAGTCACAACATAAAGTTGAGGTTACTACCAATTTAAAAGCTTATGAAACTGGTTATTATCTAACTCCTATTGAAAATTGTATTTAATTGTGAAAAGTGACATTTCTAAACGATACGCGTTAAGTGGAACCAGTCAATCGTTGCCCAGAGTTCGTCGGGTCACGAAGCGTAATCTAACTTTGTTCAGCAACCAAGCAGAAGGCAGCTATAGTAGTGTTAGCTGGCTGGTTCTGCGCATCAAGTCGGGTTTCCACCTTTTTTCGCGGACGATCATAATGATGATCTTCACCTCATAATTCACTTCAATAAAACCCCATTCAATCTTTGGAATGATGAGTTATATCTCCAACTTGAAATGTCGATATTGTATATATCCAGAATTTATGACCTGATGCACCAGATCGCTTGAGACGAGTACATCATTCTGTCTACCAAGGGCTACCAACAAGCTGGCAGTATTTACCATTGACTTTTTTTTTTACTCGAGTTGAATATATGTAGCTGGAACATAAAAACAGACAACTGTGGAACACCGTGGAATATCTCCAGGAACCAGGAATACAATATTCGGGTTTATCTTTCAGGTATTGTATGACATAATGTTACTATTTGTTATTATCTTTTAATATCTGTGCAAAAGATAAAAGATTGATGATGGTATGTAATGGTGGTGATAGTGAATGCATGGTGGCCTGCGCATCAAAACCTGCCCAAATAATTTTAGTGATCTACATTTTTGTATTCTTAGCAACAATGTTTGTGCCATTTCGTGTCCAAGAAAAAACAATTGTTTAAAAACTCATTTTGTATAATTTTTTATAGGGAAAATTACTTACAAAATTGAATGGAATAAAAAAAATGGAAAATTGAATAAATATCTATTTCTCATTATCTCATTCGGCCCTCCATTACATATTTTCACCACAATCCATTTTCCCAATATGACTCTATTTCTTCCTTCTCTATACTCTCACACCTTGGCTTTGTAATGGACTTACTCCCCACCATGCTCATACCACACAGTATTTTACCCTCAAATTCCAAGAACAATGAACTCATTTAACAGCGATCGATATGGTAAGACTTTTCTTGCCAGAATATTGAGACGGAAGGTGAGAAAATCGATACAATCTTGCACGCCATTCATGTTATAATAGAATTATTGATTTGAAGCAAGATTCTGAGTAACCAGCTCTGAGAATTTCGAAATAAATCTAGCAAGGTAGGTAAATATCTCATCAAAATTAAAATTGAAAGTAAGTTCTTCAAAATCTGAATAACTTATATATTTTTAATATAAAAAAACGATGGGAAAAAAGTAATGCATAATAATTTTTTGTTTTTTGTTGAAATAAAAGTTGTAATAATGTTTCCTCTCTGTTCCTTTCTCCCACTTTTTGCTTAAGGGAATTATCTAGTTAACATATCCCTCATGAAATTGATATTTCTATAACCCTAAAATAGTTACGATGTCATTCATAAAGGATAAATTATTGCATAAATATGATAAAGAGAAAAAGCGTGGTCTCCAAAAACTGTTTAACAATCATAATAAGTTAGTGTCAAGGGCCATACAATGTCTAATTGTTTTCTGAGTCATAAATTTTCAAGTTCTAGCCACATTATTATTCATATAGAGATTATTGATAATACCTCTAAATTCTTAGTCTTCCTAGTAAAATAATATAATCATCCGAAGCTTCTCAATCACAAAAAAATAGTTGAACCTCTTCACCTGACGATTTAATCCTGCACATCAAAAGCACATAAAGGGTCAAATCTAGGGGGGGGGGCCTCCCCATCATATTTTCTCGTTCAGCTTGAAAAATAAAAGGGTTTATAATTTTCCAATGTTAGGCGTGTATGGGCGTAGGTGTGTGCATGTTATTGTTTTTTTGAAGGGTAGGGGAGTTGAGAGAGGGGGAGTAATAGAAAATGTTTTATATAGGACCTTAAAATTTTCATGGACCAATATTATTTAGTGGAAAGATGAAATTTACATTTTACTATCAATTTCACATATGTTTTATTTTTAGAAATTTAGTTATGAAAATACAAGCAAATCCTCAAAGTATCAAAATGATGTTTATATTTGATTATATTATATGGGATATTTGTAATAACATATGCCCAAAATTATATCGATCCAAGTGAACGGGGCAATCAAGTGATACAAATTGTTCCTTGTCATAGTTTCGACCCGTTCTCGATTGTTGTTTTATTTACCCTGTGCAATTTATTGGATGTGGATACGCCCCTTACCCCCCTTTCGCTACCCCACTGCTGCCCATCAAAAGATTGTATGATTGTGTATTGACAAGACAAATCCAGGTGCATGAGCACATAGCACGGTTTGCAAACAACTCGATCGATGTACATATTATATGTATACAACGTGCTTAAACTAACCAATTTAGAAAGAAGCGTTGCGTGTACCTATTGTTGAAATATGATTTAATTTTTGCAACAGCGGATTTTGAGAGCATGAAGATGCATTGTATATATAAAAAAAAAGAATTATTTACTATGAAAGATGTTGCCAGAAATCGCAAACTATATTCTGTGGAAGAAGGAATCATTAGAAATCTGTATCATCAAAGACTACATTCGGATACATTTTATATGATTATGTGTTACTAGAATGATGATAATACACCATTTTTTATGTAGCGAATTTCTGGGCTTTTTTATGGGAATGCAATTCGATATGAGGATATAAAAGGGAGATAATTATGGAAAGGGGGCAATAAAATAGGGGAGGGGTGATATATGTCAGTGGCATAATGAGCAAAACATTTTGAGGGGCCAGATATGGCGTAGCGGGCAATATTTATTTTGAAAAAAAGTTGCCAGCGAGCGAAGCGAGCGAGCAAAAAAAGAATCCACATTTTTATCACAATAATAACATTTTGTGACAGATTTTGACAAAAATATTCAAAAAATAATATCATATTTCACCCTTCTCTCGTTCGCTTTCGTTCCTTTTCTCGATTTTTTGTCTTGGCCATGATTTTTTTTTTTTTTTTGGGGGGGGGAGTGCAAGCTCCCCCAAGCCCCCCATCTGTACGCCACTGTCATATGTTGTATAAAATAATGTTGACCATAATTATATAGGGTCATTTTGACAATTTGACTAATCTATTGGACCCTCACGATAGAAAGCTCGGAGAAAAATTTGACCAAAAGAGAAAAATTTGGTTTAATAATTCTATGAGGGAATGCTTGTTCGACCATGGGCCATTTCCCATGGGATTTTCGAGTGATATTCGCACTTGCGGGTTGGTGATAAAACTCTCTTTGAACTTGATGGGTATTTACTGGTGGCTTTATGTAGAGTGACCATGATTGTTCCCAAGGGAGCCCCCCCCCCCCCCCACCGACTACCATTCAAAGTGACCCTCTGCAAATACCATGATATTGTTGTGCGGTTTATATGTGAACAAACACTGGGGTCGGGGCAAGGCTTTTGAATAAAAAGCAAGTGTTTTCTTTCCTCAATGCCTGCAGGTAAGGTATGAGGGTTTATGGGCGATGGTGTAAGCCGTGACCTGAACAATTACTGTTTCTTACTTCATCAGTCTTTGTACTTTTTCAAACCGCGGTTTGTAAATATGAAATTAGCTTGTTTACTCTGTAAAATTTGTGGATTATTTGTGTCAATCACTGGCAATTATTTGAAGTCTCCTTTTGGAAAGAGCACATGTAGGCATATAGACTTTGCGCCCATTAGAATTCCCTTGTAGATTGAAGAGGATGTACAGTTTTTATACTGCATGACCCTGTCATTGTTGGCCCGTGATATGAACAATAATGTTGTCGGTATGAAGTATAATTATGTTGGATTAATGTCCTTGTTATCATTTCCCAGCAATCATCTTTATTTATCATAAAAAAGCATACAATTTAATAGATGGATAATGCGTATTTGTTATTTTTTATCACATTAAGCCATGCACATAGCTTTGAATATCACATTGAACTCAATGATAACATGAATGCAGAGTTGAAAATGAAAGGGCTTATGCGATGTGGTTGATACTCAGAATTATTCTAAGACAAGGTATAGGCCCATTGGTATGTAACTGTTGAGAGAACATGGAATGGAACAGAAAACCCGAAGACCTATTAATGGAATTCTTTCCGTATAGGGTATATTTATGAAAATTGATATTGCATTGATAAGTATCGTCATCTTTATGACCATCCCTATGATGTAAGATCAAAGCATATTGAAGGCAAACGGGTTCCGGGGTTCGCCCCCTCCCATGCACCCCCACATTCATTCATGGTGAAAAATGGCGAATCAGCTCAGCTTTGCAGCCTGGGAGAAGGGAGAAAGGTAGAGAGGTGTGGAGAAGGGGGGGGGGGGAATGAAGGAAGAACAAAAGAAATAAATATAAAGGAAAATACTATAGAAATTACGTTGCAGGTGAATTTGGAGAAAAATACATTTTGGGGAAAATGTCACGATCATTTTCTCTTAAAAAGCAAAGAATTATGAAGATTTAATATATTTTGACGAATGGAAACAAACTCAATCTGATTTTCATATTTTCTACATTGTTACCTACATGAATTGTATATTTATTCTGTTTTATACTTCTTCCAAATGTTTTGAAAGTAACAGATTTAAACAGTGAACGTGCTCAAAGAATGACAAGACTACATGTCACAGCTCTCAAACTTTCATTGGGTCGTTTATTTTTGGTTTGTTGGAAAATAGGAACGTGTATACTGAATATTGCAAAATCTTTAAAAAAAACACATGACTTTTGGAAAAATAAAGGACCCAGATCGAGATAGACCATGTTGACAGACACTGCCTCTAGGAATTTAGGAGCTCCTTTACAAAATATCTTACCCATCGTCATGATTTTTTTTGTTTACTAGTTATTTCCGACAATATTTTAAAAAGTTGATATATATTTAATATAATTCAAGTTATTTCCATTTGACTCGTAAACTGATGAAGAGCAAAATTTCACTGACAATCCTCGTGCATTGAGTCAATATCCTTTGTAATCGGTCGAATAAAAAAGTCCACTCGTCGAGCTATGAAAAAGTGCATTTATTGTTTCGTGTGACCCGGCCAAAAGAAAGAGACGATACTTAAAGGAGAGTGTCGCAGTCACGAATACACATAATCCTGTTTACTTGCACTTTCTTATAAAGCTTTGATTTTTTTTAAAGAAAACTTTTTACCTTGAAGGTCAGTTTTCATTCATACTGGACGCCAGGTGGGGTGAAACGTGAAATCGATGTAAAGAATTAATATTTGCTTTGATGACTTTGTTACGAAACACCAAGTTTTAAGCTTTCAAGCGTCTGTTTGTTTACATTTCAACAAATCATATGAAAAAAAAAGAAAATAAAAGCACAAGGTAAGGCTAAGATATTTTTGTTGAATATGTGATTGTGAGCCTACACTCATAAACTGTCGTCTCTCTTTCAATCGGCCTTTAAAATCTTTTATGGAACGAATATTTGTCATTGTTGTTGTTGTTTGTGAATGAATATTCACCTGGTCTTGGAGTCTTCTTATGCATTTTACCGAGAGAATTTGATAAATTGGCCACTTATTCGGGCGAGTGATCATCCCAGGATGTTCACCGTCGGTCCCCTTCTCCTGTTAAAGTAATACTCGGGGACGGGTGCCGACGCGTCGTTTGGAGTGATTTATGATGGGCGATATCTATACATCTATATCATTATGTAAAACATTCCTTGATTGATAGAATACTTGTTTCATCCAGCTTGTGATTTATATGTGTGGTTATGCATCCCACCCCCAACACAGTGGGCCTACGCCCATAAACCACCTCAACTGCATGTTGGCTCTTCGTAGCTGCATCACGCTGTTCTGTTGTGTTTCTTAAGCCCCTTTCACAATTGACGTACGACCTGTTTACGACCGCCTGCAACAGTTTTTTCTTGTTGTTGCACGATCGATCTCTTGGTGTCTTGCGAGCACTCGCAGTGGTTGTAGACGAACGCACGAATTTGAGGTGGTCGGAGGTGGTCGTGACTGGTCGCATCTGAATTTGAACATGTTCAAAATCCAAACGCGATCAAATACGATTGAATTACTCGCATCAGGTCGTACCATCGGTCGGGCGATCATCGTGTGAGTGTTGTTCAACGTTGTACGACTTGGTGCGAGAGGTGACACAACTACGTATAGTCGCATTTAGTCGACTGGAGGTCGTACAACACTTGCACATGCGCTAGATACCTACAGAGACCAGTCTTGCGACTGGTTGCGATAATATAAGACTGTTGCAAGACCGATCGAAATTACGGCTTACAACATTCCACTACCGTTGCATTCGCATGTATGCGACCGTACAGCCCCTTTCACAATTGACATCCGACCAGTTTACGACCGCCTGCAACAGTTTTTTCCTGCTGTTGCACGATCGATCTCTTGGTGACTTGCGAGCACTCGCAGTCGTTGTAGACGGTCGCACGAACTCAAGGTGGTCGTGACTGGTCACATCTGAACTTTGAACATGTTCAAAATCCGAACGCGATCAAATACGACCGATTCACTCGCATCAGCTCGTATCCGGGGTCGTACCATCGGTCGGGCGATCATCGTGGGAGTGTTGTTCAACGTTGCACGACTTGGTGCGACAGGTGGCACAACTAAGAAGTCGCATTTACTCGACTGGAGGTCATACAACACTTGCACATGTGCTAGAGACCTACATGTACAGAGACCTGTCTTGCGACTGGGTGCGATAATATGATGGGCCATAAGACTGTTGCAAGACCGATCGCAACGGCTTACAACATTGCACTACCGTTGTGTGCGACCGTTCCCCTCGCAATCCCTCGTGCAACACTCGCATGTGATCGCACGAGCACAATAGGATCATAAGCGACTTACTCGTGCAACGGGTTTTACTGGTTGTTTTTGTTGTACGGCAGCTGTTGCAACTGTGAAAGCCTCTGTGCGATATTATGAGATGACTGGCGATTGATGCCTGTTGCAGCCTGTCGCACGACCAAAAGGTCGCAAGTGGTCGTACGTCAATTGTGAAAGGGGCTTAAAGTGAGCAAATATAACAAATTTTATTTCACCCATGCATACCCACCACCATCACCAAACCTCACAAACACCCACGATTCAACACCATTTTGTGCATGCAGTTCAAACACACATTTTGTGAGCATTAGACCAGAAATAATAATGGTAAATAGAAGTAATATACAGGTGCAAATCCACACGGCGAAGCTTTGAAATCTTCAAGTCCAAAGTTCATGAATAAGTTTACCATGTCGTTGTACAAGTGTACAATACAATCATTGCAGAAAATTAGTTTAATGCGTTGTCGGTCTACTGATTTCAGGGGGGGGGGGGGATAACCCACTTGTTTTGCTTGTTTAGAGCGAAAAAATTATATATGATCTGTCTTTGGTCTAGTCAGACAACAAACATTTTGCTGCAATTGAAAAGGAATTATAATGTACGTCGTAAAAATATCATATACCTGCCAAAATTTGTTCGTGTCTCCCACAAAGTCTGCCCTGTTATTCACGATGTTATTTTTCCATTTACATTAATAGCTTAATCAATTTTTTAAACTAACGGCGCAATAAATTGGGAATAAAATTTATGACACTTATCATGCTTAAAATATATTTCATGATATCATTGGTATACTGTTTGTGTAAACATATAAAATTGTACTTCTGAATGTATAATGTCACTCTGATCGAACGGTGTACTTTATAAAGTGGCACCACATCAAAATTGACGTTCTGAAGCATGTTTTACACATAATAGGAGAGGGACCGTCCTCTATTTTCTAACATCTCATACTATTAGTAGGGAAGATATGATGAAATTATACACTATTTAGGGTCTATTATCATGATTATGGTTATCCTTTGGAGCTTTTAAAGAAATGACTTGTCGGATGTTTTATTTTAAATGTCTGGTTTATCCGACAGTTACCATGGTAATAGTCAGAGGCCCGTGCCTCTCGGCCAATGAAGGAATCAAGTTGTCAGACGACAAACTTTTGACGAAACACCGCTCTTCACATTCCTATGCAATGAAATGCCTTAATCCGCACTTGATTAAAACCATTTTGTAATTGTGAGTGTGTGTAGTCTATAACAGAACACAAATTATACGGAATTCAGGGTATGATTGATTTAAAATACATGAAAACAACATTGATACACAATTGAAAGCAATCTCAAACATGTATCATTCATCCAAACCTACACTGTTTTGAGTGAAAACTGACGTAACATGGTTGAAATTAAGGGTGAAATAAAATTTCATTAATTGGAAAAAAAGGTGGGTAAAAGGATCAAGCATGATAAATTCAAATCAAAATCAGTATATCACACCTTTTATACATGCAAGTTATAAATTTCTTTAAAAAGTAAAGTTCTTTCCCGAGACTTTGTGACCTGATTTAAATCATAGAATCTGATCTTCAAGATCTTAAAAGCTATCCGTGTTCCCGCGACACCTTGGAATGCTGGTGAAAACTTCAAACAGTTGTCTGTGAGTGATTTACTTCAAATGTTTGGCTAATTAGTAACGAGGGGGCAAATATGGCGACGATCTAATGTTTGCTTTCGCAATCGAGGGAAGCTAGACCTCCGCAACCTTGAATAAATGGCTCTCGAACGAAGTTTTTGCATGTTTTTCATTGTTTACATGTTCAAGTGCACGAACGCCTACGCGTTGGACTAGAGAATGTCTTTAAATCATTATGTGAATGTCTATTGGCCTCAGTTCTAAAGAATTAACAAGAAATAAACATTGCTTTAACAAAACAAAGTATTGTTTTGTTTTTGTTTACTTTAAATTTGATCATGAGGGAAACGTCAGAGAAATAATTCTACATTAAGGAGGTAAAGGAAAACTGTCGATTGGATAATGAATGCAAGCTGACATTTTACTTCCCATCTCTGATTTGAAGAATAAAATAATTAACATTTGGTAATTAACCAATTATACTCATCCGATTTTCAATTCATATTTTATTTCAATTCAAATTGTATTTCCACAGTTAAAAATATACATATATACAAATCATTGACATTAAGAGATATAATACATGTGGAGGGGTCAAAGAAAGCACAACTGATTGTACAAATTGGCCCCAATGTAAGAATTATTCATATTAATACATGTAAAATGAACAATAACAATATTGTTCATTTTACATTTGAGATAATTATTAGGATGAATCTTATACGAGGTTGGGCTTTGAGAGGGATATTGTAGTCAATATTCGAATAATATTAAAAAAATAACATTTTAATCATGCTGAATTAATTTTGAATTAGCATGGACGATTTACAGAAACGCAAGTAGTATAATCTTAAATTATACAGTAATCAAAATCTCAGTTTATTTCAGCTAAGACAAAATTGTTAAATAGGTTATACACCAAAGAAATAATACTACACTTTATCATAGAGATATGGCTATAACTGAAATTACACAATACTTAGCTAGATAGTTGTGTATAAACCTCTTAAAATCTCCAATGGTCTGATGGTTATTCGCACCAAAAAGTCTCTCTTATTCATGTACGGATTTGTCATTTTTCTTTTCCTTGATGTACAAACTATATACGGAGTTCCTTTTTCTTTCTAAAGTTGTAATTTGCCTCTCGGTTGTATTTTTTAGTTTTTCTTTTGATGTTGTTTTGAAAAATATGAAATAAAAAATCATTAATTCATATTTTCATTCTTTCGTTTTTATGTAGAATTTCGTGCGGCTTATCAAAGGCATTTTATTACCTTTGTTATATTACGAAAACTGATTTTCATAAACGTATCGATAAGTATGTGTGCTTTTGATATAATTATATTTGCTCTCGTATCTATTACCCTACTTTTGACCCATAAAATATGAAGATGTGGACTTAATATAGTTGTTATCTTCAATAGGGGTTATGGGGCATATATGTATTTTAGATGACAATTGTGTAAAAGGGAGACTTTATTACATAAAAAAGTTGTAAATATTTTGTGATATTACATTTAACTGGTCCCCCTTTCAACGTAACGCCTATCATATAGCATAATAGACTCTTAATACGAATTAATGCCCTAATTCAACAGTTCACCCCATTTATGAAGTATAGAGCATTTACAAAGTGCCAAATCCACATGGATTATTAATATTAATTTCATCTGGTATATAATTGTGTTTTTGTGTAGCCTCATAAGTATGAAAAATAGACCCTTCCTATATCATTGTGCCCCCTCTCTCCCACTACCCTCTCTCTACCGTCTGTTGCTCCCCTCCCCCTCTCCCTTGTTAATGAACAAAGAGACAATATGAATGGGATGGAAGCTATGGTTTTTACCTTTGAACCCTGAAAACCCCATCCTGGTATCGATATCGTCAATCGATGATTGACGGTTTGTTGACGTGATCTACGGATCGTCTGCAAAGAAGATCCCTCGTCAGAGATGGTTCACTGACACTTAGGAATGCCAAAGCAAAATATTCCCAAAATATTGTACAGCTGACATTGCAAAATTCAAATCACATAAATTTCCCAAAGATTAGTATGTCTCCATGCTGTATTGCTGTTACTTTAATCCATTTCATTCTAAAGCATAATGTTCAATTTTGAACAAAATAAAATCGTCTTCTCAATTAAAGAAATTATATACATGTATCTGCGTGGTTTGACAAAAAAAATCGTCTTCTAAATGGGAGTAAATTATGGATACCCGTATTTTGACCAATTAAAAAAAAAGTCTTCTCATTGATATGAAAGATAAATTTCATCATACCCATAATGTGCGATATGAAAAATGTAATGCATTTCATCACTTCATGCAATTTTAAGATGGTGATTAGCCGGTCTTCTGAATAGTTTTACAACAATAGGGTACCCAGTAACAAGTTATAACAAACACGATATTTAGAAAGTGATAATAGAAGAGCAAAAGGAGTAGAGGGTTGTGCATGCATTCAAACACTCAGTATTCCCCCAAAACGAAACAAAACAATACAACAACAACAACATGTTATGACAGAACAATATTTTCATAGTATCATTACCACCCCTTTTTAACCAATGGCTGAAATTAAATTTACAACTGTAATATGAATGCAATCCCTTAGCATTCTGCTAATGAGGTTGCCAAACTTCCAAACTTAATAGTTAAGAGGACACATCTGATATCATTGAATTAGCATAATCTAGGAGGTGTGAAGTTTACATTAGGAAATAATTCCTCTCATTTAGGTGAAGTGGATAAATATATAAAGAAGACCGGCAAATACGACTCACATAAAGCTTCTTTCCCATCTGCTATATACAGCTAGATGACATGTGTGATTTTCTTCTTAATTTAGTTAAAATTTACTTAACACTTGAAGTTTGTGTTATTCCCCCAAACGATGTGAAAATCAGGTTTCTACCTAATTGGAAAAAGGATAATTAAACACTAATATCCTGATATTATTGAGGTGTATAGGCCGTGACATGGGAGAATGTCTTGTTCCATTCTTGTCACTTAATGAAAGTTGTTATAAGCCTTACAGATGTTGTAAAAACTTGTGTCTATCGAATATTTTTTTTCTTTCTGAGAGGCCAATCAAATAATGTGTGATGCCATCTTTGATATGTATCCCATTACAAATTGGACTCGAGCAAGCTTAATGCACCCCTGATTACCCCCCCCCCCTCCACCACACACACACACAAAACCCCGCCCAACAATATAGCTGTATGTATATACATGATATACATCCATTCATTTTCAATAAACAAACTTTGTGAAAAAAGGTAAAGGGTGCGGAGCGGTTGAATAAAAAGGAAGAAATTAAAATAGCAATAAATCTTTACCACCAGCTGACGATAAAAATCGGAGCCGATCACCAGTATCGATCGTTCGCGAGCGTCGGTTGACCGTCTGCATTTCCACGTCTTCTTCAAAGGACAATACGAAATGAACAATACCTGTCGGCGTCAAACCAATATAATTGGTAGAATACTATCATTATTTATTTGACATCATAATTGCCCATCTGCATTTATACATCTGTCTCCATTTTTTTTCAAACTGTGGGGGCTGATTACCTGATTGACATTTATGTCGATATTTTGCTGTAGGGGCATTCAGGGCGAAGATCTAGTCTGAAAATTATGTGAGGGCTGTAAAATATCAGAGGCATAAACCTAAATCATAAATCTAGAATGTGTCTATGACTCCAAAGTATTCATAACTGGGAAAATTCAGAGATGTATACGAGTATTCATGTAACGAGAGAGAGGTAAATCATGTAATTATAAACCAGGGAGATTGGACCGTGTGTAAACTCTTTAAAGTCCCTTTAAATCCAATTCCAGCTTAGCCTATAATCAAAGAGTTCAAGGACATCATTATTATTTAATTTAAGGAAATTCATTTTTATCACTGATATTATTGTTTAATCATACTTAAAATTAAATTTTTTTCGATATAACTTATGCTTATATAATTATCATCTAGATCTTTACTAAATCTTCGATTACCTCCCTTTACTTTTATTTTATATTCATTATTCTTGGTATACGACAACAGTTTAACATCTTTATAATATGTTTATCGGTTGTCAAGGAAACACCTGGGGTGTTCTCTTCTGTGAACATGAATTTGTACGTTATGACTATGCTCTCGATGTGTTTGGTAAAAGATTGACGTTGATGGAGACACTTTTGTCCTCGTGTGAAGAACACCAAAGAGTAATTAGTGGTCTATGTCATGAATTGTGTCCTTACCGTGGAGGTGATGAGGAAGAAGTCACCAGTCGTTCGTTCATTCACCCCGTCTTGACATTCTATATAAGACAGAATGGATTTAAGAGCTTTAAGAAGTGGTGATGGTTGGGGGACTTACAGAATTATGGTTTATGAAAGTAACATTCATAAGCAATGTGAATCGAGAAAAGGGTGCAAAAATAGAAGATGGAAAGTAAACAGTGTGGTTAATTGGAATACTGACAGGATTCTGAAAGGTTAAAAAAATCAGAAGAAAATAATACTTCCAGTTATTTGATGTGAATGTAAACCACTATACAAAATAATATGAATGATTCTAAAAATCGACTAACGGACCTTTTAATGGTTAATTCTCTGAAACTCGATCCCTGTCTTTTCAATTACAAGCGTATAAAGTTGATTACAGCATCATCGCTTTTATAGGCATCACGAAATTGAAAAATAGGCCCATAAGTTCTCCATATTCTCTACCACAGAGTGGGTATATATTATTTTAACGAGAATTTAATTAGTGATTAAAGCTATTCCGTGATGGGCGAAGGGCATTTCGCCCTTGAAATCAATTCGATAGTTGATATTCTTGATGCATTACATATTATCTCCCTTCGATCAGGTAATTTCATCCGATCGATGCTACGTCATTTCGTCACAATGTGCAGGAAGTCACTATTAGCGAGACTGAAGGTTATTTCATAACTAAAGAGAGAAGATGGTACCAACTGGAAGATCGTCCCACTTACCCGAATTGATAATATTAATTTTGTTGAAACAGAATTTTGATCAAGCATATCGCTATAGGCCATGTTTTAGAGTACATACAAACCTATAATATTTCAGATATGCAGATGTGTATCATTTACCATACCCAATATATTATTTATGATATCTTTAGGTAAAGCAAAGGATTGAAAGAACGATATACGGTAATGTCAATAAAATGTCTGTAAATATATTTCATATACGCTAAACTAATACAACCCTCGTTACTGAATCGGTTACATTACTTTGCTACAAAAAAATGTATTTCCCGGTCACGAAATAAATGTTGTAGAGCGATGCATCTTGAGATTACAGTATTGTCTTTCGGCTTGTACACCCATGACCACTACCTTCCTAGCCTCAATCTGACGACTGTTAATTAGATTTTTGTTATTTGTTCACTGATGCCACATCTTCATTTGCTTAAAATTGTCACATCCAATAACTTATACTCGCCTGCATATTTAAGTGACAATCGTTAGTTCCGTTACATTCATCGATTGTGTGCTACTCTGTATGTTTACTCGTGTTCATCTATCTTAATATAACGTAAATTATGTACATTTTACCACATGCGGACAAGATACCCTGGGCATTTGTGATCTTTTTCTTGTTGAGTTTAAAGTGTTACCTAGCTTCGTCACAAAAGTTGCATCGTTGCACTACAAGTATCACCAAACCCGTTAAGGCCCCGGGGTTGCAGTGTTAGACCACACATTTTTATTTAGTTTATGACATCTATGACGTTGTTATCAATACATCGCAACTTTTGTAACTTTTATGACAATGGTTTGGCTCAAATACTACGGTATAGTCAGTCACAAACGTTATGGTTTTAGGTAACAAACACGATCGTATATACAAAGTAACAACCATTTTTATGTTCAGTCATTATCGTTACCTCGTTGAGTTGAATCATTATGCATACACGAATAGGCTAATTTCGTTTTCACAGAATTGAATTTTGAACATGCAATCATTCAATGTTCAATTCCCATCTAGGTGTCTACCAATTTCGTAATTAGATGCATGGGAAGGAATGCGTGCTCTGGAGACCTGACTATGAATTTAAAATCTCACAATCTATCAAGTTTAAAGCTGTTAGCATGTGACATATATCTTCATAGTGAATTGGATAATTAATCAAGTCTCCAACGCGCATTCATAAATACTTCAGCATGTAATACTTGGTCTAATTGATTTATATTGCAACATCAGGTACGAGTCGTTACGCGTAGTGGTCATAATAAACGAATTTAATGTGATATAAAATTGGAACGATTCATGTTTCGAGTTTGATGAAACAAATGAGATGTATGTGCATTCGATTTGTTCGACAGCCCGTATTTTAAGTATGCGATGATCCTTAACATGCATGGACTTGGTTTACTAATGTGTGGTATATTCGGGGTACATGAAAATTTGATCACATGATCGATGCACTTTATCATATTATACATTGTGTCTTCCTTTTCACACCAGTTTTCACTTTAACTATATTAATATTTAGTGGGGTCCTTATGTTGTATACATTTAGCCTATATGATTTATTAATCAAATTATGTACACCTCAACTTATCTTTTCTTTTGTCACCTACCAACCCCCCAAAAAGATTTAAAAAACTAAAGATTTAAACTATATCAAACCAAAAGAATAAAACGGACAAATATACGAAAGTGAGCGGAAAAGTAAGAGATAAAAAACGAGGGTTGAGGATAAAATGACAAAATGACAAAAAGCGTAAATTGGGAGAGAACAGATTCCGATGGCGGTAGAATCAGTATGATAATATTACCTCTACCTCTTATATGTTTAGATTATTTTCTCACAATACGTCGCCTCTGAGGCGCTGAGCCCCCCTCTGCTCCTATATTTATGAGTCTCGCCCTTTACCAACGAGCAACACGTTTCTGAACGTAATTAACGATTACACGAGTACTTCACACCTATTTGTTAGGGGGTAATGGTGATTGATACGCCGAATCGGGCACTTTCTCATTAACCCACTTCCAGCCCAGGCAAGGCACATCGGTTCATGTAAAGGGATTTATTTGGTCAAACGGCTCTCGAAGCGTTAATCGCCTTTTGTCAGACAGCAGAGCCGATGTTTCTTGGTACGTCAATATGACATGTAATTGGTGCTTTCAAATGCAGCGGAGTTATTAGATAGAAAGGTTTCAATTTCGACAAAATGTGAAATTGAAATAGACCTTTACATTGAAATGTAAGAAGACACAATAATTAAAGAACAAGACTAATTAACAGAGAGACTGCTGGAAAGGGTGTTCCCATGGCGCCAACCTATATTTCTGATAAAACCCAACCAAAATAGAGAAGGGGACTTGAGCCCCCATTGTGAGCCCCCATGCAGACTACAATATTCATATTAGAAGTTATACACATTGAAGGGGTGTAAAGAGCTCTGTCTTGAGAATGGATGAGTTAAATCGGGGATGCCGTGTTTCCTTTCAGTGGCCGATTATCAATATTTAGATAGCGTCTAGGTGTCGCCAAGGTCAAGTGTATAGAATGGCCGATGAATGGGTGAGGATGCACCGGGGAGGTGTGGAAGAGAGGGAGATGTGGGAGGTGTGGGGGTGGGTTACTACTGTTGAAGGGAAGGGGTTAACTGGAAATTAGGAAGGAAGGATATAGAAGCACAAGATCAAGAGAGGGAGGATGAGGACCATAGGCCTCTATTGATGGCCGAGAAAGGGTTATGGGGGAGTTACGCGCACTTACTCGTGACGAGGCCTATTATATGTATCAAAATAACTTGGATGCCCTGGTTTATCTATATATCATCTCAAAAACTTTAACCTATTATCATTTTCAAGCCAAATAAGATATCTTTTGTTCATAAAAATTACCCATTGGCATTGACAGTTTATCAATCCATGTTACTGTATTAAAATGTCGATCTCCATTTTAAAAGGGCGGTGTAGAATCTGGAGAGAAACCATGAACTACTCTCTCGAGTCTCAAGGGGTGAAATAGTCTCACAAAACAGGATTTCAAGTGGTGAAACATACTAGACTTGTACCATGATTGCATTTTGATACAATATACACCGAGAGCGCCAAATGTGGTCTTGTTGACAGCAATTGTTATTTGTATGTGAGGAGGAGTTGGGAACATTGGTGCTCTGATGACAAGGGATTTTGTCGATTTTTTTTTTGCGTGTGTGTCTCTGCCTCAACCCCCCCCCTCCAGTGTATTTTGCGAGGCCAGGTTTGAGGTGCAGTTAGCATGTTCAAATCAGAAGAAATCAGGAGAAAAGTTTATCTATAGAGGCCTATATGGTTCGAACTCTTCAGAAATTAGACCCAGATGTTGTTGTCAGTTGTAGATTAATATTTTATCGATATTTCAGTGTAAGATCGAGGATGTACAAAATATACCTATGATAAAATTGATTCATAGTTTTAAATATAGCCTATAGCTACACACCCGAAAGGCTATGAGAAGTACAAAGCACATGAAAGAGAGGAGTTATGATGTGACTGAATACCACTATTTTACATTTTTTACGTAAGATTTTATATCTGTTAAAATGGTTTACTGCCCGTTCACCCCTCGCTGTCTTTGTAAGATGTGAGTTTGGAGCTCCAGGAGCTTCATGTGTGTTTGAGAGGGGTAATAACTGGGCACCACTGAAGGTGTACGAAAGGGGTATTACAGGGGTGCAGGAGTACTGGTAGATGATCCACCCTGCAAACACTTGGGCCGACTTAGCGGGGCAGGTGTCGAGTAATACCCCCTTGCTCTCCTCTCCCTCGAGGCCCTCACAAACCCTGTTGACCCCTTTTTCATTCATGGAGAGGGCGACCGGAGGACAATAGGATATAAACCATAGCTCCATGGTGAAACTGTTTCAGAGTGATTGAATGTTACCCCCCCCCCTTCTTCAAGGGCTATCGTGTCAGTACTATATAGGGCAGGAATATCTGAACATAGTTTTTCAGATTAGAAAAGGGGTGACTAAGGGGATTTGAAGTTGAAAATGGATACAGGACGTATTCGAAAGAATTTTTTACTACAAGGTAAGCGGGGGTGGGGGGGGGGGGGGGGGGGTGGTGGAGAAGTGCTGGTGTTGGGATATGTGAACATGTTTGTGGATAATGTGAGTCAAATATCGCCACCGGCATGTATGAGCTTAATATATGAATACTCCCGAATAAAACTCGGTCAAGTCAGAAAAATATAATTGATACAATCATGCAAGCGTTGTAGGAGTATTTCATGTGAGATTAAAAACAATGTTTCTACGGTAGATACGACCAGACAATATTAAAACGCAAAGTAAAAAAAATAAATAAAAAAATAAGGACATACTGAATGGGGAGAAGACAAGTGAGAAAAGTTATATTTTCACACTCATTGTAAATTGCTAAGAGATGCAAAGTAATAAGGAATTGGGATATGGGATAAACCACATCGTCCTGCAATTAAGTTCTTCCGTAGATGTATATTTATATTATATACAATCATGTTTTTTTTATCTATAGGATTATCACTGTCAGGAAATAAAGGAATGTTCTTTATTTTGCTGAATTGTTAAACCGCGCGTTCAACGATTCATTGTTTCATTTAGACTAGCAATTTAGTTTGTAACAACAAGTCTTGTCTACGGTTATGAGTGTGGCTTAAAAATAAGATAAAAACTTTTATTTTGAGAATAAAATGTACGTCAATTCTTGTTGTAATTAGGATTATTCAATTTTCACCTTTTGACACACTGAAACGAATCTACAGTAATTTCAATTCTATTTATGGAGTTGATTCATATGGGTTTGAATTATTATGTCAAGATAAACGTGAAGGACTAAAATGTGATAAAAGACAAAACTATTTGAAGGATGCATTTTTTAATTGTTTCGGATTGGATGCTCTATTCTGGTGTAGAACTGTAGACAATAAAATTCTCTGTCCTGATATCTGTAAATATCTTTAAAACACAAGAACGCAAAAACATACACAAGGCAGTTATGATAGATGTCCTTTTCATTTTTTTCATTTCTGACAGACAAACTACATATGAAACACTTTAGATTCAATTCAAAGCTATAGCACACAATTTATATTCGATTTCTAAAGATTATTCAAGAAATGATAATAGTACTTAAAAGATGGACAAACGTGATTAATGCTGGAGGCTTGTAAATATTTGATTTAATTTGATTGGAGATAAAATCAGCATTCATGCCATCTTAGATAACTATTTCAATTTTCAAAATCCAGCTCTCCCACCTTGTGCATTAGCGTTCCCAATCCTATCTCATATACATCTCCCACCCAACAATACAACAAAATCGTCTTTTATCAGATTAAAATTCGATAATGACATTCAAAAAGAAAATCCTTCTTTTGACAAAAAGCTTATCTGAACTCCCAATCACCCCTTCCAGCGACTTACACAGATCCCATTAAAGAATTATCAATAGCGCGCTGAATGATATTGGAATAATATTGGAATCAAAATGGAGTACAATGCCTAAAAATTCTTTGATTTACGAGATGAATAAAAGAGAATTGGCATATATTTTTTCACGAACGAACGGCTGGGTTGTTGTGGATTTTAAGTAGCGAAATTGGGAAGGGTAGAGATGGTGGTTTTGTGTCCATATTTGTTTGATTTTATAAGTCATGTATCAAAATGAGAAAGGAGACATTCGTTTTATGTTTGATGTTTGTTTAATTTTAAAAGTCATTTTGTGGTATTGTGTGAAAAGCAATGATTTGGGGGGTACAATAAATAGTATTGAAAAAGAAAAATGATACCTCTATGTGCACTGGTGTCTGTATAAACAATATATAGGGATTACATGGTTAATATACTACAAGTACTCAATGGGCAGTTGATTCTTTCGACAAAGAATCGTAAATGCAAACCGATTAAAGTTTATTTACAATAATACATATTCGACTATTTCTTGACGTCATGTCAAGATGTATATGATAATAATATATTGTTCAAGGCCAGGTCCCTTCATGGCCATTAAATGATTAGTCGTGGAGGTGTAACTTTAGACTTAATACCACCCAATAGACTATACAATTAAAAAAAAACTTTACTGAATCCTATATTAAGTGGCAATGTGTTTATTATATATGTAAAAAACATCAAATGCTAAAAGTACGTAGAGTTGCATTAAATGAAACCATGAAACCTTTTTTTTCACATTTGTGACTAAACCAATGTAATACAGTTGGATCGATGATTTCTGATTTTTCATCATATTGTTATCACAATCATTGTTAAAAAACATCACTACAAACCCACCACACCGTAATCCTTCCTTCAAAATATTATTAATTGATATTTTCATATCATGTTGTGGACTTCTGATATGTGAAAAGTTGGATATGTACTGTAAATATAGAACTCCGCTTGAAAATCCCCACTCTCACTCCCACACTGCTGTGTGGTAATATCAAAATACGGGTATGAATACGACTATACCCATGATAAAATAACAGTCATGAAAAAAAGTTTTGCAAGCTCGGAGTCAAATGGAGCTTGCATTGTTCTCCAACGAAGTGTTACAAGATGAAATATTCATGCCATGCTGACTTAAATCCACTTCCAGAAAAGAAAGCTTACTAAAAGCAAACACTGACTTTGTGTGTCATATTTTGCATTGTAAAGCATGTTTTGCATTGTGGTTTTTCTCAAAGAGAGACGCCATTTTAAAGATGAATGTATATTGAATGTAATCGCATTGTACATATACGGAAGCTTTATTGATTCATGTACACAATATTGCAGTGGTTTAGACTTAAAATATTATTTACAAGCTCAAACACAACGCAAAATCAAAATGTTATATACAGATATGACATAATGTTATGAAATGAACACAGGCGTGCTGATTATCATGATTGTAAGACGACATGAGAAATTGAGATATGGTGGATATTATGATCCAATATAAAACAAAATTAAGAAGGTAAATGAAAGGCTTGTCATAAGCTTAATTAAAGTTAAAATTGTATATTTTATCATGACTTAATATTGGATGAAGATATTATGAGGACGAGATTCGAGATAGACCTCTAAATCTCTCAAATAATCTTTCTAGAATACAAATCTGGAAGGTGATCGAGAAAGTGGGAGAGGAGAGTAGTTATGATAATGAAAATAGAAATGATAAAAATGAAGGCGATGGGGGGGGGGTTGCCCGGATATAGCTGGAGAGAGAATGAAAGAAGGGTGAAATGTGTGTACAATCTTAAGTCGTGTGAATAATTATGAAACAAGGAAAGAGTACGAATGCTTTGAAGAGAATCCTGACGACAAAGAGATGTTAGGTTGACAAGATTTAGCCCTATATTATCCGGATCGATAGAAACGAATATATAAAGCTTCGGAAACTGATAAAAAATAATGATAGAAAGAAAAAGAAAGAGAGAGAACGAGTTAGAGAGAGAAAGAGGGAGAGAGGTATGTGTATTAATATACAATGTCTCGTAAATGTATGAATAAGACAAGGAAGAGAGAAAGCAGACTATATATTTATTCTGACATGTCTGATGAGGTCGGGGAACAAAGGATATTACCGACACCATACAGGGTCGCATGGAGGTTAATGTACTTTAACCATTCGGTATAACGAGTAATTCTTATGCATATGATTATGATTATTATGTATCATGTTAATTCACTATTGTACAAACGAAGCGTTTGTCACAGTCTGTGTCTCCCGAATAACAAGTTTATTGATACTGTATCATGCCCTTGACTCACCAGCTGCGGTATGTGTTAATGTGGCTTTTAAGTTGGGATACTGTTACTAGTATTAATAAACAGAAGGGATCACGAGAGGAAGTATGATGATAGTTAAATATAAACCGTGAAAGCGAAAGAACTGTGGATTCTGGCGACAGTAAAAAAATCAGATAACAACTGGGTAAGATTTCTGTAGTTTTATGCGTATATGTACAAAAATTGCATTTATTTCAGTGGTGGATATGTAAGGGGCCAGAAACACACGCCCCCACTTTGGCGATTAACGAAGAATGTGTGTATGTGTGTGTGTCCCCATTTCTCTTCCTCTCTCTGATCGAGTCAGAAAAGAGAATTGTTATTCAATTTTCACCTTACAAGCTTATTCATGGTGCTATATCTATCCCTTACCCATCTCATCTCCACTCCCCTACCACTATCCTATCGCTGCACAATACTTCACTTCTGATGATATATCAAATCTTTCTTCAATTTTATCTATTCAGGCATGTGATGTTTGTGGGAGAAACCTTCCGACTTTCATCGCATCAATCTGCCAACTACGGAAATCAAAAATCACTCATAAGGTCGCACAGGTGAGCTAAAAAAATAAAAGTTTCATCAAAAAGTAATTTTTCTATCAAGATTTGCATTCGCGATAGCGATGAAAGGTTTTTAGAGTTACTGGTATTTATGTCTTTGTTTTGACTCAATTGCGTTGAATGTTATCATTTTTTAAGAAACATTTTCCACATAAACAAAATTTGTGTATTTGATATACCACTTTCTTTGGACATTTTGATATGAAATACTGCACACGTTTTGATGTTGTGGCCAAAGACGTCCTATATATATTCTCACATTATTATAAAGAATTACACGTCCCACATAGGTAATCGTGATTTATATTTTAGCAGTATAACCAAAGCTTATAGCTTGGTCATAGAAAGCTTTTATATTGCAGATTAAAGTCGAATCCGTGAGGTTGAGCTGGCCCGTTACACTTTTTACATTTTTCTTTTGCAACAGTAGTGGATATCCCAAAAAATCTACCTAGATATTCTCCCTGATATACATGAATAAATCATACGATGAATACAGTCAGTTTCCATGATAGCGAAGGTAACCTTATACTGTTTGACGGTGTATAATAAAGGAATCGAGAACGAACCTTATTTGACACACAATCTGCCTTGTGACGAAACCTATTTTAATTCGAGGACGGAGGTAAACTGACGGATAATGGCCCTTAGCGTGCTGTATAACAAACAAGGCGGAACCCACAATTTAACAGTTTCTTTTTGAGGCGATTAGAGATACAATGTAGTAGTTTGAAAACTGTCTTAAAGTTTGTCAATTATGCTCCATGTAAGCTTCTATTTAACAATCACGATATTTCGTTAAAAGGACGTTCTATTGTATACTTGGGGAGTGATCTGCAAGGGAGTGGATATTCGGAGTCTGTTGTTATCTCGTAATTAGCATGGCTATGGTGCCATGAGCCTAATTACATCAGGAGGGCTAAAGATATTCGTTCGACCCAACCCATTCGAATTTTTTAAATTTGATATTGCTGATTGACAAAAATGTATGAATATGATTCAAAATCTAACACTGATTCTAGAAATGGTAACTACTGAACGTCCTTTGCCCAAATTGGAAAGATATATCAATGATTTGGAACTATTTTTTGACTGGCGGAAGAATTGGGGCTATTTCAATTGATGAATTTGATCCCATCATAGTTATCTTCATAAATGGCGATTTATTTTTAAAATGAGCTGGCTACGATACCCTTCTCTGGTCAGATATGGAATGTCAGATATATATCCTATCCAAAGGTAGTAAACATTCGACCCTCTAATTTCACATTTATTTTTTATGAATTTTTTTGGAAGTGCCACTTTAACACACAAGTCTATGGGGAATGTTTTACGCGCGTGACACCTTATGTGACTGAGGGGATGATGCAGTCCATGAGGGGCGCCATTTCACCTCCCCAGTTTTGTGTCGTCTTTACACTAAAATGCACTGATCATGAAATAATGGCTACATAAACGGAGGGTAGGTCTACGCTCTGAATTCCATGGATATTTTTTTTTACTAATACAATTCAGAATTCGATTGATCCCTAACTAGAGTTGATGTGAATTATTTTAAATCCATTCAATTTATTGTGTAGAGTAAGGATAATATACCGTTGCATTTGTCAATAAAATCATCAAATCGCAAAAAACCCAATTATTTCATCTTTTTTTCCTAATGAAATTTATTTCAAACATTTATAGATTTTCTTTAACACTATAGATACACACCGTTCTCAAACGCTTTCTCTTTCTAAGATGAAATATATTTTGTCAGGTTTATTTTGCTTATCTCAATATAATATAATATAATATAAGTTTACCGAACCATATACCGTTAATGTACTGACCAATAAAATGACTTTTTATGCAAGTATATATAACGAACGCTTTTGTTTTAAGGAGTAAGTCTCTAGCGTCGCTTATGATATTTATTGCTTGCTGAAAAGAGGTATTTGGAGACAAATGTCTGTAAGTGACGAAAAGGCGAAACATTGATCAGTATAAGATATCAGTTAAGAACTTTATTTGATGTGTCTGAATATACTATTGATGATCCGAAGTCTCGACTTGAAGACCAACAGTAGACATGGTAGAATTCATTGGTTAATCAATTCTGTTACATTTTACAATATCGCCCCTTTTCGTCCTTTACGAAGGGAGAGAGTAAATCTTTTTATAAACTTTGTCGTCTGTCATGCCCGTCTGACTACAGACAGTGTAGGCGTATATTTCAAAATGAATGAAGAAAAATAATTTACTTTACAACAAATAGCGACAACCATATGAGAATCAGGAGTATAGAAGATGGAAACGAGAGGTGAGCAATAGAGGGCCCGTATGAGTGTGAGTGTGAGAGGTGCGTGTATGTGTGTGACTCTTTGTGTGTAGATGCTTAGAGTGTCTGTGGATTCAGAGGGAGAGGTAATTGTGGGTGTGTATATGTATGTTTGGAGAGAGAAAGATGGGGAGGGTACTTGCTACGTGCGTGAATGAGGATGTGTGTGGGTGTGTGGGTGCGTGCGTTGTATGAGCTCAATGGGAGAAGCATTTCTGAGTTAAGTTTATGAATCAATTTATATCTTCTTAAAAACATGTTCGACTATAAAAACAGTTTTAAAAATTTCTAGAAAATGTCAGTGATTTTGTGTGTGTGTGGGTGTGTGTGTAAGAAGTGTTTTAGGCACCGTCGTCCATTTTCCCTCTTTTTTTATGGGTGTTTCTTGTATAATCTTGTACACAAGGAGGGGATAGGGGTGGGGAAGAGAGAGAGAGAGTGAGAGAATGGAATGCTGGGGATGATTCTAAATTTATGAGTGATTGTCACGCAGGGTTATGTTTTATTGAAGCACAGTGTCATAAGGGGTGTATGTATGACCAAAGAATGACTTGCCAGTCATGTCTTCAAACGTGCGAAACGGAATGCCTGATGTGTTCTTAAAGGCATTCGAATCTACGAAAAAATAAGAAATCCGTCTTGTTTTATCGTAAAAACAGACTCTGATTTCATTTATGCCTTCATACAATATTGATAATATGTTGACAAAGCAGTGAATTTCACTATGCGCTTCCCCATGTTTTACACGCCTATTTTATGATCATCTTAAATGCTTTTAAATCAGATGAAGGTATGATGCACGGAATACTCGCGTAAGCGATATAAACCTTAATTTGACAAGTTTATCAAAATTTCAATGAATTTAAACCCTCAAATGACGTTCAAATTTGCTCTTTTTAGTAACCTATATACTGTTTGCATTTATTAAACAGTTTAAATTTCATATCTAAATTGGTTGTATACTGTTTTAGGCGGTTGAAATCTGGACATCGACTCCCTTTAATATTTTTTTATATCCAGTACACTCGAAAAAGTTACAAATTACAACATATGACAACAGACGACAGATCACGTCTGTCTGACTTTTTTTTTTCATTTAGCCATTTGAGTCTCCTCTTCAAGATATATCCATAGACAAATGAAAAAGGAGAGCAGTGATTTTGTTTCATTGGCATTGAAGAATTCCACAGAGAAAATATGGCTCCAAAAATAATGGAGATGGTCAGCTGTTACTGGTTGTAAAATTGGTCGCAGGCCACTATTTTTTCCTTCCTCTTACTTTTTGTGCATGATTGAAAAGGAGGAAAGTGCATAACCTGAGTTCACAGTAGGGAGTATTTAGTTTTTATATACTCACTTCTGTGGAAATGTGGATTCTAGGCCAAAATAATATTGTGTTGTTATACAAAATATTGTAAGCGTGTCATTTTCTCAAATATATTGGTATTTTATGTATATGATTATTAATCTATCTATGTTTTTTTTGATAATGTAACGTATGGTTCTGACCCAAATTAAAAAAATCAAATATGTCATGTTATTTTGCGTAGGACCGATAAATTTAAATTGCATTGAACTCAATTTAAATGAGCTGCATGAATGATGTAACATATTTTTTTTTTCAATCACAAAAGCTATAATAAGTTGAAATTATGACGACTTGAAGAAGAGAAAGACATTTCAAGTCTCCTAGAATAAAATATAAAGGTCACTTCATACATACCCCAATACGTTATAAAATCAAAGAAGCAATAATAGATTCCTATGTAGAACAAACATATTCCATTATAATTTGCTATAAAAAGTGCTTTTATTTCAGGAGAATTGGTAATAATTTGTCGGTAATATAAATGCAAACTAATTTCATCACATGAAAATATTCATGTGGGAGATATGCCTCATAAAACTTGAAATTTGATGTGCAAAATATGTGTGTGAAATTGGAATTGACAAATGCGTTCCCCTTACATTTTGTCATGAAGAATAATCAAATGAACTGAAGTGTGTGATGCGATTAATTTTGCCTTTTAATTTTCAACACATTTTAACGGGTATTTTTGCTGTAATTCACCATTTCTCTGAGAATATAAACAACACTTGCTTACTTCAAAGTGGGAAGTATAATCATTAGTCATTCACCATAGTAAATATACAAACGGTATAATGGAGACTATAATCGTTATTTCACCCACAATTTGCTTCTGAAATAACTTGTCTTGGTTGGGTAGTCGATTCCGAGCGTCTATATTCTAGATAATGCCACTCTTACAGTTATTATACACTGATTACGAGAGCATGGATCGTTACTCCAGCGACTACCAAATTACACGTCCAATTTCTCGGATCATCTCACGAAATTACACCGGCAAAGACTTGTCAGACATCTGTATGAAACAGATAGATCAAACATATAAATTAAACTATTCATTGCATCCAGAAGTTTGAAATATGCAGGTGTCAAATAAAGTAAGACTTTGTTAGAATGTCATGATTTGGCTCACGTGTTGGCATATAACACTTCAGTCGTTTATAAAATTGTTTTTAATTTTACCACCATATTTGTGAAACGCCATTTGTATTTTGTAATCTGGCAGACGTGGTTTCAAAACCCCAAACCATTACTTCTTAACACTATTCTATACTGATGATCATTTATTTAGTGGCATTGTACAACATTATAGTTTTTTCATCATGTTCTCGGGTATAGAAACATGATATTTACTAAATGTCTTATATTAAAAATCATTACTTTGAGATTAGTCTTCATATCCCGGAGTAAAAATACATGAAACAGCGAGTAATAATTGTTATCCTCGATTAAAAAGCCATCATCCATGCATGGGTTTCGTTCATTAAGTCAAATGAATTGGATGGCTTCATTACGATGTTTTAGTTTTAAAAATTAGGAATCATTATGGCAATTGGGTAGAATGAAATGGAACACCCGTCTCTTCATTCTTTATACTATGATTTGTGGATAAAAACATGACAAAGATAGAACATTAGACGATGCATAGAAATATCGAACGTCGAATAGATTCCCCTGGGCAAGTGATAATATGAAAAGCCACATATCACCTGTACATCTACCTCCCCAAGCTTATTCCTTCTCCACATTCTCTATGTCTGTTTGTCATGTTTTTCCCTCTCTCTTTTTCTCATATTTTTTTTTCTTCATTGTCATTTTCATCTTTATCGATGCTGGTCCAGGGTCCCATAACACAAAGATTAGCGATTGATCGTAAGCTTGATTTATACGATTGATTGCACATTGTAGTCAATGCAATCAAGGTATTTTTTATTCGATGATTACTAAGCTTTGTGTTACGGGCCACAGAATGTCCTTTCATTTTCACCAAACGATAAGAACAATGGTGGGAAAAAGACACAAACTTTGATTTCATGATTTTTGGGGGTCTTTTCTATTTTCTTTCTTATTTTTCATCACACAAAAAGTCAGAGACGGGTGGTCACCCCTGACCGTGTAGCCCCACTCCGGACAAGAACATAACGTTGATAAAAGAGCTGGGGGGGGGGGGGGGAGATGACGCCCTTTTCAGATTTTTTTCTACGGAATACATACGTAGATTTTCCGTTGTGTTGGCGTTTCTATACTCATTGGTCATGTTGGTTATATAAGTGTTTTGAGAATGTGACATAATGAACGAGATATCGCTGCCTGCATAATCATGGAACAACAGGCTTTTTATATAAACATCAATCAATTGTTAGAAATGGTCACTTGCCCCTTTATACAGTATAAAACCAACCTCATTTCACTGCATCACCTTTTTGTATCATTTTCTATGACATTTCCATGTAAATTTATATTTCATGGTGTGAGGAATATCGCAGCATTTCCGCATTTAAGTGAACGCCGTAATGTAAACATGGAATCGCCGTTGCTGCGTGGAGTTGTGGTTCTACATCATATCCATCATCCGTTTCAACTTTCATAAAATGAATATTCATAATGTTTTACCTTCTCTGGTCGGATCATTCCAGTTTATCCCCTACATCATATCCCGTTGATCCCTTAGCTTCCAGCATCACTTTGAAAGGAGAGATGGATGGGGAAACGAGGGAGGAGAGTGAGTGATCAGGCCTTCTCCCCATCTTGTCGGTCATTGAACCAGGGAATTTGGGAGGAGATCAACGGAACGGAGGGGATATGAATTCCTGGGTAACATTCACCCATTAATTCAGGGTGTGATTCCTCTCGTTGAGATACAATATATTGAAGGCTTTATTGCTTAAGGAGATGACACTGTATCATGACTCTACAGCAGGCTTACTACTTAGTCATCATACAAACATTATCATGTCTTTGCAAGTTTTCAAAAAAGGCGAGATCGTCACCGGATACTTTGATGGGTACAAAACTATTTATGAAAAAAAATGAAAATTCATATTTTATATATTTGAATTTGGTCATATACCATGTACAGAATTAGATGACATTACTACGCAATATAAGCGTGATAAAACATACCGGGTGCAAATATCATTCACCTTTTGTCATGAAACTCTTTAAAGACTAGCGATGTCTAAAAGTGTATTGAGCTTTACGAATCAACACCTATCATTTGAACGATCATGTATAAAAATGTTAAATATGACTGACTCGGGACAAACTTGAAACTGACAAGTGCAAATGCTATTTCGTTAAAGGAACCATGCGCGAGGAAATGTCAAATACTATATTACTTTCCCCTTTGGCCAGTGCATCTCGATGACTTTGTATATTTGTTGTGATGTCCATCGCTTATAAAAATCAAATAAACAGTCGCCCAACAGGTGAGACGGGTCGGGGAGATATGTGAAAATATCTCGCATATGACAAGGTGGGATAAAATATATTGTAGATGGATGGTATAGATTAAGGCTCCCTTCACTTCTCGCGTGCTTTCTGACGGTCGAGGGCTGGTCCGGGAGCGACGTTGCGGTCAGTGACCGGCCGGCGCCCGAAGACCAGGCGTCAGGATAAAGGGTGGGTGTTGTTGGTCTTAAGGCTGGTTTCGATCTAGAGGCAGACGTGTGATGGTGATGTCCCACATGCCTGTTCTGTGGTTGTACTTTGTCATAAGAGATATTGGTCTGCTATCCGTATTCAGATTTCATTGAGACATAAGTGCGTGAAGAGGTAAGCGTACGAGTGAGAGGGTGTGGGTAGGACGAGGATATATAATGAATGAAGAGAACAATGGTAGGCGTAGCTTAAATCAAGGTTCCCCAGAACCCGTGTTCGATTCCCGGCAGAGACATTTTTTCGGCATCACCAATTTTTCCAAAGGGTAGATAGCTCTGGGGAACCTTGATTTAAGCTACGCCTACCATTGTTCTCTTCATTCATTTCTTTACAATATGAAACAAAAAATAATAAAAAGAGTTGCCAAAGCTGTTGTACATGTATAACTTCACACATCTGTATATATATATATATATAACAATGATATCCTCACGCGATAATTTTTACAGCCTGCGCCTCCAATATGCTTTTTTATTATTATTATGATGGTGATGCTGTTTTGTGCGCGGTTCCATGACTACCACAATCATGAATGTTATTATTTCAGTTCTTGTCTCTGTGAGCTTTATTGTATCCCTGAGGAAGACGTATGTTTAACGTCGAAAATTTGGAATTCAAAATAAACTGTTGGAACTAAGTACAATGCATTACCACTTTGCCTCATTAATATCTTCTATGTCCAACACGCGGAACATAATATCGTTATATATATATATATATATGTATATATATACATACATATATATATATTGTGTGTGTGTGTGAGGGTGTGTTTGTGTGTGTATGGGGCGCGGGTGATGTCTCATGCTATCCTATCACAGTCGCACCAACGAACCAACTCTAAACCGACCTATGGAATACCATTTTTTGCAGTAATGTTGTAGCTGTAATCGGGAGTATTCGTTTGGTGTGACTGTATTATGATGTACACATAAACATAAAGTAAAGACTGTGAAAATGAAATCAGAAGCTCGGGATGAACTATTTTGATTGTAGAATTGTAGAAGAGCAAATAAAACTCCTAATTGATGAACTGGAGAACTTTATAATAAAATGCACAACGGCATGACTTTGTATAGAAATCCGTATCTATGGTATCATCACATTTTCAAAACAGCACCACAACGGCATGCTACAAGACAGTGAAACAATATACCATGATCGAAAAAAAAGGTGGCGCCGGTAAGAACCATACGTGATATTTCCACGTTTTGATGATACCATTCTTGTATTCAAATCTCTTTGTATGGAGTGTTGTCTAACCTAGATTCTTAGCTCTATTGAGATTTTGCACTTTTACCATATGCCAGGCACTGTTTTGAAACTATAATGAGAAGTAATTTCTTCAACCAATGTCTCTAATACTGTTGTAATGGTTTCAATTTGACCATCAGATGAAGAATTATCTTGCACATGGTGCCACGGCACCTTGTGCACAGTCTTCATACTCACTGTTCATTTATCATACAAATATTTTAATGATTTTTTTTTCAAAGCATTAATATTGCTACCAATGTGGGCACTTGTAAAAAAATAAAAGAGAAAATAAGCACGATAGTCCTGCAGTCGGAGAAAATCGTTAATAGTAGAGTATCTTTGCTGCAATTCTTTCATGTTTTAATTTTGAAATATTCAGCGTAGCTTGAGTATTCAAAAATTATTACATCTTTAAAGTATATTATTTTACTTTAATTCACTATTAACACTTTAATATTTTAAATGGATTGCATCCTAAATTTCAGCATTAATCATCAAAATGGACTTCAGGAACAATTCTTGACAGATTTTTTGAAAATGCACCACTCCCCCTCTTCAAGGAGTCCCATGTTCTCCTCTGCCTTTGGGTACCATTTTCATCATCGTAAACATCTTTCTCGCATCACCTGTATTCCTAACTCCAACAGGGAAATGTTTCAGGCTCACATTTTTTCATGTTATTGGAAGACACCATACCCCGGGCAATCATCTCCATTATTGCAATAAATGCCACCAAGATGGATAAACTTGCAGTTTCTTTCATTAGTTTGAGCCCATTTCACATCTTAGACTTAACACATCGTCCATTATAAGAAAACCTACTCGATGTGAAATAGGTTTACTTTCAGTTTATATTCAATAAATTTTGTAAGTCGGGCTAGGAAACTGCAAAGTAGGTTAATATGCACAATACTTTTGATTGAATATTTAAATATCTAATCTTAATCTTATTAACAAAATTTGAAATATATTTAGCTCGAAACATCTTGAACGGTAAATATCCATCTGAATAAAAAAAGTGTGAACATATTTCATTCATGAACTGTAATTCTTTACAAATCGTCAAGGCTATGGAATCCTTACAGACTACGAATGGAATGTGCTATTTTTGTTCTAGTAGTCAATTTGCGAAAATTAACTCTTTGCATAAGCCGAAATTGTAATCCGCTGATCGATTTATTGCTTAAAAATGTATAGCGAACAACCTTAACAATTATTAAGATAGTTGCCTCTTAACGTGTTGCGTTAGAGAAATACAATGGTTTCTACATGGCCCTACAACAACTTAAAACAAAACTACAATGATCTATAATTCAAAATTTCTCGGGAAAAAAAATTAAAGAACAAAAGAAAGAATGCAAATGATATGGGGGCTGTACAGATGAAAAGCATGAGAAGAGGGTATAAAAATTGATAATCGCCGCAGGTTTTTATTCACAGTGCGTCCAATACCAATCTATCAACGTCAATTACATATTGAGACGCGACAAAATTCAGTCTCTTTATCTTCGAACAACGCGCCCATAGTCCCACCTACCCAGGACGGCGTCATGTTATTTTAGCTGCTATACAAAACCAACTATAGGTTAACAATAGGAAAGAATTCAACTTTTTGCGTAATCCTGGAGTTTATTTTAGTGGATACGAGGCTATTAATCTTTTTATTATTTTGTAAGCTATAGAAAGAGAAGTCCGAAATGAACGTGAATAACAATGAACTTTCTTCCCTTTCTTTTACGAAAGATGATTTATTGCGTCACAGCTCATTCTTTGAAATCACTGGGAAGTAGTACAACAGCATATTCAAGTAATATTCCATTCATGATTCATGATTAATGATATGAACATAATGCGTATGATTGCCATAGCTTTGGTTTATTGACCTTCAAACTAAAAACCTTTTAGAAAATAGTAGTGGGCAGATTGGAGATTTTATCGAGCAAAACAGATTTCACATAAGACCAAAATTTCAGGAAGAGATCTAATTATTACTCGATCAAGACGGCCATGAAAACGTACATGTTTGTGTAGGATAGCTTTCCAACTAGACAAACCTTTTCAGTACTTTGGTATTCTTAAACTTTATTAGTTAATAATTATTTGAGGTATCCATGACATACCAACCCTGCTTTTCAGCGGATTCCTACATTTTCTCAGCTGCACTATAACAAAATGATAAAGAATTGAAAATTTTACCGATTAGTTTTCGCTCTTCAATATTTACTAATCAAAAGATGTAAAGATTTGAATTCATGTTTTTGGGTTAAAATTAAGATAAACTTGATCTTGAACGTTAAATTGAACTAAAGTCCTCGATTGCTATTCACTGCATCGAACAGAGTTCACTCTTGAAAATAAACTTCAAATTAAACTTTAAATTAAACTTTATACTTTAGAGTAAACTTTTACAACATATCCTGCAATCTTATGTAATTTCCTGTAAACGAGCGAATCTGCCTGTCGTCGATCCGTGATGGTGTGTTCATAAAACCATTAGATTTAACAACCTTCACTCCTTTTCATTGGTTCAGAAACACTCCATCACGCGTTAAACTTTAACGAAATGAATGCTAGAGTGAAGTCATGTTCCGAGAAAAATGACCACGGGAGAAATTAATCGGATGTAAATGGGGCGAAAAAGGTGCACACGAGGCCTCTAAACGAGGGAAGTTGAAGATACACTGCTTTCCTGTCTCCCAATTTTTCATATTTACATGTATTTGATTTATAAGTCAGGGTTATGTAACACATGGTATATCTTCATATCGGTTGCAAAAAAAACTTCGATTAACGACAGACTGTGTTCTGTATAGGTTACCATCTCTCAAACTTTTCTCATATTATACCCCGTTACTCAGCCTGATAATAGTCCCCACTTATTTAAAGGACAAGTCCACCCCAACAAAAAGTTGATTTGAATAAAAAGAGAAAAATCCAACAAGCATAACTCTGAAAATTTCATCGAAATCGGATGTAAAATAAGAAAGTTATGACATTTTAAAGTTTCGCTTAATTTCACAAAACAGTTATATGAACATCCTGGCTGGTATGCAAATGAGGAGACTATGACGTCATCCACTCACTATTTCTTTTGTATTTTATTATATGAAATATGAATTATTCTAATTTTCTCCTCATTGTCAAGTGATACAACGATTATTTCCTCCCTGAACATGTGGAATTAGCATTGTTTAATACTATATGGTTTAGTCAAGTTGGTCCTTATTGTCAAATCTATAAAAAATGAAATATTGTATAATTCAAACAATAAAAAAAACAAAAGACATAGTGAGTGATGGACATCATCGACTGACTCACCTAGTTGTGCATATCACTGTTTTGTGAAAAATAAGCGAAACTTTAAAATGTCATTACTTTCTTATTTTACATCCGATTTTGATGAAATGTTCAGCACTATGCTAGTTTGATTTTTCTCTATTTATTCAAGTCAGCATTTTCCTGGGGTGGACTTATGACCTTTAAAGTAATTCTTAGTTATTTCTGCTCTTCCTAATTTAGATTTTTTAAAGTGTTAGAGACGTTTTTAGTGGACATTTCATGGATGTCTTTGGATTTAATAGATTAATCAGGGGTTGGCAGTTAAGAAATACCTAAGAGGAAACATGATTTCAAGTCTCAAAGTTGGCACATGCAAGTAACACAGACGTTAGAGAGAAAAGGCAAAATCAATTTGGTCTGGAGAGTTGATAGATATCGTGTTACCCACTCTAGCTGATAATTTATTGGAGAGCATTTCCGCAAATCTACATGGCGATTTTTCATTCCTGCATAATTCCTAGAAAAAAAAAGCTCCATGAAAACTCTCTCGTGTTTCTAAAACGGGCCTCGAGCAATGGGCGCGTGGAGTTAAGTGTCATTCTTCTCCTCCAATTGGCAATTTACCGCGGAAGATTAATTCGAGTCAATATGGCGGTTCATGTTACAAATTGCACTGGTTGACGAAGCAAGCCTGTTGGTATTTGTTTCACTTAATGTTCAGAAGTGGTAACATTGTCGGGATATAATACCCAGTGTTTGGATTCAGATTCTTTATGGGGAGATCTGCATGTAGCAAGTTTAATAACCAAATAGTTTATGCCTCAGCTGAATTGAAAGATATTACATTTAGTGGTTATGTCATAATAATGAAAAGCATCAGAGCATGTTTTGCATTTCGAATAGGTCCAATTTCAATGTATTTAGGGAGAAGATTTCTGAGACACAGAGAGAGAGAGAAGATGAAGAGAGAGAAAGAGAGGGGGAATATCAAAAGTAAAAACATCATTTGAAAGAGTCGCATGCTACCTGTGTATCTGGTGATCGCCGTCTGCCCCAACATGGCCATCCCAACACAAAAAGATTAGTGTAATTGTGTAATTATTTTCATAGTAATCAAAATAAAAATGTGCAAAAAGCAACCTCATGTCCAAAAGAAGATGTAAATTTATTAGGACAGTGCTTAAACATCCTAAGTCAACATCTCACGTAGATAGCTAGACATATTTTGTACTGTGTAATTGATAGGACTGAAAGTCCGCTTTGTGGAAGAGAGTCCAACTACAATCAACTTCATCAAACAAACCCAAGTTGGTTTTCACCTATAATTTAAAGAGCTCCTCTGAAATCGCGCTTTTTGATTAAAAAAAATAATTTGCTTACGATCAAATGTAAATCTTCCTGCAAACAGTCCAATGACATATCCCGTTTTTTATAACATATTATAACTCCCTTCCCATAGACACATACGATTGCGATAATTTTCCATCATGAACTACCATAGGAACCTTGAATTGTCCCGGAATAATGGCTATAATTCTGTTAACCAAAATCAATTCGAGAGTGAGACATGTGAAATGGAAAATGTGTAATCTATTCATTTAAATTCATTTTGAAAGATAAAAATTTGTGTATTTTCTGTGATTAATTTTTTTCTGTCAAGAAGGAACCTTTAAAGATCACATTTCCTGACTGTAACCTTGCACTCCCTTCACATGCTCCTTCCAAACAAACCAAATACTATTGTCTACTGGGCTGAGCCCTTCCTAAATCGTATAAACACACCGGATTGATAAGGTGGCCTTAAATGAACTCGGTGTTGAAAAGAAGCGAATTAGGGTAGTCAGGTCGGAAATAAACAGCGAACAAATTTGTCAGCTCCCATAGTCGTGACATGAGCATTATCAGCCAATGATCTGTTGGTTGTGTTCAGTATGATGTGATAGAAACACTTAGTCCCATTTACAAGTTTTCATGCGAGGTAAATGACATTAAATAATGCATGGACGCCTTTCCACACTACATTTCCCATCGCATGTAGATATGAAGTAACTATAACGGATTTACTCATCTGCTCTATCATTACGAAAAATTCTTCGAATGACAAAAGTATTAGAATATGAAATGATGATTTTTTTTATATTGAAAATGTAAGTCACTTAAGATGACCATATTTCTATTCATTATGTTAGTCTTGACATAAAGAATGGGACACGGGTTTAAAGCGATGAATAGTAAAATCTTGTGTGAATTGCTGTAATTTGATATATTTTCCCAACTGTAATTAGCGCTCGCTGGCCTATAATTAAAGAGCATAGTCCAGTCTATGAGGAATACCTGTACAATTCAGAGTTAAACAAAATAAAAAGCTCTTTAAAAAAATGATGTTCCCGAAAATTGAATTTCTTTGAATATGTGGCAAATTTAGAATGAACCTTTTTTTTAAATCAATTTAATTCAAAATATTTGAATATTTTCTTTCTTGTTCTCTTATGGGTATCGACTTTATCGTTGATGAAACATGACATTATCTAAACTTTATATGCTATGCAGGCGAAGCTTTATATACGAAAAGGGGACTGGAATTTAAAAATGCAAAACATATTAAGCATAAAAAAGTTAAAGGCAACAATGTCCAAACCTTTCATGACCTTTTTGTCGATCTGTAAGTCAAAGTGTGATACTTTTGAGCCTATGTTTCTTGTCAAATTACACGGTACGTAGACTGACTATCCAATGCTTCATGCATCGTCGACTAGTGTTAGACCAGTCGAGCGGAAATAGAGGCAACTTTGGAATATGGTGAAGCTATAAATGGGAAAACAAATCAACATTCGCGATTTGCGAATACCCTGATCCCATGTCATGAATGTTAGAGTACAAACTGTGAAGGAAAATTCAGACAGGCGAATGATTTTCCCTTTCTACCGAGGGCAAGATTTTTCGCTCGAGAAAGTCCTTAACTTTCCACTAAAAGTTGCTATGGGAACAGTGGAAAATGATGTTATGTGGAAGAGGCCTATACATTAAGATTTATAAGCGGATAAAGTTTTGAACACCGGATATTTATGGTATTTTCTTTCATTGCTTTCAATTTTCAACTATAAACGCATATTGTATTTTGAAAATTGATCGTAGTTTTGTACTTTGTCTACGCTCCGAAACCGAATGAATCGAATTTTACTATAGGATCCAGAGAGAGAGATAGAGATAAAGAGAGAGACAAACAGAGGGAAAAGGGATGGACTAGGAGGGAGAGAGAGAGAGAGAGATAAGAGAGAGATGAAACGGGTGAGAGGGAGACTGAGAGAGACAAGTGATATAAACAGGTTAAGATATATGTGGCAGATAGCGAATTATATAGAAAAGAACCGAAAATCAGAAGGAAGTGAAAAGGGAAAGTAAGATAAGATATAGGGGGCTGGGTAAAGGGAAGTCAGTGGATAGGGATGGAAGACAGAAATGGAATCGGAGGCAGGTAAAAGAGAGAGTCTGCAGATCTCGAGTCCGTTGTAATTGGAGCGTGACTTAAAGGAGAATGAAACTCTTGGAGCAAGTTAGCTTTTGTGAAAGCAGAAAAATCAAAGAATAAGATCAACAAAACTTTGAGTAAAATAGGACTAGCAATAAAAGAGTTATGAGCATTTGAATGTCGAGATCACTAATGCTATGGAGATCCTCCCATTGGCAATGCGACCAAGATCTGTGATGTCACACACGTACAACTCTCCCATTTGGACACTGAAAATATACCCCAAAACATCTCTTTTTGCTTATTCTAATCATATGACAAACGATTCATCAATGGTATAATGTTGTGAAACCTCTGTACTTGTCATCCCATAAAGAGAACACCTCACCTTGTGATAGACTCTATAAAAGTGAGAATATAAGTGAAATAAGTACTAGAGTAATGAGGGAGTTGTACGTGTGTGATATCACAGATCTTGGTCGCATTGCCGATGGGAGGATCTACATGGCACTAGTGATCTCAATATTTAAATGCTCATAACTTTCTTATTATTCATTCAATCTTCCTCAAACTTTCAACAATATGTTTCTTTGATTTTTCTCTTTGATATGGATTCAGCTGGTTTCAAGGGTTTCATTCTCCTTTAATGATTAGTTTATGATGAAGACATGAAGTCATCCAAAAACTGGTTTGTCGCTCAGCATTTAACAGCCGGTGACAGATTCACCTGATGGGCATGCACATTTTGGAGAACATAAATGGGATGTTACATGCGAGATTAAATATAAATTCGAATTTTCGAAATGTATTTGATAAAAAAAGACATAAACGAGCTCTGATTTCTCTGAAAGAATCAAAATATTTTATTTTGTGCATGTTTCGAAATTTCAAATGTGAGGCAAAGACTCGATTAAGCTTGCTAATAGTCACGAACCACATAAAAGACCAATTACTTTACTGGGCATGTTCATAATGGAAAGTATCATTATAAAATAAAACTTGAAGGAGAAAGAATATTTCACCCTCTCTCTCCAACATTTCCCGGACTTAGTCAGTCCTACAATCGATACAGGAGTGTTTCTGCCATCCCCTTTCCCATCTCATCCTAAATGCATCATTTTACCATACTATAGAAAAGAAAACAAAAAACACATCCACGCTCCTACTTCATACATTCATTACATTAGCGAACTGGGAGCGCGCGGACATTGAACTAGACAGAAGTGAGAGTGGCGCCAAAAAGTGGCGCCGCGGGGGAATTTCACCTGGGTGTCGTCTGTTTCTGTGACTGCGGCTTATCGGGGTCTCCCCGCGTCACCGTTTTTAGATATTAAAGGTGCGATTCAAGTTTGTGAGTGGATGGATGTGCGTTATTGAAAGGTTGTGGATGCCGTGGAAAATTGAGAGGTTTAAATGCTCATCTTCCAATTGCCATGTTTTAATTTCTTAATGTGCCACTTGACATCAATAGGCCTGTACGTTCGTTGCTCTTTTCCACTAAAATGCGTTTTCTAAGGTCTATCGTTCTGTTATCGTTTTATGTCGTTGATGAATGCGTCCTCCATACATTCGTTTTGTGTGTGTGCGAATGTTTTTACAATGGATATTGTTTGTGCTGTGCAATATACGGTTATCTAATTCGATCCAATTGATGATGGTTATCAGAGAATTGAATCTAAATTGTTTCTTACTTTTCATGTGATACCTTTATAGATTCAACTACTATCATATTTTCACGTAAGAATCGAAATACGACATCATATTCAAATTTGCAAGTGCATTATACCTTGATGTGATGATTTGAATCCTTGACAATTTTCAGATATATTCTGTCGAATTTAATAAAAGTATTAAAAAATCTTATTATTTTCGCTAAACAAATTCGTCAGATTTGTTTGCTCCTAAGACCAGAATGTCACTTTAAGCTGTGTCATTTCTATACTCTAACCATTGACATGAATTGAGTACACCATACATATGCATCTTGTCTGGCTTACCTCTCCACCTGAAATTCCTGTCTCCTCAGAGTCTATCCCTTTCTTTCGTCCTTTATTTCCCACCATTTTTTATTTGCATTTTCATTTTGACTACTACTGGTCACACTCCGAAACAGAATCTTCAATTACAAACACTTGCCGCATGCATGAGTCATTCTCCCAACTCTTAATTTACCTATTTCTTCGATTAAAATCATATAAAAAGTTTTCCCGAATCCCCGCTGGTATCACGTGTCCAAGGTACAGTTACAAGTTCTTTTTTGTTTGTATCCCGCAAGTGTTTTAGTGATTTTGCGCGCCGGTGTATGGATAAGTATTTTATTTTATTCATGAGTGTGTAAGATAGAGATGAGTAGCATTGATTTTCACAAGCCGCTCTCTTGAGCTCTCGCGGATGTATACTGTCGAGATGATCTTGTTTAATGAGCGCTTTGCATGATGGGTAACATGATGAGATAGATTTAGTGATTCGATCATACAAGACCGGTGTGTCATCAATCACCCGATCTAGATTTAGGCAATATTCTTTGTTATTTGTTTTATCGATTTGAAATGCAAAGTGCTTAAAAGCATGTGATATTGGTTTTTGGTATTTCCACTTTGGTTTATATCAACGCTACATGTAATTTTATTGAAGAAAGTTATATGTAATTCATGTATTTTATTTTACATAATATTGCTGTTTATGATCGAAATTCGTGCAGGAGATGCAGAATGGTAATGAATCTATTAAAAAATTAGAAGAAAGTTATTTTACGAAGATATTTGTATCATCAGTATTTTTTCAAAGGTTGGATTATGATTTTATATCTTCTTATCCGTTTAATTTTATCTTTGATGTCGGCTTCAAGACAAACAAGTGACATGTTCGATTGTAAAAAAAAAGTGTGATTAAGTGTATTTGGCGGTAGGGTCAGAAAAGGCACATAAGTGACCTATTTTAATTTAGTATAAGAAGCATGTAAAGTAAATATTGAAAAAAAATAAGGAATGTGATTTCTAGTATCATGTGTCAAAGCAAGTATTCTATTTCAAAATTAATATTAGCCACTACACTTTTTTGTTTTACCGTGGTAACATGTACGCCAGTGAAAAGCTGATTAAGGTGTGGAAATGTTTCTCGGAATATTCTTTTATTATTTTTAGTGGAGCGAAGTGCCGTATTATATTTTGACACCATGATAATTGACAAGCTGAACTTAAGGTATGGTGTTGAAAGAAATGCGCTTGAAAGTGATTGACTTGTGTAAACCATCTCGTATAAACGGAGCTTTGAGAAGGCGCCAATTAGAGAAATATTCACGACATAATATTATGAAGCGCTCCAAATCCACGAACAGGTGCGCAAATATGAAAGGGGATGTAGGACGATTTAAGGGAGTCTGTCCTCCCTTCCGCTGCCCGGATAATGGTAGTTGGTGGTTGATTTTTTTTCTCTCATTCTCTTTTTTCTCATATTTTTCTGCAGTTCCCCATACATCCTTCATGAACATCTTAGAAATAAACGTTTGGTCAATCAAAAACTATTAAATATCGATTGTTCGTGTAATGCAGGTGAATGTCTGCCTCTAAAATTATAGGTCTAATGTATTCAACATTGAAATTTCAAATTGGCATAAAAGCAGATAAGAAAAAAAACATTTTGACATATTTAAGTATTCTAATGCATTAATTTGTCAAATCAAAATTGTAGCATTGCTGATCACATATTTTCTTTAATAAGCTTCACGCGATGACAGAAGTTTTAGAATAAAATATTCTTATTCATTGTAATCTTCAAACAGTAGTTGACAGAAATATACATGTATATATATTTCTCTTTTTAAAAATGTCATCAAATTTTTTTTTGCAGCTCTATAGCTTTCAACTCCATTTTCGCGCCATTAATTCCTCTCCAAATCTCTCTCATACCAATCTCTCTACACAGGCACATATGACATATAGACGAGGCGTCCACCGCTAGGCAGCAATCAGCCAATCACAGCCCTTCCTGACATCACGTGCGTGTAATTACTCACGCATGTTGACTTCCTTTATAACTTTTGTCGGAGATACACAGACGACATTGAGCCGAAAGCATCCCGCTGAAATCTCTCAGTTCGCGGAGTGCAAATTTTTGGAATAAGTCAGACGTCGAATCGTTTTGCTTGGAATGTGTATGTTCTTTCGAGGAGTTCCTTTATATGTGGATTTACTACACCTGACTTTAATTGGCCCCAGACACTGATATATGGATTCATACATTACTAAGCTAAATAGGTATGTGCCCCTTATCATTATTTTATGATTTGAACATGTTTTGAATTGCAAATTATAAAATCATGCAGAGTTTCATACTTTTATTCCGAAAGTTTTCCTTTTTTTTTCAAAATGAAAATTAATAAAGTTGAAAATCGTAAATCTTTCACAAACAAGAAAATGTATAGCTGATCCTCCTCTAAATCGTTAAGCTTAAAAAGTTAAATCTCATGAAGTCAAGTATTAATCCTCCGTGTAAAATTATACTTTTGATGGACGAAATATGCAAATATTCGAGCTGTTTATTATCAAAAGCCTTTTTTTTGCACTGGCATATTTTGTTTGATAGAAACCTTATATTGTTACCATGAAAACCATTGCAGGATAGAAGTCTCGAGATCAGGTTTGGGGAAAATATCTTTCACCTTTCCTTTGTGTTGTCGTGTGTGTATGACTTTCCAGTGAATTTACCTTTGAGATATCGAGTATTAACCCATTCTTTTCATCAATTTAGCCTGAAGCATTCTTCTCACTCGGCCTCTCTAAAGTATCATTCTATCTATCTCTTTCCCCCATCTTCGCAAGTCTCACTTGCCATTTTCCTCTCGCCCATGGGTTGATGTAATACACACTTTTCATCATTCTTACTTTTTCGTTTTCGTTAGTAAAAATTATCATTTTTTATTGTTATTCTTATAAACTCTCTCGTCATCTTTCTCTGTTTTTCCCCTCTCATCAAACCATTTTGGTTGATCTTCATGTGTCTCTCCCTTTGTTTCTCTTTGTCACTTCTCTTGTCATTTCTTCCAATGGGCCCCTTTCAAGTCTTTTGTTTCTTTTACTTTTTGTTCTGCACCAATGTACTCTTATTATAGTTATTGTTTATGGATATATCTGTTCGTCTCTTTCTCCCCCCTCTTTCTCTTCACCCACATTATCCCCACCGCGCTCTTTCTTTCAATTTCCCCCATTTCCCCCGTCATCATCACTCCTCCCTCAATTCACCTTGCTTTCGCCCTTTATCTACCTTCCTCTGCCCATTCCTTAATAATGACTTTTCAATTGGTTCTGAATGGAGAGAAATCGGTTGCGACAAATCAGGAAAAGGCTGAAAGAGACACCAAATGTTCCATAATTCATGGCTTAGGCTTGAAAACAAAAAAGTACAACGAACCCGTTGAGGTCTCTCTATACGTTGATTTACTGTATTTCATGCATTGCAATTCTTCTAATTTATTCGTAGTTACCTGTACAATATATATACATGGTTTGATTATTATATCACAATATGTGATTTAGGCCTACACTATACTGTGCTTTAAATAATTATCAATCAATGAGGTTTGAAATCTGCTGCGAATAAATTCTTATCAAATGATAGGCAATAATGTGAAACCCATAATTATTCAGAATCAATTCATTAGGGAAGAAAATAAGATTGTTTTCCCCACCCTATTGGATAGTAATTCATTATTCTGTTTTTAGAGCACTGTGTTTATTTATAATACAACGTGTTAGGTACTTTTTCTTAGTACGAATAATCCGTTTGAGATATAACTAAATGTCCTATAATAATCAACAATCGCATCTAGTCACAATCTGTGATTACATGTCTCGTTTCCACATTATTATCAATGACGTTAAATTAATCATTATTATGTTAATAATTGTACATAACTCAGAGATTGAATCGTATTAAGGAGGGCCCAGAATTGTATAACACATTTCCTACTATAAACACGGTATCATGCACATAATGTGCCCAAAAATTGACTGAATAAGGAAACGCTTGATAGATTTCATCACATGGACGCTATGAAATAAATGGAAGTATATGAAGAATGTAAAGTTACATTGAGGAAGCATATAACGGTAATCCTTTGAGTGATTTCTTAAAACGTCATTAGAATAGGAAAAGAGTCCCAGTGTGGACAATCTACAATCACTTTCAGGGATTTCATATAAAGAAGAAAAATAAAACTATAACATTAACGCAGTGTCCTGGGATGTTTAACAATGACAAAAAGAGTATAACAACTTTATATTTAGAAATTGGGTTATTTGAGTTGAAAACAGTATAGAGTTAGATCGAGGACGTGGTTTCTGAATAATACAATTGTTGTTTACTGGTATGATATTTCATTTCAATGACTGTAATCCCGAGAGCATTACTACTCATTCTCCAGCATCTTGTCATTAGTAAGGATTTAGGGAACAAATCTAACGCATCGCTGCAAATGGATGCTAAACATTTTTCGGTTATTTTATACAATCTACATACTTTTGTGGTAAAAAGTTAAAAAGGAAGCATTTTTGGAAAGGTTTTTTAATACAACTGGGATTTCGCATGGAAAAGTAAACATAATTATGTACGTTGGGAGATACTCTGATAAAAATAACTCCAAATAGCTGCATTCTTAGGAAATTAATTATCGTAAAACCATACAAGGTATGTATTTAGTTTTGTCTGCGATCTAACATCGTGATTATGTTGTACGTAAATGTACGATGTAACACTTAAATACACACACTTTCACATCCACCTCCACACACATACACGCTCCCACATCTACACATTTGCTCTTTTAATATTTGCTTGAAGGATAGGCACTTGCACTGTAAAAATTATGAGTGGATCATGGCTGATATGAATCGACCTCCCGTGTATGAGGCAGTTGCTCTATACCATACACAAACACATATTAAAAAAAATTAAATCTTAATTTATTTATTCGTGAAAACAGAATATTTTAATAAAATCATACAATTTATTGGAATACAATAATAATAATAATAATAATAATCCGCTTTTTTATATAGCGCTTAATACATCGGAACAACGTGTCTAAGCGCTTTACAGATATATTATTACCCCGGTCGTCGGATTCAATCAGTCATTCCCGCACACAAGTGTGCACATCCTCCACTCCCTGGGGAGTATTCCAGTCAGTCGCCTGTGAGGCGCACACAGTACTGGACAAGCTACAATGACTTTCACATCCTACTGGGTATAGGGCTTGGACCATAAAAGAAGCAAAATGATTTTATTAAAGCTCAGCTATACAATTCAACAAAAATATAATACAACAAAATGTACTTTTGATCAAAGACATGCAGGTGTCAAAGCCTACTCTCCCAACAACATAATCCACATCTACAACGGGGATCTCAAAGGCTAATTATGAGTCGTTTATACCAAATTGCCCTCATCAATAAATCAAGAATGCAACACCAACACCATTCTAATGGGGACCCCATTGTAAAAGGTATCAACACTGTCAAATATTACTTTGTTATCGTTGTTATGATACCTTGGGATAAGGATGATGAATCCACTGGTTGTCCGTCATGACACTGACTGATAGGTTATAATTAGTAGTCGCTCAAGATCTCTTGGAAAATCTCCCGAATGTTTCGCGTCTACCATCCGGATCCAGCGGATGGGTAATTGATTCAGGCATTGGCTGTTGTCATGAAGTCACGTGATGAGAGGTTGGCGCCACAAGTCAATTATAACAAATCTGTTTTAATCCTGTTTCCATGACTCTTAGGTCGTGAGCAAAATTGGGGTGCAGATATTTTCACCAAGCAATGTGATCGCTTACCCTGCTCACTACATTTTTATGAGTTTGATCATTATTATATTGATTATTATTTCCATAACGACTGTTACAGATATCTGAAGGATTCATTCCTCTACTGTACTGATAAGTGCTAGCTAAATTAAAGTGGGAGTAATAATATATAGTTGTGCTTTGTATTCTCTGCCAAAGATGATGATAATGATGATGCACAGCATTTGTATAGCGCCATATATCTGTCAAAGACATTCAAAGGCGCATTGGAGGAGCCAGCCAACCTGGGTCGCCTAGAAGGGCGCGCACACAGAACTGTGACCCGCAGGTCTCTCTTCCCGATAACTGGTTGAGGGGTGCAGGTGGACCACTACACCGGGGTTTCCCCCTGCTCTTGTTTAAATAGTGCAGTGGGTTCTTAACGTGCAAAGGTGGTGATTTTCCTCTACACGGGGCCTCCATTTAACGTCCTATCCGAGGGACGGAGTGTTTTCCACTGTAACACAGCCTGCATCTATGAAACAGGGGAGAGCCGTTTACACACAACGCACTGGCTTCAGTCATCCGCCCGGGGTGGACTCGAACCCACGATCTTTGGTTCGACGGGCAGACGCCTTACCGACTGAGTCAACTTGGCTCTCAATATCGCTTTATAAATAAAGCTATTATTATTGACCTATTGTTAATGCCTGCGTTTGTTCTTTATCTGTACCTTCATACTTTTTATATAACTGCAGTGTATACTATTTATGACTTTGAACGTTTTGGGGAGGATTCCGTGTAGGTATTCTTCCTCTCCAAAATTACATTCGTCATTAAGGTATAATTACTTGATAGGCTATATCAATGCTAGACCATGCCCAATACATGATGACTCAGGAATAGTCACTGCAGTTATGGTGGTGTAAAGTGGAATTTAACTAATTATTGACATCGTTACAGAGTGCACGCTCACAAAACAAACTCACCCTCACCCTCTCACACCCACAGACACGCCCAACACATCACGCACTGAAAATCCAACCGAATCCAGAAGCGCAACATACTTTAACCATTAATCTTTATAACGAAAGCAACTCTATCAAATTGAACGCGCAAATAGAAATTTATATCAGCTCGGTAAAGTCATTGTAAGTGGTGGTTCATCAGCGATGTACATGACTCTGTTAGGCGCGTCTTCCGTAGCACGACATGTTAAAGTTGTCCCTTTGGGCAAGCATAGATGGAGAGGAAATTGAGGACATCCCCACGTATCAGTTTCCGAGTGCTATTGTTCCCGCTAGTACATGTTACATCTCATAGATCCATTGCTAAAGTAACTGAGCATTAATGTAAGATGAAATGGAATGAGAAGGGTTTTATCCGAACCTGACAGGAAATCCTGATCTATCTGAGTTCTCTTGAGAATCAGTATTGCTCTTAATCTACATCTACAGCATACAGTTAGCAGTTGTGTCCAAAGAGCACATCTAAGTTGCCGCTTGTGCGGAATATTAAAGTCTTTTATTCAAACATCAGATCAGAAGAAGAATTGTCTCTTGAAGAGACTTTCGGGCCAGAATGTTCGTTCTTGTTGCATACTCTATACATAACCGCTCATTTTCATACCGATAATGAAAGTGAACAATTTGGTGCACGTTAGCATAAAATAGTGTCATTAATCCAATCTATTTCAGCTTAATAAGACGTTGTTCCAGCACTGCGTTATAACATGATGATATTCTTCTAATTTACCTAGCGATGGATAAGAAATCTGAAGGTCAAACCTTTGAAGTCTTTGGGAACCAACGAACTCAGATTCTTGAAGTGGATGGTCTACTGTTGAGAAACGATTCCCTACAATGTCATCTCAAATGTAATATTCTGTACGCTCAGAAAAAAAAGATTAAGAATACATATTACACAGAACATAATCATGATAATGGAAGGGAAAGATTAAAACTATGCAAAACATTAACTATACTATATAAACTATGCTGTTTAGCCATCTGCTCACAGTGTAGACCTAATTAACGATGGTTACAGGGGTTCCATTATTATTCCCGTCTGACATTAGCTTAATATGAGCCATCGGTCATATAAAAATAGAACATGTTTTAAATCTTGGATATTTTCAGGTCAGCCAATTAATTTATTCATATCTACCTGTCAAGATAAATACGCCTTTATCAATATTTCAAAGAGCCGAGGTCCATTTAAGTTTCATTAAGAATTCACTTCATGGCGAATGGAAAACGTATCAATAATTCACAACATGACCAGGCGATTATCACGAGTCTTGGGAGAGGAATTACGAATGCAAATTCCGGTCAACAGTTTACGACTCGGCTTACTGATCTTTTCACCACAGTGGACCTCTAAATTAAATGTCTAAAATATGGAATTGGGCTATGAGACGCATTTAGAGGTATTTTGGGCCCGAGTATGCAGAAAAATTTCGTGACGCCAGTATGGCAATTGAAAGGAAACGCTTGATAGATTTCATCACATGGACGCCATGAAATGTAGTAGACTAATTGTTGTTTGGTAGCATTTATGTGTACTAAGAAGCATCATGGATCCTAATTTTGATATATTCTTGTTGTCATTTTGATTTGCTTATCTGGGTCAGATGTAATGAACATTGTCCTCCCACTGAAAGTGCTTCAGTAATCGCGAAAGCCTATCGGAATGTGTTCGTGTAACAAGTTAGGTACCAGGAACTTACTCATTAATTCTTCATGTATTTATCAAATGATACCAATAAAAGGAAACAAGGTGAGGGGATCGATGTGGTTTAGATCTTGGAGTCCCTTGAGGGACATGCTAACCTAATCATAAGAATAACTTTAGTAATATTTGTAAATTTTTCTTGTGTGTAGGGACATACGCATGGTGCCATATTAGATGGTAAATGGCGCCACCTTTACACAATCATTGCTCATATACCGTATGAATATATTCGAACTTTTGAAAATATAACGAAACATAGACATCTCCCCTCCGTAATGTATTGTGCTGTTTTTTGGTTGTTCCTTCTTGCATATAACACAGGTGAATAAAACTTATTATACCACACATTTTCTACGTTTTCACGGTGTATAGTGTTTTCATATCTAATACTGACGAGCTTTGCCTGCCGAGGGATGATCAACGACCGTTCGGACTTACTCATTTAATCTGTAGATCATAATCCATAAGATTTACCACAATGCCTTTTATGTTATCCATAAAGAAGTTTAAAATATAACGTGTAAAACTGGACCTTTGGTTCCAATGCACTTATCATGAAGAACAAGCACAGGCCCGCGATATATCATTCAAACTTTGTTCAAGAAAAGTCGTGTTTAGCGGTTCTTCAGTTTGTCACGTACACACTCGTTACGCATGTATGCCACGCGGGCGAAATAACGTAACTGATACCACCCATAATGATCCGTGTAGTGTTTTCATATCTAATACTGATGAGTTTGGCTTGGAGATGATAATCAGTGCTTGTTCATAGAAACATTAATCAATATATTTGGCAACAGTGAATCGCTTGTCAGGATTCACAAGAGATATAAAGCGTCAACATAATATGATGATAATTGCCACAACCTGTAACTGAAAATTATATTTGTTCCAAAGAACAGACCGACTGTATATGGCACAAGCGTGATAATTCTTTTCATGAAATTTAAACCAGTGGATAACTTTTTAATAAAATTCGATTTTAGTGCCCATTTCAGGCAGATGAAAGAATTCAGTAATTATAAATATTCATGCAAATAAGCTGTGGGAATGTGAATTTTATTTACATAAATTTCCCCCATTAATAATTAATTAAGAATTAAGTTCATCATAAATGATATATATGTATTCAAACATTTTTGCACGCTTCATTTCAAATCTTGAAGAAACAAAGGACTTGCCCTTTATGTACAAACCTATCAGAAGAGATAGATGTCCACACAAAATGGTCCTAAATGGGCGAGAGCGTAATATATGATTTCAGATGGCACCACTAATGTATCGGGCGGTCTGGTTTCCTTTCCCAATTTGAACCTGGAGGGAATTCCTACCTCGCTTTTAATCAGACCAATTTCCGAGGCGTGTGGACTCCAAGCCCCTTCTAACCTCGCCAGACTCCTGTAAAGCACGTTCACACTTTGACGATAAATTGGTAATTCATATCATGGCGCTATCGAACTATCATGTATGATATAATGGATTTTTTAAATTGATTTAGCTACCAGTCAAGCGAGACGGATGATGTTGTTTGAAACATATCCTGCTTATGTCTTGAATCATGTATCATGTATGAATTAAAAATGTAAATTTTAGTGTAAAACGCGGAAACTGATGCAGAAAGATGACACACGACACCATTTCTTGTGTTTCGGTTCGTTTAATAATTGATGACTCGTTATATACAAAATTCCAAAATTTCCAAATACAAAAACAAAAAGATACAACCTGCAAAATCAATGAGATTGAAACAATTAAATAGAATGATGATAATGTTTTGAAAAATGCACAAAATAGAAATATAGACATATTTGCTTGTGACTCTGAGATAAAACATTCATCAATATGACGTCAAAGTAGACTCGTAACAATAAATGATAAACATGTTGTCTATATCCATTCATTAAACTTAATCAATATTGCCCGAATTCAACTCATCTAATCACAAGTTCAGTTTGTCCATCGTTATGGATAACTCTTCCAACAAATAAATGAAATACAACCATTGAGTGAAGTTTACCAAACAACAATTAAAATATGCCGACAAAATAACATTGAAATACAGTGGTTTATAAATGATAACCACTCACCCTGGCAATCTAGCCTAGAGGACCATTTTTCCTCTGGTGATAGCCTCACCCGCTATACGAATGTCATGTCAAATACCTATAATTCTGACCCGAAAATGAAGAAGCCCCTCTGTCTGCCCTATGAATGGGGTGCAGTGCAGGAGTGAATTGGAGCAAAATCCTCTCTCCCTTTTATGCAGTTATCACTCTCCATTCACTGATGTTAAGCCTTGACCATAATCATCTACTTCATACAAGCTCATAGCTCTAGAATGTGATGTTTTGACCCAAAGACCATTCAGCATCACTCTTACCAAGAAAGAGTGTGAATCATACTTCTTAAAAAGCATGAAAATTAATAAACATTTCTACTTTCTACTACTTCCTGTGCACTTCCTGTGAAGGCATCTATTACTTACAGACAAATGATTAAGAGTTATGAAAATATATGAATTTCAATTAAACAGTTAATTTTGACCTGTTACATTAGTTAAAGTATACATTACAAACAATAAATTTGGCATCAATTCTCTCTAACCATACACTTAACAGAATATCAGTAATTATATCACATTTTAGCTTATCTGGTAAATAAGGTAAGAACTGGATTGAGTCCCCCTGTCTTAGTTTAAAACGGAGAAATATCAAACAGATGAGATTGCTGGTCATCTTGGTTTTTAAAGCTATACTTCTTTATACCAGAAAACAAAATCGTCCAAGCAAATTTGACGGACCCTCTCTCCCCTTCAATGTTTTCAGGTGCATTTACAGGAGTGAGTCAGTGCTCCCCTCTGGCTTTTAATTTGATTCTTTGGATACTTAGCAACACGTTATGCGCTATAAATGGAACAGGACGAAATGAGGAGAGACATTCTAAGGGGCATTTCTCTCTCGTCTGCATTATGTTTTCAGCTCTATACCAGTGATTATATCTTGAGGCAGTTTCATCGTACGTACCTTCTAATATGAAAGGTTTGACGATTTCTTCTGGAGTGAAATTAATGTGGAAATCATGGTGCGGTATGGTACCTGTCATGACAAAGAAATTGGTCTTGGAGTTTAAAGCCTTGGGGGTAAGGGTTAGCTTGGTTTAACGCGTTTCTTTGATGCACACCATCTCTAGAATTTACATAAGCCTATACTGCTTTTGTAGAAAAAATGGGAAATTTGCATTGGACATTCAAATCAAATTTTTATAATCGATCTATAAGTATCAAGTGTCTTCATGTTTGGGATATGTGTTTTGAGTAATGAAATTAACAGTGAATACAAAACTAATCAATGATGCATATATCATGTTCATAAAAAGTCTTGAAATACAATTAAGAAACTATGATCGAGTTTATTTAATTTGCTCATTCCCTGAAACAAAGATGAAAACTGTCCAAGAAATTGAAATTTTTTGTGTTGTTTCAAGGAAAAATCTGATGAAGTAAACCAAGACCACCAGACACATTTTCCAGGAAATTTCTTCAAATTCATGTCTTGAATAAACAAGGTTTACCTTTAGGGGTTAACCCACAGTAACAGAACTGGTCTACGTGCATCCGATCCTTTTCAAGAATGAGGAGGCAAGCGAATGATACTCTTTTAAATTGCATTTATTAATTGAATTCATGGTTCTTAGAGGACATGGTTTGTTCACTTCAAATGATGCCGCTCTCATAAACTTCAATTGACTCATTTCAAGCTGCCTTACCGACTCAACCATTTGCAATTTCACGATGCTTGTGAATTCCCCAATTGACTTTACTATCACTGTTGGGGTGTCATAATTTTAAGCGCCAAGAATCAGATGTATTATTATGATTACGTAACACATTTGGTGGGTTTTTTAAAATGTTAGTGATTCATCTTTGTCCTGATCTTTCAGATGATGCTTCCCCCAGCCCCTGAACAGTATTTCACACAATTGTTTGCATTCATACGTTAGTCTGTTTATGGGCCTACCAGGTCTCTGTAAGAGTTTGAATGAATAACCATGTAAATGTGATACTGGCTAAAGTCACTCGTTATCTTGAGATTTAATCTCATAATTTCTTCTGGCATCGCTCTCTTTACATTCATCACACAATATTGAGGTCAAAGAAATTATGTACTGTCTCTTCATGACGTGATTTTATCGGAGTTTTTCTTCTCAATGTTTCGACCTCGCGAGGGAATGATGGATGACAGTGTAACCGTCGTCACTTTAAGGCGAAGAAATCCTTTTAACCTCACCTAACCCGTCACCTAAATCCTATGATTGGATCAAGAAGATTTTTTATCGTAACATAATTTATTTCTTTTCTACTCTCGAGCTCAGGGAAGATATACCGTGGCAGTTTTATCGTTTCGAATAAAGCGTCTGATGATAGTTGGGTATTGAGCTTTTGAGGTGCAAGGGTGCAACAATTATGTCTGCACGTCTGGGTGATCTTTGTGGTCCTGCTTCCCCAGAGTGATGAGGAAGGATGTCCAACTTAGACCTACTTCTTTAAGATAATTCAAATGGTATTTGAGTATAACGAGTTGAAGGGTCATTACGAAAACAGCGACAATTTTAGTTGTAGGCCTACCCAAAATTTTAAGCGACAGTTTCGTTATTTTGAAGCTTCGTTGCAGATTATGAATACAACGTATCCAGGTACAGTGTTCTGAAAACCTGCACATAATTATACCTTCTTTGGGAAAACAATATGCGTTCTAAGTTTTGCAAAATAAATATTAGACAAGAGTCTGGTCTGGCAGACTATCCGTCACCTCCATGGTTTCATTCAATTCTGGATTCCCTGGTATCCAGGGTGGGGAGATGATGGCTGAAGTTATCACTTATTTACTTTAACATGCTAAGCTATTCCGGAGCCACAAGATCCATCTTGCAGAGTGCAAGCAAAAACGGCCTCTAGCTTCAGGGCGTTTTAACCTCCTCACTGTGTCGTGATGTTGAATAAATGACTCCCCTGCGCCCAAACCCTTAACTAAACTCCAACAAATATATCGCCTGTACCTGGAGGGTGTAAACGATTGAAAATACTTGTGAGATATCTTGAAGTGCACATACCCCGAAGACATTCTACATTGTCTTCCCTTGAGTCAAGATAATCGTAGAGGGTGAAAACGATGTGACCTTTTAGAGACCCAAATAGAATATTCACAATTTTTTTTCGTATCGCTAGCAGAGGAATACATCTTCTGCGCATATCTTATATTTACCAGATATCATTGAGGTATCTTTCATTATTTTGTAATTTCCGTTCCGGATATTAATTTTCCGCTGTGTTCTCGCCAAAAAGGGGGATTCGATTTGCCACTCGATTTGATAGTTCACTATTTCAAACAGACTTTGTGTAGATAAACAGGAAATCAAGCGGAATGCTCTCGAAATGGCAACAGTTGCCTTACTTTGAGCTTATATATTTTCCGCGATTAATTTCGATTAATTCATCTTATTCAGAACCTTTATCACGGGTACCTAATAAATCAGTATTCGGGTATGTCATATTAATACAAGCAACGAATATAGTAAAGTAACTCCGTATAGAAGTAATGAGGCAAAGATTAAGGGACTGAATATTAGAAAGAGTGCAGTATATGTAGGAAACACTCTGAGCGAGGAAGCGAATGATCGGAAAATTTACACTGTGCTTAAAATGTATTTAGAAAGACAAATAATGATGTATGTAGGAGGGGTATTTAAGGACATTTCACACAAGTATCACGTTCGAAAATACAATTCATTAGTTTTCCCTTTCTCATTTTAAGAAAAATCTGGGGGCTCCAGCTCCAGGCCACCACAAAAATATTGTTTTCATCCAAATACTGACTCATGCACAATCCATATAGATGTCCGAGACATACAAATACGTTTGGTCTCCACTAGAAATTATGATGTTCTAGTTTCAAAATGGAGATATTAGAAACCGACTTTTTGGACGCGCCTCCTGTCTTGTGAAACAATATACAATGTAATTGAGCTGTATGCAGAAAGAAGACCGTTTACTCATTGAGGTAGCGACGACGATTTACATGATTGCAATCTATCAAATTTGGCGGGCTCTTTGATTTTTTCAACGTTACCCAACATTTTCTCCCAAAAACGAAATCAGAAAAGAGCACTATTATCTTTCGAAAGCGTTTCCGCTTTCATGTATCGCGGAGATCAAAGGCATTTCGTAATTTCCCGCCTTGTCCTAGTCATGAATATTATTTTTCGGATTATAGTTATCTGAGCTCGTTGCGAGAAATTAATAAGTCGGGTCGTCTGACCGATTTGGGAGTAACATGGCATTCTGACAAATTATGAATAAGCAAGGAATGGAATAGTGCTTAGTGAAGCTAAATGCCTTCACGATCATGGAGCCAATAATGTAACGTTATACTGCAACCAAGGGAATGGACTTGAATGTTTGGAATCTCTGAGATTGAAAATCAAGATATTTCATTATTTTTCTTTGTGTCTCGAGGGGCATTTTTAAAACAAATATTTGAAGACAATCGTGAGCTAAATTGTTCTCAGTCTCACATAACAGCACATTTCTGACAACTAGCATATTAATAGTTAAATTAATCATTCACTGCATCAAATTTTCATAATTGCATACAGCAATAGTTGTATCTTTATTGGAGAACGATCGATTTCATTGTAATATTAGTATGATGAGTTTTTGGGTAAACAGATGTCTAATTCACATGATTCAAATTCAAATTCAAATTTATTTATTTCACTTCCATCAAACAAAAACAAATTGTATACCATATATAAACATAAATATTTGTATCCGTTGCAAAAAAAAATTATGATACATATGTTGTGAAAAAACACTTAGACAATTTGGGCAACACATTGTAGGTTTTAAATATGTACACTATTTTTCAATAGAAATTAAATTAAGATGGAAATGGAGGGACCCACTAAAAAGCAATGCTTGTACAATGTGGGCCCCTCAAAAAATAGATAACACAACAAATAACAAAATAACAAAGTATAAATACAGATAATCAAATGAGAAAAAAAAATACATGAGAGGGAAATACTCACAAAATAAATACAAAGTTATCAAAAATATATAGTTTAATAAAGGACAAAACAACCCGTCCTAAAAATATCATTAAGAGATCTAATGTGGATAATTTTTGTTTCAAAAGAATTTGAGTTGATAATGAAAATTTAATGCATATTTTATAAACTCAAGTGTGGCGCTTATTGCAGAATGTGTTTTAAACTTTTTTATGATTTCATATCTCTCTCTCTGTCAATATCTCATTATCTGGATAGGCAATAGCCAAGTGTAACCATGATTACGACACAATCCACCGATGAGTTTGGCGCCATTTTTGAGAAGCACAAAGGTGCCAATTATTTAAAGGTCTCCATCGGTTTTACTTTATAGTGTTCATAAATAACACCGTCTATAACAATAATTGCATCTTAATTTTAATATATTACACCAAGGGGGAACTATACCAACAATCATGTGTAATTATAATTATTATGAATTCTCATGTTTTATCATAAGGTACACATATTCTGTTGCTTTAATTGTGTTTTGTACATGTAATACATAATTATCGCGGGTCAGATGCATGAGGCCAAACTAAAATATCAGGCAGGTATAATAATGCGCTTCTTCGTCGTTATTAATCCTTGATCGAAATCATTGAGTACTTTTCATAGCAATTGGATGTAAAGGGTATGAAGCAGCAAATCATTATGCAGTTCAGTAAATGTCATTGGCACCATTAATTATTTTTGTTCTCTATGCTATTTCTCGGACAGTTGATGGCCTCATTTCATTTAGCGGCATATGCTCCTCTATCATTTTCTTGGTCCCTCTTCAGTTCGGCACATAAATCCACTCACAATCTGATGGCATTTTCCAATTATGAGAACAATTCTGCCAGCTTCCACGGCTCATAATTGAACATGACCTCTACGGCTTGGACTCCATAAATCACTGATTTATCGGTACATCGCAAGGAGAATGATTGTTATGTTCCTGTTTCACCTGTGTTAGGTATATTTCGATTCGTGACTTTCTTTCAGAGCACTGGCGGATTTGGATGTTCGATGAGAGGGACGGGCGATGAATATTGGGGTGCTTTAGTCTTGATGACTTAGGCCAACAAATGAAAAATGCAAAAGGTTGTGCGAAGGTGGGGCTAAAAGGGTCTCTTGGATATGTTAATGTTACATTCGCTATATACTTAAAATTGAATTATGAAGGGCAGAGTTAATTTATAATTTTATGAATTGAAAACTTAACTCATTCAAGGAAATAGGCTGGTTTGAGCATGGAGAGGTGCACATCCTGGGAATGTGGAACTAATTTTAACTAACTTTAGTTCCATCTCCTCAAGATCATGCACCCCATACCACTTTAAAAGTGGTGTAGGCTGCATGGAATTAAAGATTGGAAAATCAACTGTTGAAAGCAGAAGAAGGGGAAACAATTTTCGTTTTGCTTGCCAGTGTCGGAGCTCCTCTACCTCAGCGGGAGTGTGCATCCCCAGCCTACGCCCTTGCCATTAAAAGGGGGAAAAGAAGAGAGAGACAGGAACTTGATATCACTTTTTTCATCATCATGCCAAAGGATTTCGATGGGTCTGTAAGAAATTAAGAACTGACCGGCAAAACATGTGGAATATATAGTTATCCAATTCATATTTACTTCAGAGGGAATATGTATATTTCTCAATTTCGTTGCACATCGTGATAAATATTTATCAGTGAGGAAAAAAAAACACAAAGGCACACCGCGTTTGCTTTGAGAGAATGAAATGACCAAACATCCCTTTGGCGACACTTCTAGAGGACAAGTACAATTTGAGCACTATGGCATAGCATGTATGCCATCTGATCATGAGGGAAGGTTTGGGTTGAGGCATTAGACTGATATGTCACTATGGCTGTCAAAGTGTGAATTAGGTAATCTACAAACTGATTTCGGGTCTAGATATTCAGAGAAAATTCCCGTTTTGATATTTTCTGGTCATTTCATCTTCAAATATTTTTCTTTAGATCAAGTGCTTTTGTTCTTTCCCGTTGTTAAAAATTCCCCCTATAACGTTGCTTCGATTCCCATTAACGTCACTTTCCCCATATTTTTAACGGAATAAACTTAATGTTCTCCTGTGGTTCTACCAATGTCGATCCCAGGCCTGTAGTAGATATTGGGCAGATAATAATAATATACTCCTCCATCGTCATAAGTATTTTCTAGGCATACTCGGGGTACGGGATAATGGCACGTGCCCCCATATTTATACACCACCGCTCTTAAACAACGTGGCATACCCACGCAAAAAAAGCGACAAAATGGGGAGCAGCCAAGCCTCCTCTATTTACATTTCAGCTCGTCCAACCTGAAGCCGAGGGCCCGTTCCTTTCATTTGCGACTAAAAATATTTATGTTGCCCGATTTGCTACAGTATTGACAGTATCGAATTTCAAACCTGAAGCCAAGTTTTCAATCGAAGTGCATGATTTTGAGTGTGAAAATGGGGGGGGGGGGGTTACTAATAAACAAGAAAATGCACAGAGATGTCCATGTCATACATGTGGTGGTGGAGTTTTCTCATATCCATTATGGTCTTACATACCCTTGAATCAAACACATGCTTGTCAATTTGCAAAGTGTTACATTCATTCTACGAGAACTTAAATCAATATGTAAATAATGGGTATTCCTTTTCAATCATAGCCGTTAGATAGAAAGGGATTGCCCCAGTGACATCAATTAATAGAGAGAGAAAAAGGGGAGGGATGAGTGGTAGTTTGTTTATACCATGTTCAAACGAATCCGAATATAAATGTTTCTATTTTTGTTTTGGGTATTTTTTTTCTTAATCGTGATTTTAGATATATGTAGACTCTACTCAATTAAAGATGGTAGCGATTTCATTCTTGATCTGGCCAAATCCACATGATATGCCTTTGATACCATGAATAGGCTCTCTCCTCAGACAAATTACCTCTATTATGTATATGCTTTACAGGGGATAGCATCTCTCATATACCTTTTGACTAGGCCTACTTCCCATGTGGCGCCACAGTAATGCTTTTAAGCTCTCTGATTGGCTGACGAAGTGGCACTCTCCTTTATTACCTTGATAAAATATTCATTAGCGGCGGAAGTGCACATCACCCATAATCGCAAAGATGTCTTTTGATGCGACCTTACATCTCATGCTGGCTCGGTGAAATTAGTATTTTGCTGTTTTTTTGTTCCTGTTGGATGTATTACAGCTACCATCATGTTGGTAACAATTTAATATTATTAACAGTATCATTATTGTCACGTGTGCGTATACGTTAGTGTCGATGTTTTTCAGCTAATGGGTCGTTTATAGATTAATTCCACAGCCGCCATTTTATAATGGGCTAGATCAAAGGCCAGTATATGTAAGGATGAATGTCGTTATTGATCTGCTAATTGCACCCTCTAAATGCCGAACATTAATGACTGCGATTTTATTGACATGAATTTAACAAATCCCTGTACTTCAGATTGGCAACACTGGTATTCAATCTCCCCTCAACTTTCTTCCAAAGAAAATCGTTAAATCTACATGGTAATGCGCATGGAAGATAGAGGTGGTCAAGACTATCGGCGCAATGCTTGAGGATTTGAATTCATATCCACATATTTGCAATTCTCCACCCAGGTGAGGTCAATGGATATAGGCCAACCTGGTGATATAATGTTTACAATTTAGTTGTAGGTTGTGGATATTTGTGATTTAAGGCGGAAAAAATCCCATTGTATTTGGAGAATGTGAAAATTTTGTCGGGGCTGCTGCATGTTTCACATTATTTATACTCGATTACTATATGGCTCGTATTCTGAACTCAGGTTTAAGTTAAACCCTGGTTTAAAGCTGTGGTTTAACTATGGAGAGCCAATTGGGGCACATATCCCTAACAGTGCACATTCAGTGTATTAAATCATGCGACACTCGAATTGTTAATAATTGTCTGGGAATGATACAACTGCGATACAACTTCGTCCCTAATCTCATGACCATGAAATCTAGCGTTAAACCTCAAAATAAAAGGAGGATTGTTATTGATATCGTCACCAATCGTCCTTTTTTCTTTCATTTCGTCTTTTAACCTCTATTTGCAGGATGTGGTAATGAAAGGAATACCCTCATCATTAGTTCAGGACTGATGACCAGACACTAACGAACGAACATTACGGGGATAAACATCTATACAGAAAGGTAAAATCATGCGTAGACTAGGGTGAAAATAAACACCGATCAACAAATCGTTAAAGAACTATCATTGTACTTTTTTTAAGTTTCTACTTTAAGTTATGCTGATACCCTCATGCACAATCGATTTAAAATCATTGACTCAACAATATTACACACACCTCGTTGATTATTCCCTATGATACCCCTTGAATACACCAAATAAACCATGAGGGAAAATAATATAAACCATTTCATTGATATAAAAAGTATAAAATGAAGGCCAGAAAGGGTTTGAAATTAAGGAATCATTAGACAAGTCCTTGTTGAAAAGATCTATAACAGCTCTTTAAAAAGGTTCCTGAGATTCCCGCGCATGCTTGTAAACACCAATGTCAGTTTTTGGCGCCAGATCATTCGTGAGATCCTTCAGAGAACGGAACCAGTCCTCTCCATCTGATCTCTATCGTCTGCTCTTTAATGTTTGTTCAGAATACTGCACACCATTGGACATTAAATCATGTTAGGTATTCGATGGGCTTAGGATACCCATGGACTTGAAATTAGATTTATCTGTTATTCAGTTATAAGACCTTGCCGGAAATTGACGCAGTTGTTTTAAGTGTAGTAAAGTAATGTTCTTTAAGGCTATATAAGCCTTTATTCATTTTCTGCATGTTTTCCTTGCTCGTTTAATCAATTTGAATGTTCGCATGACCATTTAAGCTACGAAATCACAGAACAAGTTTAATAGATTTTATACATATTATCATGTTCGATATTTCACATAGGCTATCGTCAATACTACCATTAACTATGTTGACATTTGCCGTGAAATGAAATTTATGATCATCTTTGTATTTGCCGAGACAAAGACAGATCAGAAGTTGTCAATAATATTTAATCATGATTAACACTATTGTCTGTACTTCCAAATTGAGATTTTCACCATATGTACAGAAAAGATCAACTGAGAGTCACACGGTCATGACAGTAGCTTAAAGTTACAAAATGCTCTTATTTAGACACTAATGTTTTTTCCCCAAAGTTGTGGATTATTCCTTCTAAGTTTCCATGGTTACCATTATAGATATATATATATATATTCTCTCTACTTGGACATGTCAATGGGTGATTTAGTTTATATCGAATCCATGAAGATACCGTGTTTCATTTTAGATTTTGTGTGCAGATAAAGGGGAAGCCAAACTTTTGTCTTCCCTCCCAAAACAAACAGAAAATGGACGGTTGAGATGCTCTAATCACCTCAATAAAAGTGAGTCAATATCGTCATCGAACCGCACATACTCCAACGAAAGTCATACATCTCCACCGGGGAATTTCCTGCTAAGGAGACGGTCAGGGTTTCGTTTGCTCAGTGATTGTGCGAGGCTGTTAGATCATGGTTTAATAACAGTACCATCAATCAAAGGGCGTGTGTTTCAGAGATCCAAAAGGATGCCTTCCGCTTTTTCCCGCCCAAACTGATGATGCAGGGATACCGGACAGCATCTGTTTGCAGAGAGTCGTGATACATTGTACGTAAATTCGATAGGTGTATTTACTTTGTAAAATGCACAGTGCATTATGTATACACTGATGTATACGGTACAGTACAAAAAGGGGAAGGTTGGCGACATTATAATAGTAAGCGAATAGTAGTTATTCATTCATGATATCAAATTACGACTGTATTTTACAATGTATTTTGATGATCTTAACTATACATGCAAATCTAACCATTGTCATGGTTGAAAATAGATGAAAATTGATGAAACTTGTCATGTGGCCCTCTTGGAACGTCGTAGGCCAAATTTTAGGACGACATAAATCATTAGGGTATAAGATAATTGGGTAAATTAAATCAAGGGGTATTCTACAGTAGTTTACCTCCTTCGAATAAATATTCCTGATATTTAATACATTAACATAATCAATCTAATCGTATTTCAATCCGGGATTTCAATCAAGACAAGTGATGGTGCAACCCTCCCATCAACATCATTCGATTTCTAGCCATTTCAAAACGAATGGATGACGTTACTTTGTTAAGTTCACAATTTACAGATCAATACAACTTGTAATATAGGACTAGACAAGGTAGTAATTACACCCATTTCAACTCTCTTAATCCTTTTCATGATGTCAATCCAGAGACACATTTCGAACTTATAATAATACCATAATCCACCCCAGGTATGCTGGCACATAAATCAGTCAATCAAGACTTCGACGGACCAACCAATCGATCCCTGGACCCCCTTATCAAAACTATGTATAAGACCCTAAATGGGCTATCATGAGTCCCTTATTGTAACATTGCTGTGAAGAGTTTGTGTAGAGCGCCATTCATGCGACGGGTATTTTGTTTCGAGCCAGGAAGAAAAGAGGATAGACCCTTTCCACCGATCAATACCCGTAGGCTAGATCTGAAGTCACGGCTGAAGAGCTTGCTAATGATAATGTAGCCAAGTGGATCGATAAATGAGTATGCGGTATTGTATACCCCCAGACACACTTTGGAGACTTTGTATCTTATGAGTGGGACTACTATGATTACAATGGATCGCGTTGCTTTGATCGAGTTTCAGAGGTTGTTTGGTTTCGAATGGTAGTTGCAGCCTCGGCAGTTGTTTTTAAGGATTTGATGTAGATATACATGTAGTTATACCATGTATACCAAGGAGATGTGGTCAGATAGTAGGCGGAGCTGAAAGTTGTTCGAACTTGTACTGACTGAAAGTGATATATTTTGAATTAGGAAGGAAGTAAATGCATCAGATTGTGGAATACTAAAGGGTCACAGGTATGTATGAAGTAGGGTTTCTGTTAACATAGTATGTTCATGATAATCCATAATGTATGGATGCGGTTTGATAAAGGATGACGGCACAATGATGTCATTAAATGTTGATGAATAGAGGGTTAGAGTAGAAGTATAAGTGTAACCAGTAGTAATAGTCGTAAAAATACTAGTGGAGCAAGAAGCATTTCCAATTTAATGGTTATCGGTATATAGTAGAAGTTGCAGTAGTATTAGTAGTAGTGTTAGAAGTAGTAGTAGTGGTAGAAGTATTATAGTGTAGATGTTGTTGTAGTAGTAGCAGTAGTATAAGTGATGGTAGTAGTAGTAGGAGTAGTAATATAGTAGTAGTAGTAGTAGTAGTAGTAGTAGTAGTAGTAGAAGAAGAATTAGTAGTAGTAGTAGAAGTAGTAGTAGTAGTAGTAGTAGCAGCAGCAGCAGCAGCAGCAGCAGTAGTAGAAGTAGTAGTAGTAGTAGTATTAGTAGTGGTAGAAGTAGTAGTAGTGGTAGAAGTATTATAGTGTAGATGTTGTTGTAGTAGTAGCAGTAGTAGAAGTGATGGTAGTAGTAGTAGGAGTAGTAGTATAGTAGTAGTAGTAATAGTAGTAGTAGTAGTAGTAGTAGAAGAATTAGTAGTAGTAGTAGAAGTAGTAGTAGCAGTAGTAGTAGTAGTAGTAGTAGTAGTAGCAGCATCAGCAGCAGCAGCAGCAGTATAGTAGTAGTAGTAGTAGTAGTAGTAGTAGAAGAAGAAGAAGAAGAAATAGTAGTACTTCTCCTACTTCAATTCTACTACTACTACTACTACTACTACTACTACTACTACTACTACTACATACCACTAGGCAACGGTGGTGATGGTGATGATAATGGCAGTAGTAATTAGTAGTAAGAGTATATATGTTTTTGGTATGAGTTTGAGGGGTAGGGGTAAGTGTAGATGTGAATGTGATTGCCATGCTTAGGAAAATATGATATTTCAAATTGATACATTCAAGCACCCTAGATTTGCAAACAAACTTGTCATTTCCAAGCATAAAATCATGAAATTACAAGATTTAGGGTATGACTTATAAAGCACCGCAGGGCACACCTTATTACGCTATCTACCTAAGACGTACTACACTTCTAATACACTTCTGAGAAGCCCCCTCAACCTGTCAAGTCCCTTACACGTCCTAATTAGTGACAAGATCCGACAGATTTCACACAAGCACAGTTGGGTATTGTCCACCCCCTTGCGCCTATTTTGTTGAAATTCTTAACGAGTATCATTTCAGCAAGCTGTCAAAAATGAATTTCTCTCATTAGAATGTGCACGTCAGGGGGTAGTCGTCCCATAAATTGTAACCCGTTATATGTCGTCCTCCTTATTTAATGGATATTTTATTCAAAATGACAATTCATTGCATTTTATCGAATGTTTCATAAATACGTGTTCGTCATTTTCAAAAGATTATTAAAAATGTCATCAATAATTGCTCAGAAATGTATTGACTTATCATGTAGAAGGCACATTGCGACACCGCTCATGTTACTCTTTGAAACGGATTAAAACTTTAAAAACTTTGCATATTACACTGAGCGTTATCTCCATTAAATTGATGATTGTCTTAGTCATCTGTATGGATAATTTACTCAAATTTAATTAAGTTAATTGGTTCTTGAAATTCGACATTATGTTGTCCTCGAAATCTGTTTGGAGAAATCAAGCACAAATTAAATTTTACATTATTGTCATGTTAATGTTGTGTTATTCCTTTCAATTATCTCGTTTTCGGGCGACATAGAATATTTTTAAACATCGAAGTTAAAAAGTTACTGTCTACACTAGATGACAGATTGGTTATACAGAATAACTGTACAAAGTACAGGATTGTCAATCAACTTTCTTCCTTTTCGTCGAGTGTACCTGTTATTTCTTCTGACGAGATGGAACATCACAAAATTATCGGCACCACGCTGGTCTTCTGACGAAACGCATCAGCCCTTTTCCTCTGTTTTGTCTTGAATAAATCTTGATGGTCTCGATATTTTTGGAAAATGGGTGGGCCAGATGACAAAGGTCTAGAATCGATGGGATTAAGGAATGTGAGAGAAAAGAAAAGTGTTGTGTTAGCCAGACTTGACCAGGTGTGGGTTTCGGTTTAGATTACGCCCATGATGCATGTATTTATGTTTCATGGACAAGTGTCCTGTCCCTACGCTTCTCGACGTGATTGCATTCATGTTGTATCGCAGTGATATGATATCAATTCCCTTTTTGTGGCAGTTGTGTATTTCACCATTCCAACAATAACTATTCAATATTAGTCACTTCCCATTCGATTTTCTTTTGATTTGAAATGATTTGTCAACTGATAACGACTCCTATCAACTTATCTGAGCACAATGCACTCTTGTTGAAAAAAAAGACGCCATGGCAGATTGCAATGTATTGACGCTGTGGTAGTATCAATTCACTGTTATCATATTCCATGGTAGTTTGCGCGTTTCAATAAGTCAATCAAATCAATGTACAGTGTGTTTTTTTACCATTCAATCATGTAATCACATAGGCCTATTAAGAAGACAGCTAGGGATATACCTGCATCTTCTTCTTACAAGATGAATATGCACATCAAATTATTTACTTAAGATAAGTAAAGATTATTGTTACATATCATATATATATCATTACATATACGGGATAAATGAGATCATTAACAAATTGAAAGATAATGTGTATTAATATCCAACAATTAATCAATGCAGTATTTATGCTTTTATTACCATATTATGTACCTAAACATATTCAGATACCAAATCTAACTATGGATGCATTTTCAGCTAAACATAGGAAACCCGTGGTCTCATACTTTGCACGCACTGCACCTTTGATCCACGTTCTTAATCTGCTCTTCTTTTGTCATGAGCATATTTGTGAGAAAACTTCACACCTTCGAACCCCAAAGTCTTCGCTCTAGAATGATGTTTGTGATCTCCCATTGTGATCCTGGTATACCTACCCCAAGTTTCTATAGCGAAAGGAGACGGAGTAAGAAGGGATAATCGCAATAAAACTGATTTCTTTACCCCCGAATAATCTATCGGCTTGAAAGTATTGGTTCGGACCCAGTAGGTGGAAAATAACTTGGTTCAAAGGAGACACCATTCCCTTTTGTCTGGGAGAATAATTGTTACGGTTTCTCCCCCCACAGAAGACATTGTATCTGTTTGAGCTTCGCTGCCGTGACGATTTGAAAAGTTCAGAGCCTGTCGAGTGTATGTGCTTCAGGTTTAATAAAAGTGGAAGCATAACTCTAGTGGATAATTGCCTGCATTTAGGTAAGGAAGAAAGACGGCCACATAAACTTTCAAGTGTTATTGGAATGACTTATTCAAGAAATAAACCCACTGCAATTACGAAAGTAAACGATCTCTTTCAACCTCTGCTTGAAAATTGGGGAAACATGAAGCTACTTCAGGCTTTCCCCCGAAGCATCAGTTTAAGTAATGTCTGTTGTACGGACTTACGACAATAACTGAGAGTATGGATCTCAATAGCATTTGAAATAATTCTTCCCGATACCCTCTGACATTAAATGACATTTTATTTTTCGGTAATCATAGTTTTCATTCTTTACCACTTTATTTCGATAGTCATGTGTATAAACATAAAAGTTTAAACTTTTATTTTATTTTATTTTTTATTATTAAAGTTTAAACTTAACGTACTATTGATTTATTCCCTTTTCCCCGAGATTAAAACCTACAGATGTATAAATCTAAGTAATTAGTATGAAACTTAATTATGTTTGTCAGGTGTGGATGCTATATGTTTTGAAAATTAGATCGAATCACTTCGTTTTAATTACTTTACTTCAGGTACTCATCAAAGTAATGCCGCTGCAACCACAAGTTCCAGTAGACGATATCGTTTCCATGTAGCTTGTATACCATGGTTTCACGGTATCACAATCCTGGTTGGGTCGTCTGCTTTCACAAGGCGACACATTTTACGCGCCAATCAATTAGCAAAAAATAGCATTGTTCTGATTCATGAGTGTGTATGAAATATTTCCTGTGTGTGTATTATGGAAGACTGAGGTCTTTAGAAAGAAAAATGACACAATATATTGTTTTCTGTACGAACGCTGTCTCCTGCTGTGGCGACACCTTCTATTTTCATGGTGGTCGACTGGTTTCGAAACGAGAGTTCTCTGCGTGCGCCGACGGGTTCTATTGGCGAGTGTGTTAAGTCGGTGACCGTGCGAAAATTGGTAAGGATCAAATCATAATTTGTGCGGTCTCTGATTTCATGATATTCTAATTTGATAGAATAACCCGAAGTATGTCGAAAATCATAATCATAGAGGCATGTGCGTCCCATTCATAATCGACAAAATCAGCACTGTGGTGGATATTCAGTATTATAGATTTTTTTAAGAACAACGCATCCTCGCATAGGCAAATATTGTGAGATGATGTGTTAGAAGACTAACTACTTTGGCAAGATTATGGATACCTTAATGTATATGTGATTCGTTGTGAAAAGTGTAGGAACAAGTCTAAACCGTTGTTTTTGTCACCATGGTCATGCACTGTAGGTAAGTAAGTTACTTCCTTGTTTCCTGTAGCTTGTTTGGCAGATGTGTGTGCGAGAGCTCATTTCGTATTACGATGACAATCTCTATTAATACCAGTCTTTTCAGGTAAAAAATCTTGATAATGCTCATTACGTATCTTATAGAGATGGAACCAAATTGTATACACCAGATGATATATACCAGGATATCCCGGGGATTGCAAGTTATGTCAACTATCCCGATTTTATCAAATATTACTTATTCATTTCAACATTTCAAATGATAATTTGGATAAAAATGAAAATTCAACGAAACCATCCGATTATCAATAGAATCCCCCCGTTTTTAAATGTTTTCCCATGTCTTTCGAAATTCAGCATGGATGTAGTGTGCGGTTTACTGTTATGCAGAAAACCGTAAACCGTGAATGTGACGGTATTCTGTTGACTTTTTTGATGTTCTGGAACATTTGGCGAAAAACAAATTTACTTTGTCTCGTGACGAAACAAATTTGTTTTAGATTTTAGACTTTCGTCCTTCTTATAATTCTTAATATTATAATACACTATCACTCATCGACTAGGAATGTCTAAAACAAAACATTCCCCATCTGGACCTGGCATTTCCCACAAATTTACAAAACTTTTAAACTTGAGATATAAACAAGTGGATTTGCTGTTTTTAAACCACGTAGGTGGTTTGGTTGTTTTCCCCAAACAACGTCTTTGTTTTCTGTTATATGGGGATACGATCTCGTATAAATAATGAGATTTGCTTGTAATCTCCTAAATTTATTATTTGAAATGAAGGAAATTGACTCCACACCCACACCAATATAATCAGACACGCAACCACCGGTACATCCGCATTCGTTGTCTAATCCATGAGATAGAATCGCATCATCACTGCCGTAATGTCTTTTTATTTCAGAGTTGTGATTGGCACGAGGTTGAATGAATGTGAAATATTTTATGAGGATTCCCACCGGTAGCTGCAGATTTGATGTTGTCATCAGTCATGCTCATTCTTGTGAGGTCTTCACATGAAGCTTGTGTATGCATCGAGTACCTTAGCTACAGAACATTTAAACTTCAAGACGAAAGTAGAATTGTCATGAGTTATCGGTATATGGGGCGCGACGGAACCAGAGATAGAATGAGCTGTGGAACGAGGCGGGAGTAGGAACACGATTGTTGATTGCCCACCGTCTCGGGGGCGTACTCTTTATGGTTGGGAAATAAGTTTGCCAAACCTGCTAGCTAATGTGAACCAAATATAACTGTTGTTAAAGGATACAGTTGACAATCGTTACTTTTTCTACATGAAAAGCAGTGAAAGTATTGAACCCAGAAACGATGAACAGCATTGGCGGGGACCAGGGGGGCGTTTCATCAATATTTTTGTCCGACAAGTTGTCAGATCTGACATCTTTCCTTGATTTTGATTGGCTGAGAGGCACTGTTACTATGGTAACTGTGGGATAAAACAGGACTTGTCGGATAAAACATCCGACAAGTCCTTTCATGAAACGGTTCTTGATGTTGACTGGAGACATAGCGGAGCAGGAACATGATGAAAATGAGGAGGAATACATCATCGTCATTTTTATCATCATCCTAACATGATAAAGATCCTTGTTGTTTTAGTGAGCAGCATGTTTATGTTATGACACGATTTATCGCTCGTACATAAGGTTTGGTAGATTGCATGAAATGTTGTCGGTTTGTTGACAAAAAATCACGTTTTTTTTCAAAATCCATGAAGAAAGACATTGAAGTGTTTAGTCTAGTAATATGTTAAACCATCTTTTATTATGGTTATTGAAACCACCAACATGTCATAGTTTGCTAACCTTGTAGACCAGTCTCCCGATAATTTAAATACATATTTCCTGGACACTGTTCTCTTATCCCCCTTATTCAAGTCAAGTATAGAATAATTTCCGTAGTGATATGAAAATGACCTCATCGCAATGTTGGTAGCATCATCTCAGTAACTTCTTCTGCTCTTAGGAAAATCTTTGTGAAATTTGAGAGATTTTTCTCATCTTCCTGGACGCCAAATCTGGGAGTAGGTCCAGGATTATTTGAAGATGCCTGGATTTGTGAGGGCTTTGTGACTTTTCCATGAGTATAATATTTTCAAAGGAATATTTTACTTTCAAAACCACTTGCATACTGTCCCCCCAATCTTTTGTCAGTTTCATGGGATAGAATGGATGTAGAAGTTGGCTCTTTTAATTGTTTCAGTAAAATTATTTTATACTTTAGAAAGGAATGGTAAACATTTTTTTTCTATAGATGCTTCTTTCGCTTTTTCGTCACCCCTGAATTGCGTACCCATGTCGACCCCTAGATCAATCTCTGAATATTTAAAGAGTGCAAAGATCGTGTCTGGAAGTCGTTTTGAGATCATGATCCCTTCATAATGTCTCCTCAATTGAAAATAAGTCTTCGTCTCTGCCAACCGACGAAGAGCATTATAAAAATGATGATGAGTGACGCTGTCTGTCGGTTGCTCTGATTGTATAAACTCTTGTTGAGTCTCGTTTATCGACAATGCTCTTGACCGGGTAAACCTTGAAGAAACAGTTCTTTCTAAACCTTCCCGTAACGTTCAATGCAGTCTTGAAGATTCAAATTGGGGTACTTTTCGTCTGTGTTACGTTTTTAAAGACACAAAAAATAAATTTTCCAAGGGCGACGATCTGAAAATGCGTATTGTGGTTGTTGGTCGCCTGATCAACGAATGGGTAAGGGGGATTTTTTTTTCTCGATATTTACATTTGGAAGAACCTTTATTCGTATGTACTTATATCGTTATTATTGTCATCACTATCCTTATCATCATCTTTATCATCACCACCACCATCAGCAGCACCACCATCGTCCTCATCGTCATCATTTCATGTTGATGTGATATATTCTTTTAAATTGTCTGTTCTCATCGCCTGCATGTGCGCTTTATTACTTACAACCTGACAAAATCCAAAAGACAAGGCTGAAACCACTAATTTTTTTTCAATTATGAGTATAACGCTGATTGAGTTTTGAATTTCTCATTAAAATGATAAGCATGATTGTCCGTGCACTTTCCTGAAAAGTCAATTGAATTTAATTTGAATTCACTTTTTTCCCTGCATCCATGCATATGCTCTCCAAAATATCAATCAACTTTTCTGAGTAGCTTTTGAGACCGACCTGAAACACATATGGTTTTGATGTTTTCCTTTTAATTATTAACTAATCAAATAAGCCCACGGTTGTACAATCATATAGTCATATCTCTCATTTAGAACCGGTTATTGACTATCGTTGTTGGTTATGGCCTATGCTTTGTAATCGCAAAGAATTCTAAACAAGTTCAGAATACTTACATGTCATCATCATAATCAAAATGTGATAACCCTCATCAACTGCACAGGTATTGAACGTAGGGTAACCCAGCCATGTGCTGCAGTGACTTGTCTGACCCCCATGGCGTGGTGCACTGATGACAGTAAACATGGGCGTAATAAGATCGACCCTTAATTCCAATATGGGGGAGGGGTGACGGGGGCAGGCTAGGATGGGCGTTGATTTTGAAATGGGGGTGGATTAAATGCCTGTCAAAGTTATGTAGACAAAAAAGTGAACTGTTGATTAAATATGATGTTTGAGTTATTCTTTATTTACGATTTGCATTGCATTTGGACCATCAGTAATTAGCGTTTGTTATTTTGGTTGGGGCATGTCACCTGTTCGGAAAGTAAATATAAATTATGGTCTCATGGCATAAGCGCTATAAATGCAAAAAACGTATGTTATACATGTCATACACCGGGAATGATGCTAAGATAACGAGTAGGATGACGAGAGTCCATATAGACGACCCGGCCATCCTTTTTAAAACCACCAAATTTCGACTTTCGAATTCATTGGTAATCGAAATTTTAACAATTGAAAAAAAACCATTTGTATGTGGGATTTTGTCCAATTAATGCTTTATCCCAGTATTTTATTCACAGAGAGTGGTACAAATGTTTATGAACCCCTTTTTCGTCCACTCACATTTTTTTCTGGATTTACTGTTAACTATGTTTACAACCAAACTCATGTCGTATTTTCCACGGCCTATAGAGTCGAATAATGTGGAACAGTCATACATGTATATATGAAGAGGGGCACTTCTCCAGCCCCCTTCGCCCCTTTTGAAAATGAGACCGCCCTTATGCCTGTAAATATAGACGACAAACTTGATCTTTTGACATCAACCGGTAACGTGGTGTAACACCGAGGGAGTCTAAGCATGTCTGCACGTTGTATGGTAAGCAAGACGCTGGTCCAAATGTTTATCCACGACTGACACATGAATAATATTAGCCCCATATATCAATTGTATTCCATCTTATGAGATGGAGTGTGTCTTAATAGATCGACGAACATTATGAGTATCTTATAAATTTTCGTTAAGCATTTATTGAGCCATCATGCACTCTTGTCTTGATTTTATTCATCGCAATTATGTGGTGATTCGACAATATAACTGTGATTCAAGTACTTGTTGTAGACCTAATATAAAAGACACCGGTTAACACTCTGATTGGCAAAACATATTAACAGCAACAACAAAATCATCAATAATACAAACATACTCTGATAAAACTTCTCTTACAAGCCGTAATTTTATAGTCATCTGGTAATTGAAGGATCCCTGATTCTAGTCGATTTGCCAACATTTTATTTTTGGGGTCTGGGGAGCGTTTCATGAAAGGACTTGTAAGACGTTTTATCCGACAAGTACTGTTTCATCCGACAGTTACCATGGTAACAGTGCCTCTTAGCCAATCATAATCAAGGAAAGTTGTCAGACCCGACAACTTGTCTGACGAAAATGTTGATGAAATGCTTCCAGAATTCTTGACAAAACGAGCAGAAGTTTACAAGAATATTTTTTTGTTTTGTTGTTTGTTTCAAACCTGACTTTCCAAGTTCAACGTAATTAAGTTTATTTTTAGAGTATTTGAAAATATTTTGCATCATCTGTTTAGAATTTTTTTTTTTGAGGGAAACAAATTGAGGGCTAAGTGTCACGACAACAGCCCATCTAAAGCGGAGTGACTTGATATAAATCTAAATGATATATCTTTCATAAAATGAGATAGGTGTACGTCTTGGACTGTAGGGGGTATATAGTTTCTAAGTGTTGACATGTTTGGAGTTCTTGTCCTGGGATCAAGACATCAGAAGTGACGTCAAGGTGATAGCGACACTGACAGGTACATCATAGTGGTGTCGTAAGACATGAGAGGAGGGTCCCCATTTAATTTACGAAGCAGATCTCCATGCAGGAGAGTCAAATCAAGAGGAAGAATATCTAGTTTCCAACAGTTTTAAGGAGCTAAACAAATATGTGAGATACAACAAGAAAAAAATGAAATGCTGCTGTGTCACCGTCCAAACTATTCTTCAAATGTCCCCACCCCCTTTGGACAAACTAGGAACAACGTCACTATATTTTAAGTGGTCGCTGCGTGATATATGTCGATGTTATCGAAATTCAATCCACACTTGAGAGAAGGTGAATATTTTCATTTTTCTAGTAACTTCAAATATGAAAGGTGTCAGTGGGACTTGTCGGGTCAAAACTGTCAAGTGTCGTTCTTTTTCTTACTGGGTTGGTATGTGATCTGTACTGATTAGGTTGAAAGCAAATTACTTGGGAATCGCGTGACACTGGCCCGAAGCGACAACATATTTGATTGTGCCCTTTTCCCTCAAATTGAAATTTCATTTTCTTTCTTTATTGCTCAATTATCAAGTTTTTATTACAGGGTTGTCGAAGTAATGAAAGTTTAATGGGGTCGTAATGATCGAAAATGTGAAAATGATGGTGATGATTTATAAATAAATTAGACCGTGAAGTTATTGGCGTCTCGGCTGTTGTAATCTAAAAACTAATGCTTGATGATCATTGTCTGCAATTTCACGATGAGTAAAATTTGTACCGAGTCCCTATAGGTGCAAGGAAATAAGAAAATTCTTCGTAAGGACAGAATAAAATGAAAGAATAATTTTTTTCTGGTAACTGAAATTGGTATTGACTCTGGTTAATTCATTTCACCTGACTGCAAAGAGAGTGTATGGATGCTTGTCAATAGGTAGTCAGAGGACTAGCGGTTTGACGTCCTTTCTGCTGGTCCTGAGGGTTCTATGTTCTAACTCATCGACTTGGTCCGAATCCAAGTCGTCATTTTTGTGAGATCACCGGTGATGCTAAGGCTGGTGTAAGATCTGTAAGAGATGCTGCTGATGAGGATTAATATAATCATACCTAAATATTTCATCAGTTTTCATAATCAATATACACTTATTACGATTAACCACCACACCACGTCTATTGTGTCTCGTTTTATTGCAGAATGATGAAACGAAATGATCTTTGAAATCACCGCTGATCTCGATAGCCAATCCAGCTGATGACGAAATATCCCTTCAATGATCACGGTCAGGAAAATGATGAAAGAGCAACCATGGGTCACCCTCGACGTCATTGCCTTCATCGTATTAACAGGTAACGATTGTCGAAGTCATTGGCCTATTATGAGGACAAGGACTATTGTTGGGAAGGGCAAAAAAGGTCAAAATTAAGAATTGAAAAAAAGTAAAAGCTGGAAAGTAAAATTCTCCTTCAAATTAGGTAGCTATTAACACAAAAACCCAGAAAATGTGAGTAGAGTTCAATAAAGGTTTTATGAAATTTAATCTTTTTGAATCTGACAAGCAACCAAAGAAGTCACCGGCGTCAACGTCAGAAATTATAAGGGGGCAATTCCATAAAATATGAACGTCTTCATGACATTTTCTGTCTCTGATTTTTTGTTCTTTTGATAGTCTGTAATGCTCTCAAACGACCATGACCTGGTTAGATTATGAAGTGAAGTAAGATTTGAGAAAAATGGGGGTCGGACGTACAAAAAAAGTTGATAATTTTATGGAAATGCCAGAGGGACGCCATTTGACAAGGGCGACGTATTCCCTATAGTTTCTATACGCCACTGTTTGGAGTGTATATGACAAAATTAATGACTAATTGGGTAATGAACAATGATTTCAATGAGGAAATGAATCTTAGGTGACAACAACCGAATATGATATTTCACACAAGAATAAGAATAAAGGAATTAACCTTAAGAAATGCCGAAAAGAGTTGTAGAGAGGCATTAATTTATTATCCAACTAGAGTTTTTTTTAAAATATATTTGTACTTTCACATAGCTTCTGTTTGTTTTTTACTCTTGATAATGAATATGGCATACTGTAATTGCTTGCGAAATCATGAAATCTTGAAAAGGAAAATAAGATTCCTCCATTAAAATTAACTAAACCATCGCGAAATTCAAGCTAATAATAATTATTATCATAATAATAATAATAATAATAATATGGGATTTGTAATGCGCCAAATCCACTCTGCAGAGTGCCCAAGGCGCATTAAAAGGATGAAAAGAGAGACAAAAGTACATGATTATACAATGATAAATTAAGGAACTGACAATTTAGAGTTAAGTGTATCAATATCAATAAAAATTAAGTTACGGATTATTGATTGCTTCAGAAAAGGAAATCTGACCAAGAACATGCCACATCGGGTCCATGGTATTACCAACCACAATTTTCTGATTGTGCTCATCACATCGATATGCATGCTAACAGGTTAACACGTGCGATCTGATATGTGTCTCAAATGCTATAGTCCCTTATCACTTAGATAATTAGGTATTCAAATATTAAATAGGTGACCTCATCTTAATCTGTAAATATTGACATCGCTTTGAAATACGTGCTTAGGCATGCAATACAAGATAGACAAGTGGTATAAGTCTGTTCGTGTATTAAGCTGCTAATTGATTTATTTGATAACATGCCATCATTTACATTTGGAAACTGGAATGAGGTTGCAATTAGACGGAATTAAATATTGTGTAATTTTGCGCACAAAGTGGCAACTTGATTGGGTTTTAATTAACCCGAGTACATGAAATCATTTATAAAGTATATTCTCAACAGATTGTATCGATGACATTGTCATGATTGTATGCTAACTTGACAATACTCTATTTTATGATGTCTTTTTCTCGTGGTAATTAAAAATGCAGTCAACATTACGATGAATGAATGTTATGGACTGCCATCTTAGGAGTAGTATATGAAAAATATATCTATCAACATGAACAAACCATGTTACAGTAGTGACATGTCAAGGTGGGTGTCGTTATTATGCCTGGGGTGTTATCGTTTTGATCAATATGAAATATGATTGATCAGGATCATTACAGGGGCCTGTGAGGATGGTAGATAGCCGTACCAAGGATGTGTTTGAAGCCTCTTGTTCGTACGAGTTATCGTCATCTGTTTAATGTCGACGTATTCCTACCAAATTCGTTTGATCTCTTTGACTTTCGTGTTCTTAATTGTCGAACGATTAAGGAACTCGTGCCCCTCTGTACCCCCTTCAGCTTTGTCACTTTTTTTAGGAAATGGGTAAATGAGATGTAGCATGTTTTGAAACGGAAGGTATAAAGCCTGCTTCTGCACTCAATAGCCATCTTACAAGACCATACAAAAATCAATTTCTGATTTGTTTTGACAATGCAATTAATCAAAATCTGGAGGGGGATGCCAACGTACGATGGTTCCCGGTGCCGTGTCGTATTTTCACTTGAATATGTTTTGTGTCGGGAACCAGCGAAAATCGTCAGAGAAATATAACCCATCCTTGTTTATCTGACATCATCAGCCGATATTGACAAGGGTGATGTAGATGTAGCCCTGTGAGGTGTGTTCAGATACGAGGTATCACACACGAGGTATCACACACTTATTTTAATGAAAATAAATATAGAAATGAAGTCTCAAGTTATCATGAGGTAAAATAGACTTCTTACTGCATGAGTTTAAGTTCAATCCTTTTTTCCCCAGAATGTACGCAGTGATAACCAAATAATGCTATACAGGCTGGTTTACGACGTGAACTTTCGGTTCTTTGATAGTTTTAAAAGTTTAAATTTAAAGAATAATGTTTAATCTCTAAACAATGAATATTAGAACTTTTGACACTTTGTATATTATTTAAAATACCTGATCAGGTCATATAGTAAATCAGGTTGTATGAAGCGTTTTACTTCGTCTAATGGCATTATACTTGTTTTGCTTATTAGTCAAGTACGCCTAACAATGAACCTACGCATAGAATGGTTTAAAAAATATTTTTAAAGTTATATAACCACAAAGATGAATATATGAAGATGCTTCATTATTCGCGATTTTTATAATTTTCATCAGCTCAATGAGGAATACAGACGAATTGTTTTTAATGTGGGTTTCCAGTGCTATGGAATAGAATACGTTGTGGGTTGTGTTTTCGGTCATAGTAGCGTCTGGAGATGTTAGTTGTAAGATTGGTGGGTAATAAAGCTTCTATTTAGAGTAATCAGTATAAGATTCGATCCGAAATATGGAATTATGACATGTCAGACAACTCATGACATTACATAAATATATTTCAGATCGAATCTTATGCTGATATATTTGAATAAAAATTTAATAAATTTCATGTAATAAATTTTTTTTTAGTTTTACACCAAACCATATTTCGTTTAGATGATCCAGTGAATGATGCTTATGAACACGGGGGATGATAATGATGACACTCCCATGGTTCATGTTTTTACAGTAGTCATGATAGGCGTCTGTCCCGGTAGAGTTATGACACGCGAACATACCTCTTCTAACATTCCTCCATCGTCAGTATAGACAGGTATATTGGGTTATTAGGAAAGGAGGGTGGGATCAGCATTGCAATCATTTCTTCTACCAAAAATCTTTAAAATACCCGAATAAGGTTTAAAATGTTTTAAAAAGAAAATGAGAATGGATATTAGGCAGAGAAGGCATAGTGATATACTGACTTACAGATGTTTTTTTAAATTAATATTCACACAAACAAAGAAATATATCATTGTATTGTATCTTTGAAGAAAAAAATTATAAATTTTTCTGGAATATCAGCCCAATTTGATTATCGCATGCCAGAATTAATGTTAGAAATAATGTGTCCGCTTTGCTCTCTCGTAAATTCCCAATAGGAATCTACTTCATTAATTGAAATCGCTTTTCCTCAAAATATAATTTTGTCTCATTTCATCAATGGATACAGGAACAAGAGAAGACGATATCCTCTTGTATAGCAATTTCCTTTGCCTTGGCATCTGCCAATTTGTTGAATATATATAGAGTTTGAATGTTTTATCGCTAATAATCATACAATATCATTTTTTATCATCCTTTTCTTTAACTCCAACGGTGACAATACTACACAATATAATACAGCTGATGAATATAGATCATTTTTCGCGTTCGCGATTCTAAAATACCACGTTTTTTCATAGGGTTTAAACAAAAATTTATTTTAAAAAATCAATTGTTGTGAGTAGGTGCATCATCAATCAAGAGCTCCTTGGCATCCCGAAGTCTCTCATCTCGTTGAACTGTCAACATTATACCACAATTCTCTCGATCGACACACCTTTTCCCGCTTCTCTTGCTGTATCGATCCTGTAAGGAAATATTGAACTTTGGGTTTAATGGATTCCCATCTCATTTTTTCTTCCCTAATCCTGCAATTTCTCCCACACACGGAGTTCACCGTACAAAGTAGAGTTCCTGTCTCGAACTTCACCCGTCTCTCCTTTCAACATTCTATCCCCCTAAGCCATTGCCAAAAAATCCCTTTCGTCCTTTTCAATCATCCGGGTTCCCCCATTTTTGGGTGGATTTGAACTTAAAGGGGTAGCGGGGGGGGGGGGGGGGGGGGGGGGAGGGTGCATTCACCCGGGTGCATTCACACCCAGCAATTCTTCCTTTAAAGAACGAATACGGAATAATGTTATGTAGGGAAATGTCGGCGCATCATATATCGATTTACGATGCACCTACGATTCAGATGGCTGAACATGAAACCAAACAGGAGTGACTTTCTGAGAATGTGCTTGGTAAAAAAAATGAAATAATGCGTCGATTAGGTTCATTGGTGAATTTAACAGCATGTTGCAAGTTTGTGGGTGAACACTGATCACCGGAGATAATCAAGTATAATAATTTCCTTCTTCTATTCTTCTTTTGTAATATCAGAGGAACATTGATCATGAACGACAATCCTTTTATTAATGATACTATTGGTTTCTAAATCCGGGACTCAAATGAAGCGTTCATACTTTGGCTGAGACACTGGGAATACATGCCTTTCGTTAAACTGTTGTGTTCAAATAACAAAAAAATAGTGTATACACTATTTCTGAGAAGGTATTCTTCATATTTTAGTCTAAAAATATTCTCAAATCCTTTATAATTTTGGATCGACTTGTGTGAAGTTTGACAATCCGTAATCCCTGAACCACGTAATCATCCAATAGCAAATGTGTCTTGCAGAATCCCTTGTTGCAGATGGTGTCCGGACGTTTGTGTATGTCATTGATCAACGCCATAGCCTTTTGTCATACATATTTTCCACTACAAAAATATCAGTCGTTTTTTGAGATTGGTAGTGGAAATGCACCTGGAATCAGGAAGGATCGATAATGAATTGACCACCGGTTAAAGAGATCGTGATCCCAAACAACACGAACTGGATTTAGGTTCTTTGCGGCGAGTCAGATCACATGTCGGACTCTGGATTAAACTAAGAACATGGAACTTAGATAGATTCGTGACACAATTCGCTAGTTCATGCACGGATCTGAAGTCGTATTTCGAAAGTTAAGACTGTAGGGGACATCGCTTAGAAAAACAGGCCTACTTGTGTACATGGCTAGTGAAAAAAAGGAGTTCTTATGGGAATCCCATGGGATTTAAATGATATGTAATCGATGGTTCATGTGAAAATGTTTGTCGTCATTTTGTAAAACATACTCTGTTTTACTAAAGTACATACAGTACACAAAATGATGAAGTGCACAAATTAATTCTTATTTGTTAGTATGAAATAAAATTTTCACTAAATTTGATGTTCTTCTTCATTCTTTTCCTTGCAGTCTTACAATTGGTCAGTGGCCAGTTCAGCCTCCAGGCTCCAACCAATCATGTTGCTCTTTCTGCAAACGTTCGAGTGTCCTTCACCATGTCAGAAATAGGACTGTCTTACCCTCCAAACATCCTACTGATTGACCTAAGTAACGATGCACTGAGGAAGAGTAAGTCTGTTCCATTGTCCCTCACCGGGGATGTAACATTCGAGTGTAGCTTCTTTGACAATGCAGGGACTTTTCAATTTCGGATGCAATCTACAAAGAACACTAGTGAAATCTTAGCATATAGTAACATTATGAACGTAGCCTGGCCCGATGTTGAGATTAGCGTCCCCACTGATCTTGTTGCATCAACAAGAGAGTTCCAGGTAGCAGCTGTAGTGACTTCAAATCTGTGCCAGAATATGAGACATAACCGCTATGTCATGGACATGCTGTTGGTGTATCATGGGAAAAATCTGGCATCAAATGTGCAGGACGCCATTCCAGATGGTCACGGTGTGGTAGCGGACTCGTTTCCTGTTGGTGAATTCACTTTGAATAACGTCATCACTGTGGACTTCGGGTGTCGTTCGGCGGATCGTGCCGGGATCTACACGGTGATTCTTCAATCTGATTTCAACCAGGAAACCGTCGCAAGAAGCAGTGTATTTGAAGTGACGCCAAATGAAAATTACGGGGTGAGCGTGTCAACGGGAGGAATCTACCCGAATTGTTCTGGAGCTGGCCAAGTGCAGCCGATCATCGTCCGGGTCACCCAACCACCTTGTGCCAGCGATGACGACACCGTAAGAGTCCTTGGTCAGACGGAAACATTCTCCTACACACCCTCTCTATCTAGCCTCGTACATATAATGGAGAAACGCATTTTTAATCCAGATGATAGCTTACAGTTTTTCTGCAGTGACTTCAGTGAGATCTACTCAGGATTCTGCTTTCATTATGTGAGCATAGCAAGGTCAGGCGCGGTTGATGACCAAGCATCGGTCTGCATACCTCTAGAATATGAAGGTATATATCTATGGTAGATATTAAACTCTATTCACATATGAATTTCATTGAAGTTATGAGAAATGATTGAAGCATGAAAAATTCAGGCTCTGCACTATTAGAAAATGTATCCTTAAAATAAAAGAAGTTCCTGCAGCAGAGTCTCGAGAACACCTGTAATCTTACCAGATTGTGTAATCTTACATTATGTCATGTAAAATTACAGGAAATTGGTATTCGGTGTATGCAACCTTACAAATTCCCTTAAATAAAACATCATTTTCCCTTTTTAAACAGACATGTTCTGTTAAATTGTAGAAAATTCCTGTTTTATGAATTTACAGAATGATTCTGCTATTGCTTTCTGTAAATTTTTTTTTTTTTCTTGTAAAATCATTTTTTTTTTTAAATAGTGTGGACTCAATTTCTAGTGTATAATACGACCATGGCAACGTCAGTGTCTGTCTTTCTTACAGTCTCACTTTGAACTTTGAAATATGTCTTGTTTCTTTCCATTGGGTACAAATATACCAAATTATCTTTAAAAGGAGTCTAACTGGTGAAACGCTCTACTTTTCGTGCCACAATTTAAAATGTAGCAAAATTACGACTTCAATGAAGTTTCCGGTAATATGTCAGTAAGCAGTTCCTAAAAGAAGGAAAATATAAATACGGACATTATCACTCCAGTTGGGTGCCAAAAAAGGGTTCCGATAAAAACTTCTGGAAAGTACAGACATTTTGATAATCAGTATGGTATCATTATTACTATTGTCATGTTGTTTTCCTTATTCAAATTATGTCTCTGTCATTCTTGCTTTGTCAAGGAGAGCCGGTGGATGGACGATGGAGCGAGTGGTCTCAGTGGGGTTCGTGCACGGCGACCTGTGGTCAAGGAGTACGACATCGATCGCGGTCGTGTACAGACCCGTCACCAGCAAACGGTGGTGCCGAGTGCACTGGTAACCTACTCATGACGGAGTTTTGTTCCTTTGGACCTTGCATAACAGGTGATATTTGGTGACTCTGCGATCTTAAGAGTTAATCAGTTGATTGAGAAGCGGATTAAAATATTCAATTATGATGCTGATAGAAAATGTCACGGTTTTTGCCATTTAGTAATTTTAATAAGTTGACCTGATGATAATACCTATTCCTTCAACCTATGAAAAAGAAACAGGTCTTATTGTAAAGATGTTTCTTTCTTCATATTCTTGGAATGGCTCTAGTATCTCAACATCTTATATTGTCGAATCTGAAAGATTGGTGTGATCTATGTAAGATTTTATCCAATATTTGTCAGTATTATGAACTGATGTGATTAGAAAATTAATCAAATATATAATACTAATTTTACAAAGTTTAAGGTCGGGTTATGTTACGTTGATGATTTGTTAGATGCACTTGGTATGCATATGCAGATGTATTTTTAAATGAAGTCATTTGAGGATCTTTCACCACACATTATTTTCAGAACCGCCCTTAACACAAAATAATGTTTATCTTCGTCTTAAATGTGGCATAATAGTGAAAATACCATACATTTCTCTTCTTTCCAGCGCCTGCCTCTGTTACACCCACCACATTCGGTCCCACGTGCTATTGCGGCTGTACCGTGACTGGCAAGGAAGGTGGTATCCAGTCCAACCCTTCATTCTGTGAGAACCGAACCCTCTTCAAATGGGTCATCGTCGCGCCGGATAACCACAGCATCCGACTCGAGTTTGTCTCCTTCTATCTCGCCATCCATAGAGAGTATCTGCGCGTGCGTGATGGTGAAGATAGGGATTCCCCTCTCCTCGCCTACCACACGGGCGTGGCCCTACCGGGACCCGTTTCTACCACTGGGAACTCCATGTATATTGAGTATAGGGTGGTGAGAGGTGGTAACTTGGATCAGATGGGCTTCAGCGCTGTCTTCACCTCGCAAGGTGAGTGAATGGACGAAAACTTTGACTGTAGCTACTGACAAAGACGGAATTACATAATCACATCATTATTTCCGCGATGTGTGATGGCGTCATGATTGTAAACGTTCATTGTAATAAACACAAATTTAGAAACAGTTAGTAAGTAAAGTTATTTTTATAGTAGCATAATATGATTGAGTTGTAATCTTGTAAGATTAAAATTTGTAATTCGGTTTTGGATTCGTTCAAAATTTGTGAAGGAAAAAGCCCTTATAAATTACCTTTTATTGCATACATATTAGGATATTTTTAGTGGAGAATATACGAGGTGTATCTTGATATTTTAACCTCAGTTGAAGTAAAATTTGTATTTCTTTGCCCAGAATTACCAACTAGAGAAAGAAAAAAATCTAAATTTGGGTAAAGACACCATGCATATAATATATATATGAGCGTTGTGGCCCAGTGGATTAGTCTTCGGACTTTGAAACAGAGGGTCGTGGGTTCGAATCCCAGCCATGGCGTAATTTCCTTCAGCAAGAAACTGATCCACAGTGTGCTGCACTCAACCCAGGTAAGGTAAATGGGTACCGGTAGGAAGTAATTCCTTTAAAAGCTGTGTGCGCTATAAACGCCTAGCTTAGCCGGGTAATATAGGAGCGCCTTGAGCACCTAACAAGGTGGATATGTGCGCAATATAAATACCCTATATTATTATTATATATAAGCAGCCTTTTTAGGGGAATTTGATATAAAGGATAACATTCGAGAAAAAGGGCATTTTGGATGAAATAGGAGAAGAAAATTAAAGGTTTAAACAAACAAAAAACATTGTTTGATCACCTGTTTTCTTTGGAATTTTAAATCAAGTGAATTATTGATGTCGCTGTGATTAATACCGGCTCCTCTACCCAAATTGTAATGATTAAATTGCGATTTTTCATTTTTCAGCAAGAAAGAAATACCACCTATGCCTATGCTCCATTGTAGCATTACTTGGAATGGCAAAACGGAAGATTTTTTTTTCAAAAACACAACATTGTCAAGATTACATGCGTATTGTATTCTGCCAATACCATGTTCCATTTTTAACATTCGTGAGACGTCATAAAACCATTCTGGTGCGAGCAGTCCGTAAACTCAGACATACACATGTTCCCAGTGCCGATATCACCATGACAACGCGTTCAAACGTTGCCATAACGACCCGAGGTTGATCATACCCTACGGCGATAGGGGTCACGACCCCAATTACCCTCTCGATCCTTTGATAGAACTTCACATACTGATGGATTTTTCGAAAAATAATGTGAGAAAGATGCATTGTTTTAACCTTGAATCCTAAATTAGAAATACCACCCTTGTAATTATAAGGGGTGAAATATTTACTTGAAATGTTTTCTTCAATAAATTTCGTCATCAAACACTCCCTTTTCAGCTGTTTCTCTGTTACTTCGATCGCCTACTGACAATTCAGACTTCTTCAGTTTTGATATTGAGGGTTATGTGAGGTGTATTGTTTTAGCCTTGAATCCTAATTCTGGCATCACCTTCATAGTGAGGACGTGAATAAATGTTTGCTCAATCTGTAATCTTCAATTGTTCTCGCCATCAACCATTAATTTTAAGCTGTTTTTATATTTTTCGTTCATCGACAGATAACTTTGTTTCTTTAAAGTTTATTTATTTGTGATTAATGAAAATATTTTGTAAGAACAAAATGTGTGAAAAACCCGGAATATAATGAAACTCATAATGATAAAATATCTTCATTCAAAGTAAAGTTGCTCTGAAGAGGCATTGGGCTTTAAAAAAACAATGTAGAGAACTAACTTTAAACTTAAAGTCCAATATTTATTTCTGATTTTGAGAAATCAAATGATTTTTTTGAACAAAAATCAGTGTTTCTTTTTCAAAAACCATGCTGTGTTTTCAGGATACGATTATCGTGTATTTTGGTACCCTGTTGCAATTTTTAGCATTTACATGTATGACACTGAGTTGGGAGAAACTTTTCAACAGTATCCACCAATTAATTTTCAATGATACTTACAAATATAATTGATGGTTGCAAATAAAATCCTGAATTCTCCCCCTTTAGTACAATCTCTACAATTACGAAAGACGTAGAAACTTGAAGAATTATGGGTTTACATTCTTTATTTCTTTTTATTTTTCCCAGTTTCAATCAGTTTATTTCCTCTTTTTCTTTTGATTGGTACCTGGTTATAACCAATAATATTGACAAAAAGTGCGGGACTAAAGAACTAAATTAACACCTTGCATTATATACAATCTTCCAAGATAAAGAGCACTGATAAGCACATCCCAATCAAATACTGAGCATAGTTTTATGTTCAAACCTAATCATTGAAACGTTGGCGTACGTCTTAATGAATAAATCATGGATTGACGACCGAGCCAACATACTGTCATAACTCATGAAAACAATTATAAACGAATAGACAGTTGCCTATAAACATGGACAGATGGTGTGTCTTTCTGCTATTGTAAAAACGCGATGAAATAAGGAAGGGGGCATATATTCTGAGACACCGGGTACGGGGGGGGGGGGGGGGGGGGGAAGGGGTCGTGGAAGAAGAGAAAGGTATATCCCATGCCCCATAAATCCATGCGTATTGTTTTACCACGAAGTTGGACGGGACACTAATATGTTGGCTGACTATTGACTTTTCAATTATCTTTTTGTTTCAAAACGAATGAAGCATTTATGGAACTTAAGTGTATATTTTCAGGCTTGCGACTGCGCCAAATTGTAAGCTGGTTATCTGTCAAGTCTATCGAGGCTCATATAGCATGTATAGGGGCCTAACTGTAGAGTTTGACAACGATGGAATAAGATTTGAGATGCGAACTCATGTTCAATCTCGATTAAAACTTTCGTAATTCCTAAAAGGGCTCTTTCATTATACAAGTCAATAGGGTTTAAGCCCTTTCGACATTAAACCAATGTGGTTGAAATGTCATCTTGCAGTTTTGATGGTACATGTCTGAAATGAAAAAACATCTTTTTTGCAGATAAGATCCAATGCTTGACAAAGCGAGATATATAACTGGCGCTATATTTGTTTCATGATAGAAAACACCTTTCTCCCTGGCGGATTGCCTTCTGTGATTATTCTTTTACTTCATTCCATCAAAATAATCACAAATAAACCAAAATGATTGAAATCAAATTGGTATGAAAGGACTATTACTGGAAACACGTGCTTTAATTTCAAGATCATGAAAAAGTTGATATGTTGTTGGTGAAATGATATAACAACCTTCAATGTAAATAAAGCACATGGAGAACATTATAATTTAAAGTAAAATGACGATGTCGTGAAAACAGAATCGACACAAACCTTGAACATGTTGAAGTACTTCCTTTCTTCATTATTCGTTTTTAGTCGTGTGCACCTGTTTTGAATTTAAAATACAAGAAATTGATTATATTATCTGCTATCAGATATATCCCATTATAGCCTTGTGCCTTTGGCAATTATTTTTTATTAGTTTCAGGCTTTATTTGCTACCGCATTTCTACTTTTATCTTATAAGCTATACATTCAAGTATTGTGAGAATCTTTTTTGAATTATGAGACAAAGATTTAGGAAAGAATATCACTGGTGAATGCAAACTTCTTCATCGAAAAGATGACGAATTATATTTCAGGTACAGTTTTCACTACTTTGAGCTTTTAACATGCACTCTTTCTCTCTCCCCTCTTTTTTGTTTTTGTAGCGTCTGATGTGGTTCCTCCTCCACCTCTTCCGGTCGGCAACACCAACGAGTCTCCTGTCGACGTCGGTGCGCTGAACAACACCGCTATTCTGATTGCTGGTATTGTACTGGGCGTCCTCGTTGTCCTCTTCAGCATCGTCTTCGCTGTACATGCCCGATGCAGCCGGAAGTACGATTACAAGCCGGGAATGCCTCACGACGACACCGCAGAGACGCAGCTCCGAGGTATGGGCATGGGGACATCGAGTATCAACTCATCATCGACACACCATAGTCGGCCGTGGGGTGCGGCGCCGATTGGACGCAGCACGACCTCACAATCGGAACAGTCTAATCAGAGCACGAGCAAACGAGGATGGCCGGATGGTGATCGCAGCCAGTTGTATGTCGTACATGACGAGAATGCAAAGTTTTACCGAGAAGCAAGCTTCTCGTCGTCTCATCGCTCTGCCAAAGAGAAGTTACCAAGTATACCTAGCCCCTACCACGAGGCTGAGCTTGAGAAATGGACCAAACGACATGGCCATAAAATCGCAGTACCATACCATGCTGGGGATGTCAGTCGAGGATCTGCTGGTGAACTTTCCACCAGTAAACATAGTGGAAGGACAGATCGTAATACAACACACCTCGCCATGAAATCTCCAGAGGAATTTGCAATGACAGGTATACATGAGAGTAGGACTAGTATGTCCAGTTCAAAGAGAAATAATTTCCAAGAAACGTCGCACAGCACTCCCCAGATGCAGGCAATAGCGAACGTCGAAAATACTGACAATACTTCACCTTACGTGAACAAAGATGGACAGCTTACACCCCTGGGCTTAGCAGTATCAAAATTGAACGATAATGGTATGGCTTTCAGAATACCAGAAGGAGCAGAAAACCCAGATCAAGAGAAAAGAGAATATAAAGAACGTAAACAACATAGAACTCATCGACATAAAGATAGATCAGATTTGAAAAGTCCAAATTCGACGCATAGTGAGGGTAAAAAGCACAGAGGAGTTGTGCATCCGGAAGATGTTTTGCAAGAAGAAGCTACTCCTGTCGATAATGAGCGAAAGCTTCCGGTGGCGCCAAAAATGGCGTTTTATTCGGATGACGAGCCCGATTGGCGGCCGGCTCCGGATCAACCCGCAAAAGAAGAAGACATTCGAGCGGAGACGCTGCCTCGCGAGAAGTCACGAGAGAAATCTAGCCATTCAAAAGGCTCCAGCTCTCGAAAGAACGATCCAAATCATCTACGCAATGGTGCAATGTCCCCACATAGAACTTCAAATGAAGAAGGCATAGGCTCAGGTCATAGCTCAACACTGAGAAGTGACAAATCTGGTTCTTTAGATCGACATGGTCGTCATGATAGGAGCCGAAAACCACCGGTGTCGGCACGGCATGGACATCGATCCAAAAAGCATGGAGAAAAACCGGCGGTCCCACCGCGTCCTGATCCCCACAGATACGCAAATCACGTTACAAACTCGCTCGAAAGCACAAAGCAGGATGCACCCAGTTATAGCTTGCCAAACGATCATCTCCCATCTTTGTCTGACTACAGCGGTCAGATGTCTGTTGAACCGTCACCAGTGCGGTTACCGCGTCCGCTCAACCGCAAACAGAACCACGCGCAGCTCACCCAAGTATTCATTAGCGACGAGAGTCTGATTCGGCCGCAGTCGGGAGCCGAGAGCTCGCGATCAGGTACTTCTCATCGGCAGCTTCCAGAGACTCCTCCATATGGATTTTCTCCTACAAGACAACAGAGACCAAACACCCATCGTCACCAGAGTGATCTCTCCCTCTCCATCTCACAAGATGAGCCCGAGTTTGACTATTACATTCCCACCGTACCCGGCTCATTTTTTGAGAATCCATATCCCATGGGTCCGTCTGAAAGAAAAATCAACAAAATGAGTAAACCAAAGTCCCCATCAGCATCGCTGATCTAGACGGTAAAAAACGGTTCCATACTTCAAAGCAGGGTCGCAGATTGATTTGATTTTAAAGTCACCTCTACGATCTGTAACAGAAAGGTTTGCGATGGAAAGCAAACATGAACTGATCAATTCTGACTGTTTCGTTGTCAGTGTTTCGAACAAAATGCGCGTACTATAATGATTATGATTGACCATTGCCGTTTCTCGTTTACTTGCGAATCTTTATGTCACAGATCCTTGCAATGTGCACCGTTTCTCAAGAAAGATGTCAGCAATAACAAGTAGTCATTCTCTGACAGTGACCATAGTCACATTCAGAGAACTTTGCTCGTCAGCCAATATTCTATACTGTATTTACCCAATGCCGATATCTTTCATTTAATTGTGCCAAGGATAAGGCACATTTTGATACCATTTTGTCTAGCTAATTAAAACGAAGTTATGATTGCCTGATAAGCCAATACCATGATCTGTCATTTCACTCGGCGACAGCTAAAGGTCCTAAGATAAATCCAAGTTGACTTTAAAAAGTTTTCGCGATCATGTTGATGCAGAAACTTAATTATCAATTTAATTTTTATAATTTTTCTCGTATCTGTTTGTTTGTACGAATATAAAAAAAGATTAGTGAGTCAGGGTAACAGATATATTAAGATATTTATTTTCTTTATGGAACGAAGATTAAAAAAAAAAACGTGAAGAAGCGAATTTGTGCTGCTTAATTTATAGCACATGTTGAAAAAGTAGTTTCGTTTAAGATTATTAGGGATCTTACGATTTCCTCTGGAGATTTCATGACGGTAGGTTGGAGAACAACCAGCAACAAAAAAAAAGGACGTCATAAAGACACACAACTACTGTAAATTGATCATTATTTTAATTCCCATGGAATCCTTCATTGCGATTGGCTGCTGAGCCCTGTTATCATGGTAGCTGTCCTCGTACAATATTGTATCTATTTAGGAAACGGGTCCCAGATCACAGAACCCAGCCCACTTGCTGAATTATGTCCTGAAAATCGGGAAGACGGAACGCTGTTACCTTCCCGCATTGGCGGCGGAAGCCAAAAATTTTAGGGGGGACACGTCCCCCCCGCCCCCCTTCCGCCGCCTATGCCTTCCCGCATACCCAAAGGGAGAATTTCATTTGAACTGCGTTCTCCAATTTACCGTCTCTGAACAAAGGTATACAGTTGTAAATGGTAAATCGTTAAGCTTCGCTTGGCATTCTGCAGTGCGTATCAAAAAAAAGTTTACACTTAGAAAAGGCCCTGGGAAAATATACAACATGTGGGTATTTTTTTCACATATAATCTTGGGTTTGGGTCTCATCTATCTAATGAAAGTAAAAGTTTTGACAGAATGTTACACTTGAGTGAGCACTGTCCATTTTTGTAGAGCTCGCATAAATCTGTTTGCGCAGAAATGCTCGTTTTCATGCTGTGTTCATGCTGGAAAGGGCGAAATCAAACTTACCCTGCAAAACATTTCTCATACATTTCCTTTGCACTTTTAGTCGATTGAAATAAAACGGATACATTCAAGCATTTTGTAACAATTTTGCCACCCAAATTGAAATTTCAACACTTGGTAAGCACAACCTTTACCCTTTTATGTGCCAGCTGGATCTGAGGACATAACTGAATCTGAACAAAAGTTTATATCAGACATCTTCTGCATTTTTCACTAAATTTGTATCATTTAAAGTGGGTTTACATTTAATTTTTCATTTGATACTTGTTTCTCCACACTTTTCCCAAGCTTGATAATGATTAATAAAATGAAAATGAAGCCTAACCCATTTCATGTAAATCACAGCTCAGTGTAAAGCAAATATCGCCACGATGGCATCGGTGTGTGGGGGAGTGGGGTGGGGCGCAATGCACTCTTGGAAGTGTTTTGGGCAAGGAAACAACTTTAAAAAGGTAAAATATATCATCAAATCAATTTTACTAGCTAAATTCTACGTGTTCTTCATGATTAAGGTCTACTTTTATTCGCATAACTATTTCCAAGTTCTGCGCAAATCATTTTTCACTAATTTTACAAAAGTAAGTGGTGCTCACTCAAGCGGAAATATTTTTCGACAGTTATATCGTCAGTTGCTTAAATGGATCTGTACCAATGTTAAAATGTGGAAAAATCTTCAGGATATTACAAATATATAATTTTACAGGATTTTTTCTAAGTGTAAACTTTTTTTGATACGCACTGTAGTTTTCCGAACAAGAATTGTGCATTGTGTTTATGAAAAATGTATTGAGCTGAAATATTAATGAATAAAGCGTGTATATAAACTATTTTGTTACAGATTGGTATTGGAGAAATTTCAATCCTAGAATCTTTGTGGATTTTTTATACTTGTAGATCTAAAGTAGATGTTGAGATATTGATTGCTAGTACAAACATGAAAAGAGTACAAGAATGTAAGAAATATGGTGGTTACATGATCATAGTGACGTATTGCGCCATTTGGTAACATTTACCAAAACATTTCTTCATACAACAAACACTGACAAAGGAAAACCCAGTTCAAAAACAACTGCGCAGTGCAAATCCATGACAGTAAGCGATTCTTACAGATCATCAGCACTCGGGGTTTTATTGCACTATTGAGTAAATACCATTTTTTAACTTCTGGAACTTCACGATCCCGACCCCCCCCCCCCCATATGGTCTATGGATCTATTTTTAAAAGTCACCCGGTGTTCACTGTGTGGAGGTATCGTGGTTTAGTTGTACTGACCCTCGCCTTTGAATCAGAAGGTTGTGTGTCCGCTTCCGTCGCGGCATACGTGTCCTCAGGCCCGGGTCTTTAGCCAGGCGTCAACAAACTTTGGCATCCTCTATGAACACTGATTTCCTTGCAAATAGTGAGATAAAGTGTATCAGAAAATTACTTATCTTTTTCTATAGTCGACATGATCAAAAGTTTACATCTGAGTAATTTATGTCTTGAGCTTTATTTGGGTTTTCCGTTACAGGTAAAGGTTTATTTTCTGTATCATGATTAAATAATAATAATATAGGATATTTATATTGCGCACATATCCACCTCCTATATTACCCGGCTAAGCTATGCGTTCACAGCGCACACAGTTTCTTGAGGAATTACTTCCTACCGGTACCCATTTACCTCACCTGGGTTGAGTGCAGCACATTGTGGATCAGTTTCTTGCTGAAGGAAATTACGCCTTGGCTGGGATTCGAACCCATGACCGTCTGTTTCAAAGTCCGGAGACTAATCCTCTGGACCACAACGCTCCACTCCACATTAAAAGATATAAAGTGGGGGAATGTTGTTCGATGATGATTTAAAAATGTCAACCTCAAAGGTTTTATTGCGGAATTGCAGCCGTACACCAACGAAAATAAAATTCAAACACTAGTTACTATGTATCTGCATGTTAGTACGGATTAAAACAAATGACATGACTCATATATGTAATGATTAACGGTCTGCAGTCGTATTTCAGTTGTCATTATCAGTAAAAGGAAGTCACCCCTATATATACCCATGGACCTACTAGTAGGTCCATGATATACCACACCCCATAACCATGATAACCATAAACTTAAATTCAGCTTGAAGAACAATGACAGTCACATTCCTCATATTCGTTACTACAGTGAAGTATCGCGGGATCAAGGATTTCAGGCCAACATATAAAGGATCCTTATAGGAAGAAAGGGTTTCTGAAATGCAGTATATGCGCAGGAGAACATCCATCTTCTTTTCCCCATTTTTTTTACCATGCGACAATTAGGGGGAAATTCTGATATTTTCAGGTGTATACCATGGTGTAAAAATTGAGATATGCCAATTGACAACAGTTGAATAGAAATTATGTTTCTGGCGCAAAATTTTCACTTCTGCTGTTTGTTTTGTAAAATAGATTTTCTAACATTTTTTACCTCAAAGAAAAATAAGCATGAGAAAATAATGGATTTCCCGGAATTGTGTCACTAACTATGCCAATACGTATACGTTTTATAAGCCATATAGACCAATGAAATTATCAGAAAATTTTATTTTATGAGAAATTCACTTTTAGCCGTTAAGTGAACACCCTTTAGACTGTTTATCCTTTCTACACAGTCATGTTATATGAAATATTTAGTTCGTTGTTCACAGTAGTTCCCTGATTTCTTTATACACTGAATATAGTGAATTTTATTTCAAATGTGCATTTTGATTCATGTGAGTGGTAATTTACATTTGCCTTCTTTTTGTAATGTTCTTGTTAATACAGTGGTTGTTTTTAAAACGTTGGAATATTATTGTAAATATTGTCAGATTTTAAAACACCGTATATGTACAGCAAAATGCTTGTAAAAATGCAAGGTCTATGTAAAGCTCGTAAAACGTTATGAAATATGATAGCAAGTGAGATGTATATTATTGAGTTGCTGCCACCGTCGATTTACTTTATTTTATTGTACATCTGTTAAAAGTTTGTATACAGAATGTATTGCGATATGTATTCAAATCGATGATGGTTGCATTGTCAAAACAGAAGAAATATATTTGACATGTTCTCGAGAAATCATCATGGTCTCATTTGTGCATGATTTATGTTATATCTTATATAGTTTGATAGTAAAAATTATGAAAATAATGATGATAATAACAAATATGATACTAAGAACTAAGTTATGGATGATACTAATGCATATAGTTATAATGATAATGATGAAAATGATACTGATAAAATAGTAATGATAAGGATAATAATAGTGATGATAATAGTAATATTAATAACAATTACAAAAAAGAAGAAACAATAATAATTAGAAGAAAAATAGTAAGAATGAGATTGATAGCAATGATAATAACAATAATGGTCATGATGATGATAGTATAATAACAATATTGAAAAAAAAATGATGGTACCTGAGGTAGAGAAGATGTCCGTAATGGTGGTGATAATGATGGTGATGGTGAGGGTTGTTATGGTATTGGTGGTGGTTGAGGAGACGACGATGATGATGTGGAACATGGTAGTGGTGGTCTTGATGATGATGGTGATGTAATGATGAAGATGATGAATAATGATGTTGTTTGGTGGTACTGCTGCCCAGACTCGAGAGCTTTCTTCTGAAAAGTTGTTGGATCTGACAACTTTCATTGATTTTGATTGGCTGAGAAGCGCGGTTCATATGGTTACTGTCGGATAAAACCATAGAATTGTATACTAATATCTTGATGAAATATATTTTGTCGGATAAAACGCATTCATTAAACGCGTCATGGGGATGAGACTAACCTTTGCTGAAGATACCTGTCATAAGACCTGTGACAACAAGCAAGGTGTCAGCAATTTTTGTTCCTTTTCTCTCAGAGTGCCATGATTTCACCAGGGGCAACGTGATGCAGGGGTGACTAATTCTATGATTCTCTTTTGAAATATGAAATAGGATTAAACCATGATAAAGATATAAAACACAAACTTCACAAAACTTAGGAAACTTAAACAAAATTGCTACAACACAAAAATAATATATGTTTAGAAAAGCTGACCAAACGAATCAAAATTGATCTGGTCGACAAGAAATACATAAAAATTGTATCATCCAGTGGCGGAAATCAGGTCGGAGCTGCAGGCGCGGTTCTGTACTAAGATTCTTTGTGGGACTTCTGGGGGCTTGAAAAAAATGACATTGGTTGATTCAATACAATGAATGAAAGTGGCCTATCGTGGGAAAAATACACTCTAAAAATGAATGGCTAATTTAGCACATAAGGAGCTTGACATGTACGGTGACTGTGCTTCAGAGTGCGGATTTTCTAGTTCAAATTTAAAGTAGAAAATCAATACTCTGAAGTGCAATCACCAGACAAACTCCTTAAGTGTTAAATTAGCACATCTGTAGGTGAGGACATTATTATAGTAAAAAAAATTAAGAAATCAGCTCGCGCTTCGCTCTGGCATTAGGCCGATGAGATACGTATCCTTTTCATGAATTCCTAGAAGTAGTCCTTAAAATTTACCCCTTCAGGTAACTTTATCAAATATTTTAGCTCACACATCGTGCTTGCATTAATTGCTTAATTAGAGCATCGTGGGCTTACTTCTACCTAAATTGTCCCGATTACAGGTCGAAATGTCAATAATTTTTAGCTGGCGCTTCGCACTGGCATTAATTGCTTAAATATGCATTATCCTAATGAATAAAAATAGTGCTTAGAATATACAGTCATAAGATCTTAATATAACCAAAAAGAGCTCGCGCTTCGCCCTCGTAATAGGTCGATTTATTTAATGAGATACCTATCCTCTCTAGAATTCCTAAAAATTGTTTATTTGACTGTTCTTTTTTCAGGTCTGAATATCAATAATTTCAGCCCGCGCTCCGCGTTCGCATTCATTGTTTGGTTAGATACAAATCATGTTTATGCAAGGCCCTGCAAACGATTTTTTTTAACAGGGGGTGCTGGTTTAAATTTGACAAGCAAAAATATAAAAAAAGAAAAGGATTTCAATACGAAATGTAAGTCATTCTGGTAACATTCCCGCCATCTATCATACCTACCAGATATTTTCAGGGGATGCTGCCTATGAAGAACAATACACGCAGCACACCCAGGTAAATCTTTCATGCGGGGGGGGGGGGGCAGTTTTAGCACTTGCTCCGGGCGCAGTTTGTCCTAGATATGCTACTGGTGATGAGCCAAAAATTTCAAGGGGTCCAGATATGATGGCGTATATAAAGGTGAAATTTTTCAAAAGTTGTGGGCGAGCAAAGTTAGCCAGCAAAAATGTCAACATTTTTATTACAAAAATCAAATTTGTGATAAATTTGAACATAACATTCAGAAAATGATATCATATTTCACCCTTCTCTCTTTCCTTTCCTTTTTTCTTGGTCGTGATTTTTTTAGGGGGGGCAAGCGCAACCAACCAACCAATAAATAAATAAATAGATAAATAAATAAATAATAAATCGATCTACCGACCGATCAATCCAATCAATCAACCGACCAACCAACCAACAAACCGACCGACCAAACAAACAACCAACCAGCCGACCAACCAACCAACCTAAGAACCAACCAACTAATCGATGTAAGTTTAGAAAAGAAAAGCCTAACTTTCATTCCCTTCTTTAAAACGTGGTCTTCAATTGCCTCTTTTCATGTGACTATGAAAAAAAATACAATTCAACATGCATTTAAGGCACTTATGTTTGCTTGGCGGGTCGGGTGTGGGCGCCATTTTTCGAAAAGTACATAGGGGAGCCAAAATAAGGTCGGGGCCCCCGGTGTGCAAAATCCTGGATACGCGCTTGCAAAGCCCAACCAAGGTTTTTTTTTTGGAAAATTGGTGAATCAAGACAGCGGTTTCATCCTGGAATCTGGACAACGACATATTTGCAATTTTGTGTCAGCTCCGAAACTTAGGATAAAACTGCATGCTTTTCTGATTCACAAATATTCGACAAAGACCCCACATCTTTTTGTCATTTGACGGGCCTTTTCAATATATTTACTGTGTTCTTGAACCCGTCCCCATTGCAATTGCGAGAACTCCAACAAATAGAACTGAAATTAATAGAATATAAGTGTAAGTAGCGATTTATAGGAACAATTGGTTTGGTTTGGTGTGGTTTCTGGTTTTATTCATCGTATGGAACACTGGCGTAAATCCCGGGGGGGGGGGATGGGGGGATATATCCCCCCACTTTTCGAGGAGGGGGGATGGCCTGTACAAACATCCCCCCACTTTTTACGAAAGAAATGAAAAAAAAATCACAAGAGATAATTGTTTTATTGGTGAAAATTCTTCCTAAAATACCGCTTAACAAATAAAACAATATTATTGAATCATAAAATGCAAATAAAGAGCCATTTCCAAACGAAATACTTATGTCCTTATTATAACATTGAAGAGAAACCACTGTTTCTTCCAATTCATCAATGTTGGGGTCTTTGGGAAGGGATTAAGATGGAATGTCAAAAAAATTTGAATGTAATCTCTAATAAAACCATTAAACCATCATGGGGTAAAAAAGACAATAATATTGGAGGGGTATTTGCCATATGGACATACAGTGGCGTAACTACGGGGGGCATGGGGGCACATCCCCCCCCCCCCCATCGGCTGACAAAAAAAACGGGGAAAGGGGGAAAAGGAGAAAAAGGGAGAAAGGAAGAAAAACGTAGTGGGAAAGAAGAAAATATTATTCATTATAATGTTATATTATATTATAATTATGTTATGTTACATTACAACTTTATGAAACATAATTTGCTCAGGGCCTACGTCTTTTTTTATTGTTCCTGGTGCTCGCATTGTCTGTTTAACGAGATATACAATCCTGTTGTACTAAAACATCCCGTTTTCAAGTCAATATAAACCAAATATATTTCCTAGCACTTGAGTTATCATTGTTTTATGTAGTGACATATGCTTCTTTTTCATGACTCAAAAATGATTGCCCCATGTTAAGGTCTTCTTATATATGAAACATTTCCTGTCCGTGATTACGTTCGCATTAGTGGATTGGTGAGATATGTCTGCTCTTCATGAATTCCTAAAATCAGTCCTTAAAATGTCCCTTCTTCTGATCTGAATATAAAAAATTTTCAGCTCGCGCTTCGCGCTCGCATCATTTGGTTAATGAAATACGTATGGTCCTAGTTAATTCCTACAAAGAAACCTTAGAATGCCCCACTTCAGGTCTGAATTATCTAAGTTTTCAGCTCGCGCTTCGCGCTCGCATTGTTTAGCGAGACAGGTACCTATCATGATTACACAAATTTGATTATATTGTCTCTTTTTAGGTGTGAATATAAAAAAAATTCAGCTCGCGCTTCGCGCTCGCATTATTTGATCAGTGAGATACATATCCGTTTAATGACATTGTCCTTAAAATGTCTCTATTAGGTCAGTATAACTGTCACGAGCGAAACTGCTCTAATTAACTTATTAATCTACAGGCTACTTAACCACCCTGAATAAAAGACCAAAGGATATTCAAGATATAAATGAAGTGATCAATTTAATGTCACAAAATATAATTAAGCCATTAACATTGAATCGTTGAGAACATAAGTATATTGGCAAATGGATATTCAATAAATCTTTGCATATAAAAATCATAAAATGCCATATATGCATAAGAGGAATATACTCATTATTGATTGTTTATGGGAAGAGATCGATCTGAAAATAGGCCTTTAAATTATGTTACCGAAAGTCTTAATCGGGTAAAGTGGAGTTCGAAAAACAGAAGAGATCGACAAACCACGGCGACTACGAAGAGGCGACGATTACGACGAAGAACATGTCGATGATCGACGACAACGAAGAACAATTATGGGACGATGAAAACGCGACGCACATCATCAGCGAAGACACGTGTCCTTGAAGAACGAAGAACCATAGTTGAGTTGAAGCTCTATAACTAGGAAGAATTATGGTCGAGTCCGACGACAGAAGCTTCGGCTGACTGAAGTGAGTCATTCCCCTCTGTGACTCATGACCTTGACATAGCGGGTATAGGTGCTACCCTGACCTACGTACGTTGACTCTACATTAACCCTGGGTTGACCCTAGGTTGACAGCCGCAATTCGGCATGAGTAGAAAGGAACCTGCCCGCACTGTGGCACACGCCCTTTTCCTTGGTTAGGAAACACCCCAAAACGGACCTTCCTCTCCAAAATCAGAAGTCAGAGTGAGCTGGCTTGGCTTTTCTTGCCAGCACACCGAACAGAAATATGTAACACAAAGAGTCTGTCATCCTACACACCTGTTAACCTATAGTCTACTTATTATGACAACCCAGCCTGTTGAAATACCAGGCAACCTATCATGCCTATAGTTCAGTTACTAAGGTATGCAGTCCACATCTGTACATGGAGTTTAACAAAAGAGTTTAACAAAACATGGACTTTAACAAAAGGGTTATCTAACTTTGAATAAGATCCTACAATTACTCCCCAATTTAAAGAAAATGCTCTGATTTTCTTCCAGAAATGAGTTTAATCTTATTCAATGTGTAAAAATATATGATTCGCAGGATAAATGTGAAATATTAATATGCTCACTATATAGCACAGTAATTTACTACCTTGGTTTAGGTGTATAAAGAATCGACTTAAATGTTTTCCAAATTTAAATCAAATTAAATCAGTTTTATTTTGCAATACAATTTTCAATCTTTTAAATTGCATGCATTTCAATTTTCGGTGCCTTTTTTCTTACAACCTACTGAGAAAGTCTGCTCCTACGTTCTCGGAGCCGCGAATTGCCTCAATGCGGTAGCGAAATGGCTGGAGGGAAAGGGCCCACCTCATTACCCTACTGTTGATACATTTTGCTCGATTGAGGTATAGAAGTGGTTTGTGGTCTGTTTCAAGGACAAAGTCTGTACCTTCAAGGTAAACACGGAATTTACTTATTCCCCATACCAATCCGAGACATTCACGCTCAATAGTCGAGAAGGCTTGTTCACGCGGAAGAAGCTTGCGACTTGCATAAGCAACAGGCTGTTTCTCTCCATCATGCTCCTGAAGGAGTACAGCACCAAGTCCAGTAGAAGATGCATCTGTTCTTAAAATGAACTTCTTCTGAACATCAGGCAGACAAAGGATGGGGCTCTGTGTGAGACTTTCCTTCAAAACTTTGAAGGCGGCCTCTTCTTCAGCAGTCCATTTCAACTGGTTAGGCTCCCGGTTCCTTGTCTTGTCTGTCAGACGTGATGCTTTCGACGCAAAATTGGGGATAAAGCGCCGGTAATAGCTGGCTAATCCGATGAATGCACGAAGCTGCTTCTTAGTTTCAGGCTTCTTAGCATCACGGATCTTCTCTACCTTATCCAACATGGGTTGGATCTTACCTGCTTGGACAATATGCCCTAAGAATTCTACCTTTGTGCAACCGAGTTGGCACTTGCTGGGTCGAGCAGTGAGCCCTGCTGCTCGCAATCTTCCCAAAAGCTCATACAAGGTAGATATGTGTTCTGACCAAGTCGAAGTATGAATGAGAATGTCATCCAGATAATTAGTGACGTGTTTCATGTCTGCCAACAAAGACCTCATGACCCTGCTAAAAGTGGCAGGTGCATTGACCAAACCAAACGGCATGACACGAAACTGGAACAATCCACTTGGACTCTGAAAAGCTGTCTTTGCTTTGGCATCTTCTGACAAAGGGATTTGCCAGTAGCCTTTGCTTAAGTCCACCTTAGAAAAGTAACAAGATCCAGAAAGACTAGCGAAGATTTCATCTGCACTTGGCAAAGGTTCTGCATCAAATATTGTGATGCGATTCAGTCTACGGAAATCTATACAGAAACGATTGCTGCCATCTGATTTCTTTACTATGACTATTGGGGACGAATAAGGTGAATTTGACTTCTCTATCACTCCCATTTTGACCATCTTCTCTGTCTCATCCTGTATCACAGAACGAAGTGCATGTGGGACGGGATATGGTCTTTGTCGAATGGGATCAGCAGAAGTCAAACGAATAGAATGACTGCCTAAAAGTGTTTTACCTGGCACATCAGTCATCACATCCGGAAAATCCTCAAGTAGAGAACTAACTTCGTGTCTCTGTTGAGTCGACAAATCAGAACCAAGTTCAACATCATCAATGGTTTCCTGTGCTTCTAACACTGGGATACCTATCCTTATACTACTTGGAATAGAGGGAGTCTCTTGACTATTATCCTCATACCCATCTATAACTGAAGCTCCAACAACTACCTCTAAAGCCCCAGCAGAAGTGGTATCTTCCTCAGACTTGTCAACAGACGAAGGAACATCAGGCTTTTCTGCCCGGTCAATGCATCTCTTTAAGAGATTAGCATGAAAGGTTTTCACTTTTCCGTTCATGTCGAGACGATAATCAAGATCACTCAATTTATGGACTACCTTGAAAGGACCCTTCCATTGTAACAGCAATTTGTTGTGATCTGATGGAAGGAGAAGCAGAACCTTATCTCCGGCAACAAACTTCCTAACCCTACTCTTGGCATTATAGTATCTCATATTTCGCGAGGTTGACTTACTTAACTCTTCCTGTGCTACTTCCATGGTACTCTCAAGCCTATCCTTAAGATCAACAATGTACTGATATGTAGTCTTCAATTCAGAATCATTAGCCTGACCACTCCAAAGTTCCTTAAGTATCTCAAGAGGACCTCGAACCTGTCTGCCATACAAGAGTTCGAAAGGCGAGAAGCCAAGTGAAGCCTGAGGGGCTGCTCTGTACGCAAATAGAACAGGTGCCAAGTACCGGTCCCAATCACTTGGACGGTCTGCACATACTCTCTTCAAGATCTGCTTAAGTGTTTGATTAAACCTCTCAACTAACCCGTTACAAGCGGGGTGGTAGGGTGTGGTTGTTAACTGTCGAATCGACAATAACCTCCCTACTTCTCGCATCATCTCCGAGGTAAATTGGGTACCACGATCCGATAGAATCTCTTGGGGAACCCCAACTCTACAAAAGACCTCTACCATAGCTTCAGCTACTGTACTAGTCTCAATGTTTGCCAACGCAACCGCCTCAGGATAGCGGGTTGCATAGTCTACTATTGTGAGAATATACATGTTCTTTCTAGCAGTTACTGGTTTAATTGGGCCTACCAAATCGACAGCTACTCTAAGAAAAGGAACATCTATCACAGGCATCTTGCCTAGAGGGACCTTAGGAATTCTGCCCTTGGGGACTGTTCGCTGACAGATATCGCAAGACCTACAATACCGAGTAATATCTGCTTGGACACCAGGCCAATAGAAATTAGCCAAGACCTTATCAGTTACTTTCTTTACACCTTGGTGACCCCCCATTATACTCTCATGAGCTAACTTCAACACAGCTTGCCTATAAGGTTTGGGAACAACTAACTGCCTAACTTCATTACCACTAAGCACAGACTTTGGTTGAAAAACCCTGTGTAACAATCCACCATCAAAGACAAAATATGAACTATGTCCTGAAATTTCACTATCTTCACGATCTTTACTATTCAAACTAGCATACTCCATCGCTTTCTTTAGCGTTGGGTCAGCCATCTGAGCCTCTTTGATATCTTCTGAAGAAACATCAGGTATGGCTGACGGAACCTTCAAAGTCGGCCGTGGCCGCTGAGCTTCACGAACTTGAGCTCGAGTCTGAACTGCCATGTTCACATTGTCATGCGACTTGCATGGTTGACCAGGTTTCCAATTTGGAATTGGATCCTTCGCTGGTCTCACATTGTCAATTTCACCAAGAACTACGTCAAATACAGGCGTCTCTACGCACAAAGCTTCTACCTTGCCAACAAACCAAGGAGAATCAATGTTGACCCTAGCTATTGGGAACTTCCTAATTGTTTGGTCAATTAAGACACACCACTTAGACTGACCAGTAAACTGTTCTGGCAATACCAGTGACTTCTTCACGATTACACCTGAACAACCTGTATCCCTAAGGACACTCACATCATGTGATTCAAGTTTTCCATTCCTAACTGGAAGCTTATCATGCCAACGACGCTTACAAGTAGCACACATACTAGTGACTTCCCTATGCTTTTCTATCTCTAGAATTTCTTTAGAAGGAGATTGAATATACTCAGCAGAAGACACTAAGAACTCTCCTAACTCTACACTATCAGTGATCTGAGTTTCCTGAGACCCAGAAGAACTACAAGTGGGACAACTGCCTGATGTCTGTTTCCCTACTAAATCTTGAGTTTCTCTTAACTGATTCTTTTGGTTCCTACGCTTACCTATTGGTGGCTTCTGAGAACTAACTAAACTCGCGCCTTGGAGTCTAACATTACAATCTTGCGCAAAATGACCCATTTTGTTACAAACAAAGCATGGACCCTTCCTACGATGGCCTGATTGTTCACCCTTAACCTTGTTCTCAGCAATTGGCGCATTGGATACCGCAGTACTACCCTTAGGTTTACTCTTATGGTTCAAGGGGGAGTTCTTTTTAGGTACTCCATAGTGACCCCCATGTGCCTCAACAAATGTATCTGCCAGACCTGCCATTTCATCTGCAGATTTTGGTTTTCTTTCTTTTAGAAATAATGCTAGTGCTTGACCTCCTTTTTCTAAGACTTGCTGCATTAGAAGTAATTGTACAATACCATCATATGAGTGCTGAGCTTCAGACAATTCTATCCACTTATCTAAATAATGGGACAACCTCACAACAAACTGACTAGGAGTCTCTCCTACCTCGGGATTAGAAAATCTGAACTTCTTACGGAAATCATCTGCCGTGAGTTCAAATCTCTTCAACAAAGCATCCTTCAGTGTTGCATAATCTTTTGACTGATCAGCTGATAACCTTGAGTATACATCTAACGACTTACCACGAAGTAAAGCACTAAGACTTATGGCCCAGCTAGTCTGTGGCCAACCCTGATTTTCAGCATAGCGTTCAAATCTATTAAGATATGCATCCATACTATCCTTTCCTTCCGTGAAAGGAGGGAGTTTAGGGAAAGGGGCCAAAGAACGACGGTCACCGTCACTACTTCCTACTTAAGAACTACTCTGGATACGAGCTAATTCAAGTTTCTTATCTAATAACATTCCCTCTTGTTTTTGTAACTCGATCTGTTGTTGCCTATCTTCCCTAGCTGCATGTCGCTCATCTCGAGCTAATTTTTCTCTCTGTTCAACAAATGACAAAAGGTCTTGACCTGTAAAGCCTAACTCTCTCCCTAACTCAAACAAATTTGAATCCATGGTTGATCCTAAACTGTTAGAAATATATATGTTAGGTTAACAGACTCTTTGTTTAGAATTTGCTTTCTCTTACCAATATCCCAATGTCACTTGCTTGTGCCAGAAGCTTGCAACCACAGTGCGAGAGTTCCCGTCTCCTCGAACCGTCACAAATGTCACTGATCTGAAATACCTAATCAGAAGGACAAAACCAATAAACACATCTCATGAACATACATGTTACACTCGCAAATTTCAACATCAATAAAATTTATAGGAATATGACAGTTAACTATTTCCCTTCAACATGAATAATCCTTGACTTTAACTAGGAATTTTACAGCTAAGTACCTCCCGGACAAGCCCCCAAATGTCACGAGCGAAACTGCTCTAATTAACTTATTAATCTACAGGCTACTTAACCACCCTGAATAAAAGACCAAAGGATATTCAAGATATAAATGAAGTGATCAATTTAATGTCACAAAATATAATTAAGCCATTAACATTGAATCGTTGAGAACATAAGTATATTGGCAAATGGATATTCAATAAATCTTTGCATATAAAAATCATAAAATGCCATATATGCATAAGAGGAATATACTCATTATTGATTGTTTATGGGAAGAGATCGATCTGAAAATAGGCCTTTAAATTATGTTACCGAAAGTCTTAATCGGGTAAAGTGGAGTTCGAAAAACAGAAGAGATCGACAAACCACGGCGACTACGAAGAGGCGACGATTACGACGAAGAACATGTCGATGATCGACGACAACGAAGAACAATTATGGGACGATGAAAACGCGACGCACATCATCAGCGAAGACACGTGTCCTTGAAGAACGAAGAACCATAGTTGAGTTGAAGCTCTATAACTAGGAAGAATTATGGTCGAGTCCGACGACAGAAGCTTCGGCTGACTGAAGTGAGTCATTCCCCTCTGTGACTCATGACCTTGACATAGCGGGTATAGGTGCTACCCTGACCTACGTACGTTGACTCTACATTAACCCTGGGTTGACCCTAGGTTGACAGCCGCAATTCGGCATGAGTAGAAAGGAACCTGCCCGCACTGTGGCACACGCCCTTTTCCTTGGTTAGGAAACACCCCAAAACGGACCTTCCTCTCCAAAATCAGAAGTCAGAGTGAGCTGGCTTGGCTTTTCTTGCCAGCACACCGAACAGAAATATGTAACACAAAGAGTCTGTCATCCTACACACCTGTTAACCTATAGTCTACTTATTATGACAACCCAGCCTGTTGAAATACCAGGCAACCTATCATGCCTATAGTTCAGTTACTAAGGTATGCAGTCCACATCTGTACATGGAGTTTAACAAAAGAGTTTAACAAAACATGGACTTTAACAAAAGGGTTATCTAACTTTGAATAAGATCCTACAATTACTGGCAACTTAGCGCGCTTCGCGCACTCACTTAATGATTCAAAAAAATTGCTGGTGCCCCCCTCCCTAATGCCGTGACCCACGGTACGCCACTGTGGACATATCAATGACAATTCCTTGCCTATCTAAAAACATGATTGCAAAAAAATGCCATAATATTTCAATCATCCCCCCCCACCCATCAACACGGATTTACGCCAGTGGTATGGAATAAAAACTATGAACAATGTACAAACCCTAACCCTAACCAATTAATGCTCTTATTCCATAATTATGAATACTGGCAGTATTGAAATGTACATGGTGTCAAAAGCTTTGCTTAAATCGAAGAAAGCCCCTATTGCTATTCTCTCATAAATAAACTGATTACAAAATCGCGAAGTTGGAAATCCTTCACATGAAGAAATCCCGGTGCAAATGGGGTGTACGATACGTGCGTACACCCCTTAATACCATCGAGGTGCACGTTAGCTCTTATGCGAGAGTAGGTGCCTGTTGTACACCCCTGTACTGTTTACGGGCACCCCACCAGTCTCGCTGATAGACGTATGATATAGATATAGTTGATTTGTGATCGAAGATTGCCCGAAAGAAGAATGCACTCAAGTGAAATAATTTGTTAAATATTTAATATTTATTTGATAATTGTTTCAAAAACACTTTTGATTACGTATACATTTGGAGAAACAGTAAATAGATCTACTTGAATTACGACTATCAGCACAAGTAAAAAAAGAATCAGATCTTATCGCTAGGGACCTCATCCAATCTCAGCGCTTCTCGCTGGCATAGCGTGAAGAATCTTGACTACAGATAAAACGAGGTAAGTTCGAGTCCCAACTAAAGTAACTAAAAAATCGATAACTAAAAAATCGATACAGAAATTTAATGGACCGGAGATCTCGACAATCTTTTTTTATTTTATGTGGGGTACATTACGCACCCTTAGGGGTAGACGTGTACACCCTCTAAGGTGCAGACAGACACCGAAAATAGGGGTGCACACTGTACACCACTATTTGGGGTGTATGGGTGCACCCCTAGGGGTACTCGTATAGGGACAAGCCTGTGAACCCCTAGGGGTGTAAAATTGAACCAGAATTTCTTAGTGTGTTCGATAATTATAAACCAGTGCACTACCAGAATTCATTGAGTTCAGTTTCATTTAGTTGTGTTCCTTATTTAGTTCTTCTCCCCATTTGCTGTTTGATTGAGCTCGTGTTATCCCCCTTCTTCAGTAAAAAAATTATTTCCCTTATTTCCCATAAACTAGATTTTATTTTAAACCCCACAATATTATTTATACGGTAGGTATACCAATGGCGAAGTTACTCATTTCGATGAAATTATCTTTCCATGAAGTATGCTTAAGGTAAGTACAATGACGCAGAAAATATCTACACATCCTAGGAAAAGAAAAGCCATGTCCATGGAACCCGTTACGTCAAATATGAGTCCTGAAGAATGAAACAAGAAAAAGGGAACGATAGAACGTCATATTTATGTAGATCAGTATTTGTTTCAAATTCGATTTCGTATTTTAATATTTTCATGTTAATTTACAAGAATAAGATTTAAGTTCAAATGATCAGCTTATAATAAACTCATCGGAGGGAAACAGAATTCACTCAATCGAGTGACTTTCACTTGTTGTTGAGTAAATCTAACCCTTTTAACAAGTAAAATTTGTGTGAAACGTTTGTCCTTACAATTTCTTACACTCAGAAGTCACTCCAGATTGACCTATCGACGTTATTATTATGGTATTCAAACGCGAGTGAAATTCACTCAATGTTTTTCTTTTTAAGATTTTAAATTGAAAATTATTTTGGTGGCCATGGGCAGCAACCCCACTCAGCAGTACATCAGTGTTTCCTTTTTACTCTCATTAATCCTACCTGTTATCCACCCTCCTGCTATTTCACCAAGTCCTGCACTTATGAAAGTGAAAGGGAGAGCCGTAGATGATAGATATCGTGGAACAACGTCTAATGCATTGGTATTCTTGAGGACTGACTTTGCCCCTAAAGCAAAACCACTGATCGCAGCAAAGACGCATAACGTTGAAAAATTAGTTGATATCCGATTCATACAAAGTGGTAATGCACCGATAATGCCAAACAGGATGAACAATATCGTTGATGAAAACACATCTTTATTCAGAAAGTTAAAGAGTCCTGGCATTAGTCGACCTGCAGTATTTGCTATTCCACTTACAAGAGAGAGCAACACAGCAACTGCTTCAGCAGCGCCTTTTGATTCTGCATTGGAAATTACGAACACAGTCCAACCAGAATAAGAAATCCCATTAAGACATGCTGCTAGAAATGCATAAATGATTAGAGGGTACTCGCTGAAGACATGCAGACCTGCTTCACGACAAGCAGTCCTAATCAAATCCGAAGCCTTGTGGGAACACCGAAATAACATTGAGTTGCTATCATCGTCATCTTCCGGAGACTTTACAGAGCTTGGCTTGGTCGAAGAGTCATGACTAGTCGGCGGTGATGTTTTACCGCTGTTCAAAGTAGTTGGGTCCAGACATGTTCCACATACAACAATGTGAAGATATAATGCTCCGATGACGAGAACAGTACCTCGCCAGCTGTAGGCCTCCAAGAGTTTCTGCGTTAATAGTGGTAGGATCATCATGCCCATTCCGGCACCCATTGAGCCGACTGATAAAGGCAACATGTATTGATCCTTATATGCATACACCAATGAAACCGCGTTCGGGATGTACGTAAAGGACATCCCTAGTCCTGCAAAGAAAAGGATGTAATAACTTGTCAATTTAATGCAAAAACATTGATTTCAAAACTATTACATATCTAACCCCTACGCACCTGTCCCTCACTGGAAATGCAGTGAGTTTGGGATACCGAGAAGGAACCAGGATTTAGGTCTGTTAGCGCTGAGTTCCAACTCGGATGAGGGGCTAGTTCAATGACCACCAAATAAGAATATATATTTCAAATTGTAAAGTAATGCAACAAACATAAGCGCTGGAACACAATAGAAATAAGGTGTCATATACTTTTAATTAATTCTCTGACCTCAGAACTGTCACTGAATCAAACAAAACTTATAACGACGAATAACTACTATATTTCATCTATCTTCTCACTGTATATATTTTATGACATATTATCCAACCTCAACTAGAATGAACGTTCAAATAACTTATTTACCAGGGAGATGGGGAAGAGAGGAATTAGTAATGGAGGAAATGTTAGTAAAATGTACTTTTCTTTGTTGCAGTCCGCTTTATGTTGCACGAAATAATATTCTGTCGGTCTGACGAACTTCTTCGATCCAAATATATTAGTAGTTAGTTAAAGTATAGAGAATATTTGATGATGATGACGATGATGGGCGAAGGTGCAGGGTGGTTGGTTAGATCGGGGTCCAAGAGAGGGAGGGGCATCAAGGAGGGGGTAAAGGGGGTCGCCAAGTGAGGGGTCCAGATGGGGGTGTCCAAGTGAGTAAAACAAGCTTGGGGTCATCTTTTATACCTAATTACATATTCACTAAACTCGAATCTAATTGGACAGGGATATCTGCTGGAGGGCGTGACTTAAATAAAACTACACTTTTCATTGGTCAAGTTTAAGGAAGGCTGGGATGCATGTTTCAATAAGTTTGTCTAGTTAAGGCTCATTAATAGGTTCTAGGTAAAGCTTCATAGGTACCAATAACCAATATTTATGTCTTAAAGTACTTTGTTCATAGTGTGGGCAATTGGTGTGGGGGAACAAAGAGGGCACTTTGTGAACAAAGGTTTACCAGAAATGCCTATAGTAAAGAATAAGATCATAACAAAGGGGGTTATTTGTAAACAAAATGGGGACTTGTTGGGGATGACTATGATGAATTAATACTGGTACTTGTTGGAGAGCTTATAATGTCTCAATAAGACTACATGTGAGCATGAAGAGAAGATTGAAATAGCATAGAGAAAATAGAAATAAAGAGAAATGCAGAGAGATAGCAAGGCATAAGAATATGAAATATTGAAAGAGGTATTATTAAAGACAGATAGATAGCACGATGTAAGGCAAATATGCCACTATGCTACACATATCTATAATTTAGTGTATGATATGCCAATAACTTGTTTTATAAAAAATGGTTATTGATGGCAATCAAGCTTTGTTACAAGCGGAGGAGATAAGTCATACGTTTATTTTCATGAATTAAATCAACTGGTAGGTTCTTCCGGCGCATACAAGCATATTTCTTAGAGGGGCCGGGTTCGCCTCTTTAAAAAAATGGTTGGGTCTACCAAGTCGACAAGTGAATTTCAAAAAGTTACCACCTCCTAGGGAAGGGGGGTCCTTCCGGTCCCGCTTCTTTGCATTGTTCTTGTTTTTCCATTAGAGTAGAACCCCATGGGAGTGTACTGTCATTCTTGAGAAGAAAATAAAAGTGCGTGGTCGCAGGATTACATACAAAGTTCTAAAATGCGATGATGATCTTATGGGAGTGTAGGCCTATATAGTTTCTCGCCGAACGAGACGTCTCTGCTACGTCTCAGAGACTACAGTCGCGAGGACGTCTCCAACAAAATCGTTTATTCGGTGCATCCCATTTCCTCACTTGGGTTGCAACTATTTCGAGACTATTTTGCGACAGAGAAGTCGATCTCTGCGACGTCTCCGACATAGTTACCCCCTAAATTATTATGGAGTCTCCGAAGAGTTACAAGAAAATCTATCATGTTTGTTTCTTTAAAGACATTTTGGATACTTTTTCCAGTCCTTGCGATGTCTCCAAGACGTTTTCGAGACCCCCTTAGTGGCAGAGAAGTCGCGGAGACTAATTATATCCTCGACTGTTGAGACGTCTACGTGATGTCTCTAGAGACGTCGCGGAGACCTGCAGGAGACCAGAGATTCTGATGAAACGTAATGGAGACGTCAACTTGATGGTGTTTCTTCAGACTAACCAATTAAGAGACGTCTCTGAGACGTCTCTGAGTAAGCTGATTAGCACTTTGCCCGACCGTCGCAGGGATGTTGCTGCGAAATCTCCAAGTAGACGCTGTGAGGTCTCGGAAACATCATTCAGCTTGCCGCAACTATCATGACTAATAGCAGTCTCAGAGACGTCGCAGTGCCTACTTGGAGACTGGTCCCAGCGACTGTTAGGCAAAGAACAAAAAACCCTCTTATGTTAGAGTCTCTGAGACGTGCAGAGACGTGTCTTTAGAATGTTTGCTGATATAGGGACTTTTGTGTAAGTTAGAATCTGTCACGTATATGGTAAAACTGGGAAATTAACACTAGACCATTGCCGACCGACTCCCGTAGACTTAATGCTAAGATTCCATCTCTTACCTGAGAAAATAAGACAGATTGCAAAGTAAATATCGTTATTGACTTGGGAACATGCCATAAGTCCTAACGATGCTGTAATTCCACCAATAACAGCCAAGGAACGAGGGGAATAGCGACGAAGAAGTTCCTTTGCAATAACACCTGTGGATAATTAAAAATAGGATATCCTCAATTTTATGCGGAAAATAATATGAGAGCAATAATTCTCAAAGAGAAGGTTTACAATATTTGTTATAGATGGTCGGTAGACAGTTTAGGATCCTTATATTGTTTTTAGATTACCATTATGAGGTAATGCCCCGTGACAGTTTTGATACTTACATCGAGTTAAGTTTCTTTTGTTCTGAAATCTCCTAGTACTTCAAATCCAGATAAGAGATTCATTCGTTAATCAATCTTAGATTGCGTATTGCTTAGATTTATTTCAATTCTATTCAATTTGGCTTACACCTAACAATGAATTATACTGATAAATAAACATGTACATTTTTCCGCAGAAAGTGGAGGGTCATTTTCTCCGGGAATTGAAGACCAAGAAGGTTCGTCAAAATAGTATGAAACTTAGAGATTGTAAATGTAAATTTTTTTTAAAAAACCCGTAGAATAGCTGACTATAAAACCATATTGGTCATGCTGGTACTACAAAATTCCAAGTATATTTTCTGGATGGAATGATTTTATTTGTAAAATTTATCAGAATAATTAATGAGAAAGAAATGGAGCCACCGTTAGAAGGATCTAAACGGAAGCTTCCAAAGAGGAAGAAGGCAGGCACGTATGAACAGCTTTCTCTACGTCACAATGTACATCATATATAAATATTCTATTATATCCATAGAATTGAAGTATAGTAGCGATTTTAATGGCGCTTGAATCGGTCGATGAATATCATGCTGGGTTTTGTTTACTGTTTTGCAAAAGTCGGCCCTATTTATAAGATAAAATGCCTATCAAGCTTGCTATGTCACGGGTCAATCAACCAGGGAAGACTGATGGAACCACAGTTTCAACTTATACAACAATTATTATGGTTAACTGATAAATAAATTGAAATGTTGTCAGATGATGTAGAGGGTTCGACCACTGTTTTTTTTTAAAGCTTTTGACAAAAAATCACCCATGCTTGTATTACGTTTAACTATTTTAGGCTTTTTTAAGCTGCATAATAAACTGGTAAAAATGTTTAAACGGTTTTTTATTTTGTCGATTACTGATTTTTATTTGGGCCATCTAAATTTGGAAAATGCCACGATTGAGACCAAGGATTGTCATTCTTTGATTGACACCCATGCCACGGCCCTCATGGCCAAAATTTTGGATATCCATCAATTCGAATTTGTGTTTATTCGATAAAATGTGTGCCAAAATTTGTTCCTTTAAACCAAAGTGCACAATTCGGGTATTTATGTCACTTGCACTATTGTACTTTTAGGGTCTTTTAATGAACAATATATCTTTTTAAAATGAACTTTATTCATTTTTTTCAAATTTTCATCGAGTTCATTCCACAATAATCCACAACATATAATTGTTCTCAACAATTAATGGAACAAATGGGAATAGCACTAGTAAAAATGAACAAATCTATTACAATAATAACATGTATAAAAAGTAATTCATCTTGCTGATACATGGATAAATTCATCTTCGCTTGACAGTTGCACGAGGATGAATTTATCTTTATTTGAAAGCTATACGATGATAAATGTTAATGTACCTTAAAGGTATTTTCATTTGAGGGAATGAAACATAAAACTCCCGGATAAAATTCATCTGATTCCGAACTTAATAAACTGGGCCACACGTTACATTACTTCAACAATATTGTAAGATTTAAAAAAAAAAACATATTCAAGATTCAAGATATATTTATTCAATTATTGCAGCTCGGAGGTTGAATTGCCATTGAATCAACAGTGAAGAAGAAAAGGAAAAACATATAAATTAAACATAATTAATACAATAGGAATACATGTTGAATTTACAACAATTCGGATTTACAATAGCAGTTCAAATTTACAAAATGAATTCCAATTAACAATTCTAATTTTAATAATGATAATAATAGTAATAATAATAATAACGTTATCCACTTCAATTAGGAAACTGCTCTACCAGCGGGCCCTACATAACAATATGTTATTATTACCCTTCTCCAATCTTAAATGATGAGTGCATGCAGAGCAAGAAGGCAGAAGGTCCCATTTTTATAAGCCTTTGTATGACTCGGCCAATTAAGGATCAAACCCACGACCCGGCCCGTTCATGAGGCCGACGCTCTACCACTGAGCTACCATGTTTATAAAAAAAACACTGATAATTACAATTCACGATGATAATTCTTTTAATATAAACAATTAAGCAGACAATAAAAATTATTTCATATTGAGATTAAATCGGGATAAGAGTGATGATGAATAGAACATGGGGGGTATGAAATACCAAGACATTGGTAGGCAGGTCATTAATTGATGTACAAGTAAATGGTGGCATTGTTACAAAGAAAGAATAAACAGTGTTTAGTTGAATAAAATGAATAAATCAGGGCATTTGCCATTGAATATGATTATTCCAATATCGACGATTTTATAATTACACTGTACGTCAACATGCATAGGTGATTTGTCAAGTGAATATAAAAAAGGTAATTAAAGCAATATTACTACAATTCATTGTGGAAGTAATTATTATATAAAGCAAAGTAAAAAAATCACAGGACTATCATATTTCATGCTCATCTATCATTTAGAAGTCTGATTAGATAGGGCATGGTACTTTTCCTGTAGCGTTCTGTGTGGCGCTTCGGGGCCTGTATATTTCACTGTTTCCATGGTTTCCGAGGGCTCTAAATTCAGACTGTTTGGGGGTAGCAAATGTGGAAAGAACTTTTCAAGGGACGAGATTGCCATGTCTGTCATACAAAGTTGTAAGACCAGAGGATAAGAGTGCACTATCACAGGAATTATAATCCTGCCCAAAAATGATACCCAGTGCCCTTTTCTGAATGTATTCAATTTGTTTTGATTCATTTGTTGTCAGGGACAAGTGCCACACAGGTGCACAGTACTCTAGTATGGGTCGTAGATAAGAATAAATAATTGTTAGCAGGTTATTTTTAGGGAAGCATAACTTGTTCAGGCTTCGAATCATGTAAAGTTTGTTACTTGCTCTAGAAACAATGTCAGTGACATGAAGACTCCACTTCAAGTCATTTTGGATTGAGACTCCCAACAGTTTTACATGATTACAGTTTTAAATTACTTGACTGGAGATGCTAACTGGGAGGCGATGGGGGATTTCTACTGAAAGACATTTGGAGTGTGTGACATTTACTAGGGTTTAGCTTCATATTAAAATTTCTACACCAAGTCACTAGTTCGTCCACTGTTTTTAAGATTCTGCCAGGGGACGTTGGTGGTAGACTTTCTGCCATTGTAAGGTCGTCAACGTACTTCCACCTCGGAATAGAAGAGTCGAGGATGGCATCATTCACGAGTGCGAGGAAGAGCAGGGAACCCAAATGTGTTCCTTGGGGGACGCCAGCATGTGTATTCGCTGGTCCGATATTTCATTTCCATATATGACCCGTTTTGTTATTTGGGTTAGGAATCTTGCCAACCATGGGATTAGTTCAGGAGTAGCTCCAAGGGAAAAAAATTTGCGGATAGCTATAAGTTGTGATCTACAAGATCAAGGTTATTATAATATTATAATCGGACTCTAAATTCATTGAGTATTGTACCTGACATCATATTGACAGCATGGTGCATGCCAATGAACATTCCAACTCGTCCCGTTGTGGATTCCAGATCTCTGACTATATAATTGAGGAGGACAGAAAAGGATTTCAATGTCCCCACCTCCAGAAAATGAGCCAACCAATTACCAAAACCGATAAAGACTTTGTTGGTCATGTTTCTTCTCGCTGTGTGTCCTTGCATTCGTATCACCTTCTTCGTTCAATTGTTTTTTTCCCCTCCAGGTCCGGAATCCCGATACACTCAACATACAAACATAATTGCAAACACCATTCGACTATCTAAACGCCGAGAGCGGGGCGATGAAGAACCACGATACAACAGTTCCAAAGAAAAATAGTTTTACATATTTCATTGTACACAAGTACACATCCGCCCACACACACAAAAAGAATTTATAGAAAAACATTGGCTTTAAGGCTCGCTGCACATCTACCATTTGCCACCCTCAGGTGAGGTATAGGCCTAACCACCTATAACTCGTCTATGACCATTTGCCACCCTCAGGTGAGGTATAGGCCTAACCACCTATAACTCTTCTATGATTTTTGGTTCCCGCATTGTTTGGCACGATTCGATCGTGCAAATCCGTGACAATGCGAGGGTATAAAAAAACTAAAATGCTTTATAAAGGATGTACTTTTTGCCAAAATAATACGTGTTTAGGGTCCGATTTGAGCGAGGTGTGTGAGGTGGTACCAAACCCAATGAAAGTAAGGTATAAAGCCGACGTCCGTGATCACGACCGTGATATAACCACATTTGTATATGTTCATTATTTACTTGTGTTTTATATATATTTATATATTATCTGTGTATTCTTTTACACATTGTGAACATGCATGAATAGATAAATAAATAAATAAAATAAAGTAACGATTAAGATATCGTCTATTCAATAGACTCATTAATCATTTTTCATAGTTGTTTTTAGGGCATCATAATATGACTATTTTGTGAAAAATGCAAGTAACGACATCATCATATCGTTGGCTATTATACCACAATGGCTCAAAATACTATATTTCGAGCGTAGCAAAGTTTAGAAAATCTGAAAATTATGCCTATATACAGTTGAAATAATGGATTAATGCCCTGAAGCTAAAAAAAAAAAGCTTTTAAATTTATAATTAGCATATACACATTGGCTCGCATTCTGAACTCGGGTTCAAATTAAACCCTGGTTTGAAGTTGTGGTTTAACTATGGCGAGCCAATTGGAGCATAAATCATTAGCAGTACACATCCACTTTATTAACTCATTTGACACTCACATTGTTTATAATTGTCTGGGAATGATAACTGAAGGACTTTCTTCATTATGAAAGCAAAATAGTATACAAAAGGAATATGCAATCCAAACAGATTTTTTATTCTTTGGCTCCCCATAATTTTAGCAGAGAGTTAGACCGTGGTCCCCGGGGGGGGGGCACTCGACCAAAAAAGTGGTAGGGGTGTGCCGCGGGCGAGGCAAAAAACGGGGGCCTTGGAGCGGGCTTATTGTAAAAAGGATGGTCCTCGGAACGGGCTTCGGAACTACAAATGTTTGTGAAACGGGGGTCCTCGGAACGGATCTCCGTATCTCTGTGAGTGCGTATGCATCCCTATGGAACGGGCAATCGTGCATGACGCAGCTAGCGCGGCCTCCGCCGGGTGCGCTCCCGCTTAGGCGATGGTCGAAAAGCGCTCTACGGCCGCTTTTCACCAAAATTGTAGCAGATCAATGAGACCGGAACGGCGTAACGAAAAATATGCGAAGCTTTGGAGCGGATTTCTTTCTTCTTTTTTCTCGATAAGAAGGAAATGCTATGCCTTGGAGCGGCTTTCTTTGTTCTTTTTCTCAATAAGACAAAAATGCTATGCCTTGGAACGGAAATTTGAGTGTAAAAATGGGGGTCCCCTCCGCGGCACATACCCACTATGCATTATATACTGAGTGCCCCCCCCGGGCCGTGGTCTAAGTTAAACCCGACTTCAGAATACGGGCCATTATGTCTAACAGAACTTGAGGGCAACTAATGGCATCAACATGCATATCGCTGTTATACATGTTATACCACCAATGGCTCAAAATATTGAATTTCAAGCATAACTTATTTTAAAAAGAAGCATATAATTTTCTTGAAAAATTAACAAGGTTGAAACGGATGTCTGGTTCTTCACAATAAAATAGCTGATTCATTTTTAGTGTATTCGATCTTTCAGTGTAATATTTTTTTAAGATGAAACTTTCTTTCTTTAGCAAAAAAGGACAAATAAATGGATAGTGGAATTCCCGGTGGAATTCATCACCAATTGATTGAGGGTTGCATAATGTACAAAGCCTCATGTTTCTTTGACGGTTTTCATATCTTCCTGGGACAATAGGAAGCCGATAATTTCCACAACAGAATCTAAAAAAGTCAGGATTCTATCTTTTTAATTTTTAGTGATGAGGGTGGTGAGATAACCCGGGGGCCACTTACATTGACGAGTGTATACCATGCGCGACCTTGCAAGGCACGTAAAAAGGATGTCTTTTTCAAGAAAGGGCACGTCACGTACGTAACGTAATAAGGGTGTCAAAAACGCTAAAATAATGAAAAAGGTATCTATTTTCGCTAAGAAAGCTACGTGTTTAGAGTCAAATTTGCGAGGGTATAAGAAATTGAGACTAAAATGTTTTTATAGAGGATGTACTTTTTGCCCCAAGAGTCAACACTACGTGTTTAGAGTACGATTTGCGCGAGTTGGGCTGTACTAAACCCAATAGGTAAAGGTTAAACCGCGACGATCGACGTCCGTGACATAACCCCATAACAATTGAAATATCGCTGTAGACCTACTTGTTTAGGGGTTCAATTCAGGGAATACTTGCCACGGGGGGGGGGGGGCAGGACCAAAATCCAGTTGAAACCAATTAGAGCAAAACCAATTGAAACCAGTTGAAACCAGTTGGCCAACTGGTTTCAATAGGGAAATTGGAACAACTGGAACCAATTGAAACCAGTTGCCAACTGGTTCCAGTTAAAACCAATTGGGCAACTGGAACCAGTTGGCAATTGGTTTCAATTGGTTCCAGTTGAAACCAATTGGAGGCAACTGGTTTCAACTGGAACCAGTTGAAACTAATTGGTTTCCAACTGGATCCAATTGGAAATTCCAGTTGGAATGACTTAATTAGTTACAAATTAATTAGAATTTGCACTAACTATATTGTTCATGCCAACAAAGAAGCAGTGCTACATGTTTATTAATACCAATGTAAAGGGCATTGATAAAATAGACTTTCTTAATGTATATATATTTATATGAAAGATCTTCAAATATATGTATTTGTATTTGATGTAATTTGGTAACAGTTAGTGGTGTACTAATTATCTTATAATCTGTTTTAATTATAATCTATAACATTTATGAACATGGTTTTCACTGCTAAGCACTCTAAACACTTATCTGAAACAAGTATGGTACTTGAATTAGAAAAGAATTAAATAGATACATTTTAAATGATGATGAATCACATAAAACATTAATCTGTGCACACTGGCAGATAATATGCAAATTAACTGGTTTCAATTGGAACCAGTTGGGTAACTGGAAAATTTCCAATTGGAAACCAATTGGAAGTCATTTCCAGTAACCCAACTGGATCCAGTTAGGATTTCCAGTTACCAAACAGGTTCCAATTAGAATTAATTTCCAGTTAATCACCTTTCCAGTTAGAAGTCATCTCCAGTTACCCAATTGGTTCCAGTTAGGATTTCCAGTTACCCAACTGGTTCCAGTTAGAAATCATTTCCAGTTGGAAGTCATTTCCAGTTACCCAACTGGTTCCAGTTAGGATTTCCAGTTACCCAACTGGTTTCAGTTAGAAATCATTTCCAGTTAGAAGTAATTTCCAGTTACCCAACTGGTTCCAGTTAGGATAGTTATCCCAACTGGTTCCAGTTAGAAATCATTTCCAGTTGGAAGTCATTTCCAGTTACCCAACTGGTTCCAGTTAGGATTTCCAGTTACTCCACTGGTTCCAGTTAGAAATCATTTCCAGTTGGAAGTCATTTCCAGTTACCCAACTGGTTCCAGTTAGGATTTCCAGTTGCCCAACTGGTTTCAGTTGGATTTTGGAAATCCAACTGGCTTCAATTGGATTTTGGTCCTGGGGGGGGGGGGGGTACTCGACCATAAAAGTAGTAGGTATGTGCCATGGGCGAGACAAAAAACGGGGGCCTTGCATGGAGCGGGCTTTCTTTGATTTTTTAATTTCTATAAGACAAAAATGATATGCCTTAACGGAAATTTGAGTGTAAAAATGGGGGTCCCCTCCGCGGCACATACCAACTATGCATTACATAGGCCTACTGAGTGCCCGCCCCCCCCCCCCGCCCTGGGACTTGCCAATAGTATCGTTTTGTTTCCAATACTTGTTATATTAAGGGTAGGGTTTCACACGCCAATACTTGTTAAGAGGTGCATTTTCAGAATATGGAAAATATGTGTTTAGGCCGGGTGCTTTTCGAGACCCCATGGTCGCGCATGGTATCCACTCGTCAATGGAAATGACCCCCATTTTCTTTGAATATTCTGTAGTTGACACGTACACTGAGAGTTTTCGTTCATGAACGTAAACCAATTTTGCAACTGTGAATCCTTTATTCGTAGATCTACAGATTTCCAATTTCTGCTCGAGGAATCAGAAATGTCATATAAATTTGTCTTGCACAATCTATCAAGGTTTGCTTTTTGATATATAACTTGATCACAAAGACACAAAGTATCTTTACAAATCTGACTTCCTGTAAATCATATACAAAAGACAAACTAATCCATACAAGAAGTTTTATCATTCTATTTTCAATATATTTCTCTCGAAACTTCCAAGTTCGCCTAAGACCATGCAGTTTGCCGTTGATTTATTAACTTAAGAATATGCTTGTAAAATTTAATTTAATGTGAATCAAAACCCCCATATTTCTGACCCGCAGAGAATACCGAAATTAGTATATAAGGTATAAGTGATCATTTATTGATTTATTGTTCAAGAAAGATTGTCAGGCCCGTATTTGGGCACCACAGAACTGTGTCCATCAGGAGCTTAAAAGGTTATAATGTAGATAATTTCAACTTAAATTTATCCCGATCAGACTGGTCCAAGGTAACTGAATGTAAAGATGTAAATATGGCTTGGGCAAATTTTAAATCTATATTCTTGTCAATTATAAATATGAGCGCACCTCTGAAAGAGGTAAGAATTAAGCAATCAACTGAAAAATGGATGAACCATGAAATTATTGTTTTAATTAAAGAGAGAAATGTAGCTTACAAAAATATGAAAAGGAATATTAGCAATTTAGACCTTGAAAGGAAATATAAAGTTTTAAGGAATTTAGTTCAAAGGAAGGTAAGAAGTGCCAAAACCGAATACTTTCAAGAACAAATCGAAGAAAACAAAAATGACTCTAGAAAATTGTGGAAGAATTTGAAAGGTTTAGGTCTAAAAAGTAAAGGGAAATCTGATCAAAAAAACGGTTATTAATGTGCAAGGTGAATTAAGTCACGATAAGGCTAACATTGCAAATGAGTTTAATCGTTATTTTACAACTGTGGCCGACAAGTTAGTTTGTAAATTACCAGTAAATACAACAAAATTTCATGCAGAAAGTGACCAATTTCAAAAGTTTTATGAAGAAAAGGGTATTTCAAAAGGTAGTTTTCATTTTTCCCCCGTTACAGAAAAATTTGTTTTAGATGAACTAAATAGGTTGAAAATATCAAAAAGTACTGGTTTAGATATGATACCTGCAAGATTTTTAAAAGATGGGGCAAGAAATTTGTACAAACCTTTGAATTATGTTATTAATTTATCTCTTATGTCTTCTACCTTTCCTGATGATATGAAATTCGCAAAAGTTACCCCGCTACATAAAAAGAAAGATAAAACTGACGTTAGTAATTATAGGTCAATAAGTGTATTAAGTGTAGTGTCGAAGATTTTGGAAAAATCTGTTCATGCTCAAGTGGAGAAATACTTCCAAGAAACCAAGCTAATATATAAATTTCAGTCCGGCTTTCGTAACGGATATTCCACTGAAACTTGTTTAATACATTTAACAGATTTTATCAGGAATGAAATTTCACATGGGCGCATGGTTGGAATGGTTCTCCTAGACTTACAAAAAGCCTTTGATACTGTAAATCATAGCATACTTTTAAAGAAATTAGAAGTGATGGGTTTAGACTCTGCATGTGTGACATGGTTTAGATCATATTTATCTAACCGTCATCAGGTAGTTACCATGCAGACGGTTCTTTCTGATTCACTGCCTATTAAATGCGGAGTCCCTCAAGGAAGCATTTTGGGCCCCATTCTTTTTATGTCTTACATCAATGATATGTGTACTTGTATTAACGAATCTAAATTAATTTTATATGCTGATGATAGTGTCTTGCTATATTCAGATACAAATCCCAAGATAATTGATAAAAAACTTAGTGCAGATTTGGCTAATTGCATCGAATGGATGTCTGACAACAAGCTTAGTTTACACGTTGGGAAAACGGAAAGCATTTTATTTTGTTCGAAACGAAAGTTAAGATATACACACAATTTCAAGGTTTCATATAATAATCAGATAATTGAAAGAAAAGATTCAGTAAGATATTTGGGAATTAATTTAACAAGTAACCTATCATGGACGGGTTTGGTAGACTCAATCGCCAAAAAGGCAAATTCACGCTTGAAATTTTTGTATAGATATCAAACCTGTTTGAATATGAAGTCTAGACGTATTTTATGCTTTGCTTTAATACAATGTTTATTCGACTATGCTAATGCGGCTTGGTACGGTAGTCTGGGTGTTACGGATAAGAAAAAGCTAAGAATAATTCAAAATAAAATTGTGAGATATATAAATGTTTTAGGACCAAGAGCACATATCGGATATAATGAACTTGAAAAGGCAGGATTGCTTCATGTAGATCACAGGTCACAACAATTAGTATTACACCATGCACGTGCATAAAATTTTCTATTCGGATAAATTAGATCATTATATAGCAAATAATTTCACCCGGGTATCAAATATCCATACACTGTAAAAAAAAATTAGTAGAAATTACTTAATAAAATTGTGGCAAAAAATTGCCTTAATTTTTTCAAGTATTTATGACTTTGGCAGTTTTAAGTAAAATTTACTTATTTTCTTTGCTTCCATTTTACTCAAGAAAATTAAGTTACAATAACTTAATTCAATTAAGTAAAACAATCAACAAAATATTTGAAAATATCAAATGGGGGAGTGGACTTTCGTGATTCGAAAGTCCGCTCCCCCATCGTCCCACTTTTGGTGGCATTATTTTCATTTTAGACATGTTTTATCCAAATATTAGACTTTGTGAATTGTCACTTACCTGTATATGTATAGGTACTGACATTTATATTTATACGCGATCGTTTCATTCTTACAAATAAAACAGTGAGAATAATTTTCTGCTAAATGACTATTTAATATTGCCTTTTCATTGATTCAAAAAAAGAATACAATAGTTAGCACACCCTTATCCAAAACAATTTCAAACACAAATAGATATGACAGTTATTTAAAAAAAAAAAACATTTACTTGCTCTAATGAATATTCATGCATTATTTAAATATGGCGTTAATTGAAAAATATAAGTACATTCAACATGATTTTATAAGTAACAATCATCTTTGCCTAATTGAGTTAGATTTACTCAATCAAAGCAAGCTATCAATACGTGAATTTTCTTAAATGTATATTGAACCCAAATAAATCAAGTAAATCAAGTAAATTAAAAGACAAGTTGAAACTACTTAAAAACAACGAAAAATAATTACAAATGGTAAATTCTACTTAAATACATTAAGTGTTAACTACTGATTCAAAGATTTTTTTTACAGTGTAGGTACGATACTCGAAATAGTAATTTTAACTTCGTATTACCAAAACGTGAAGGACATATTGGAAACACTTTTTATTTTAATGGCATCCAATCTTGGAATGCTCTTCCTGATAAAATAAAAGCCGTTAAATTTTTTTGTCAATTTAAGAGTGCATTAAAAAATCACCTAAAACTGGAATCTGCCCGAGAACAGCATTACCAGTAAAATAACACATTTTGTACAGTTGGTTTCTAGTATTGTAGATAATGTATACATTAGGGTATGTTAAAATATAATCTTGTTTCACATATTAGGAAGATTATTGTTTGCTTCAGATGTTTGCAAATTATATGACTGATGGATATGTTTGTATGTATTTTTTCCCCCCAATATTCCAGTACTTGTCGTAGTTTATATTTATTGTTATACTAACTATAGGACCCCATTGGAAATAAGCCTTTCGGCTTTCATGGGCTAACCTGTCAAGGTATTTCCTCAATTTCATTGTAATCTCCAGTGATATTCTTGACGAATAAAATCAATCAATCAATCAATATACTAGTATAGTAGTATAGCTATACGCACTGGCGCGTACCGGTATCGATCTACCAAAAAAAGAGGACTTAACCATCACAGTCGAGGGTGAAAAGGACGGACATCGTCATCGAGGTTATTTCAAATGAGTGCTTTTTATGAGAGACACAGAAGCAGAAAGAAAGGTGAAAAGATACAGACAAGTCCTGAGTCTGAGAGGTATGCACAGATTCAATGTAATTCCTTTTTATTTAGCTCTATATTCAAAGAAGATTACTTACAGTTACTCATATCATCGCTCAGATAGTTGACTCCGTGTAGTCCCACATGCTATCTTTTCCTGTTAGTGTTTGTGTTTCCTGTTAGTATTTCCTGTTAGTGTTCTCGGTCTTTTGATGCAGCACTCGGCACCAGTCCTACGTTAGCTTCTCAATCTGAAACCAAGATTACTTTAAAAAGACTCAAGGTTAAGTGGCAAAGCGTCAGTCAAGACTCCATCAGGACATCCTACACAATTCCCATGGAAAAGGATGCACTCATGCAGCCAAGCTCTTTCGTAACATCCGTGTCTTGAATGATATCCATCCTCAAGATGCTGAAAACCTGCTCCTTTCTCTTGCTGAATCCATGATTTTACATTCAATGGAATTACCACACTCCTTTCCATCTGGGGAAAGAAAAGGCAAACCTGAGTGGAATGCTGCTGTCAACACAGCTTACAATATCGCAAAGGAGGCTAGAAAATCTTGGCTACTATCTTGCCAAGATGATAAAGTCTGCACCAGGAATGATCATATGGCCGCCAAAAAGTCATTCAGGAGAAGCCTTCGGCAATCCAGAGCTCAACAGAGAAATGACATCATCTCTGAAATCGAGTCTGCATCTTCTTCTTCTAACAGTAAACTATTCTACCACATTGTGAAGAGAAACCGTGATTCAGAAACAGGCCAGACTGGTGTGAGCAAACTTTCTCATGATGGTCATACATATGATTATGAAGGTGAAGACATGCTTCTTGGATGGCAGCTATATTTCTCGTCCTTGTCATAATCTGCTAATGATGTGACTGATACCCTACATGTACCTGATGAACCTATATCAAATGTTTCTGAGGAATGCAGTACTGATATAGATCCCTTCTGCCACTATGGATCAAATGGTGAATCTTCTGGCGGTATCCACCTTACCTCGTTAGACATCGATGTAGCCATCAAACTTCTCAAATCGGGTAAAGCGGCAGGCATAGACAACATCTCCGCTGAGCATATACAGAATCTTGGGGATACGGCTCGCCGACTCCTACTTGCCTTATTCAATTCCTTCTTAATAGTAGATAATCTCCAAAATCAAATATTGGACCGCTGATAATTGGTATATAATGTTTTTTATGCATGGATATGAGAATTTAAATGACTATCTCTTGCAAAAAAAATCCTCTTAAATCGCAATCATGGCCATATGCAACGGGGACAGTCACCCCCTCCCTTTTGAAAACCTGGTAAAGTTTTACTAAAATTTTTAATAAAATTCAATAAAAACGCACAAAATCCTTTAATATTGCTTTCGAAAATGCAAAAGCTTGCTAGATTCGCTCCCTTGCATTCAAGTAGTTTTTTACGAAAAATTGTAACAGTGTCTTGCCACCGGGATTAATTTCTGCATATATTTGTGATCGCATTGAATGCAATTAACCAATGGAACTCCTACTCATTGCAAAATGTTATCAATACTATAAAAATATTTATATATATCTAAAATATTAATTAAATATATGCAGGCCTGTAGCCCTAGGATTTAAATGAGGTTCGAGCAGCACACTACAAATGTTAGTCACCCCCTTTATTTTTTTGTTATTTTTTTTTTACTCTAAGCTCGACCTTGGGCAAAATATGTCCCTACCACCCCCTTCTCTTCATGATTTTTTTTAGAAGTTCGGCCTTGGGCAAAAAGGTTTCACCCACCCCCCCATTGCAATTTTTTTTTTATTCTCGAGCTGGGACAAAATCCTTTGTAATATTTTTTGGGGTCCTTCCGCAAAATTTCAGGGGGTTCAATTTCACCCACAGGACGTACCCCATTTTCCTTTGAAAGTTAAACATTTCAAACTCCCCCAAAGTCCACCCCCCTTCCTTGCAATTTTTTTTTATTCTCGAGCTGGGACAAAATCCTTCTTTGTAATATTTTGGGGGGTCCTTCCGCAAAATTTCAGGGGGTTCAATTTCACCCACAGGACGTACTAGTACCCCATTTTCCTTTGAAAATTAAACATTTCAAAATCCCCCCAAAGTCTACATAAGCTACCGGGAATAAATTCAAATAATTGATCTCTTTTTTTTCTTCCATGGAATAAAATTCATGAAGCTGTTTTAGGGGGAATTGAAAAGAGTGAGCATTTAAAAACTTATAATAAATTAATTTTAAAAGTACACACTTGAATCAAATTTACTTATCAGCTAAGAATATGAAATCACTTTTACTCGGTCACCATCTGTATTTTACCAACGTTGATACCCCCCCAAGGAAATTATTGATGATTCATATTACCTTTCATCACTTCAGCCTCTCAATAATGGGTAATGTTCAGACGTTCCTCCTGATTTATTTTCAGTTATGCCTTGGAGTTGAATTGACGTTTGTTAATAACTTTCGTTATGACGGAGATAGTGATTTTCCTTTTTTGGTTATTTTTACTCTCTCTCTCTTTTAATTTTGATGGACATTATAATAGGCTTTCGTGAATATCTACTTTTTATTTTATCATTTTACTTCAAGTTTTTAACAAACATGACGCTCTGAATCGAACACAACGTTTGGATTCTGCGCAATGGATATATATGCAAATTAATTGTTGAACTTGGCTTTAAAACTTTGACAACTTTGGCCGGCCGGCTGGCTGCTAATTTACTTTAATGTAGGCTTCATATTTTAAAAGAGCGACATTCTACACTGCCAATGTAAGTAGATAATTGAGAATATTCTTCATACTAGCAACTAAAATGAAATTCTATGATATTGTAAGGAAATTTGCCAATTGATTAGATTACCGAACCCGGGACTATAAACCCTAATTTGGCAGTGATCGTCTACGTTCGACAAGCTGAGTCGGTGGCATCCCGAAGTTCCGGGCGGCCAGCTCGTTCGCTAGCGGTGTGTTAAAATTCATAACATGGATTGCAATGGATGGGACTGAACTCGGACGAGTGACAATGAGCAGACGATCGTGATTTGCCCAAAGTTTGAAGTTTAATTTTACCCAATCTTGTCGTTTGGAAATTTCAGACAGCATTTCATATTTATAAAATATTCATATTGTTTGAGCTGATTATACATGTAATCCTAGAAAATGTTGATTTTAACCATAAAATGGACTTACTCAGTGGCACGACCTGTTGCCATGGCACTGAGCGATCCAAATGTGATGTTTTCGGCTGCGATGTCATTGTCGTCGTCGAATGGGTTCCTATATTGCTCAAAATCCAGTGGGCAGAGCTCCTTCACAACCATGCTAAAATGACTGGGCTCAGGTGGAGGTGGATCTCCGCCAGTCTTCTTTGCATTGAGCCTCATCCTCTTCCACTGGTCTTTTATTTGATGCGTGCTCCATTTATTACCATATTTTGAGTGGAACTTATTGGCTAACTCATCCCATGCAGCTGTTTTTTTCAAATCACTATGATAATCAGTCTTCCTACATAGAAGAACTTCCCTTCGCTCTGTGATTCGTTGGAGGAGGAGGTTTCTTTCGGCGTTTTGCCAGTTTCCCTTTGCTCTCTCCCTTCCAGCTACAACACACCTAGCCTCCTCCATTTTGGATGTAGCAGACAGCATCTGATCCTCAGTAGGAAAAAACCCATGGTTTAAACCATGGTTTAAACCAAATTTAGACTGTGGTTTAAACCATGGTTTAAAGCAGGGACTCAGTTTAATAATTATGAGGGGAGCAATAAAAAGCTCTCCTAGAACTTTTAAGGAGAGCGGTAGAGGAGCACTGCAAAAAGCTCTTCTTTAACATACAAGGGGAGCGTTTTGTCCCATTAACAAAACGGATGGAGGAAATATATGAACCAAGTTACAATCAACAACCAAAGGAAGGAAACAATCGAATATATGCAATATTTATGCTGTACCTCATTGAACATGTTATTGTAATTCTTGAAATATAATTGTTTTACAATGTATTGTAATGAGATTGTGTGTTATAAAACCTGTTTGAGTGAGGTTTTGACTTTGGCTAAAGGTTAAGTCACTGACAATTTTTTTTTTTTCGGGGGCTCCATTTTAAATTTTTTGTCAAATTTCGGGGGCTACTTTTTGCATTTTGGGGGCTATTTTCAAATGCTCTTTTTGTATTTTGAGGAATACCTGTTCACTTATTAATGGATTATGTTACTTTTTGTTTAATATTGTATGATTTTTAAAGTTATTTTTTCATGCTTAGAATCTTGGATGTGGGTGTGTGTGTGTGACTGTGAGTTGGACTTGGATATAAATGAATTCAATATCTAATTTCTACTCCGTCTATTCCAGTACAATACCCTGTACTCGGCCATGTACATGTAATAAAGGCCCACATAACCTCGTTCGTAGGATGAGTGACATACCCTAACTTTTCCTGAAGTTCTTTCAAAACGCAGATCTCCATGAAAATTGCATTTCTCTCTGGGGGAGTCTAAATTCGGTGAGAATGTATTCATTAAGAACTTAAATATACATGACAATGAAGAAATCATCAAACTTTATTGGCAGTTTTGAATAATATACCTGAAATATAAACTCTGTCTGAAACAGAAAATCACCATCATTGAGGCCTTTACTGAGCGAATTGTCCCCCAGAGCTCTGGCAGAGAGACAGAGCTCTGACTGGCTAGCTAGAACAAACGCCAATGCGTGCGCGAGCCTGCCGCCGGCCTTGTAAAATAGATGGAGCTTTGTTTGATGATTTATTGTCTGATATTTACCTCATCCCCTAGAAAAAGAAAACAAATGATTTTTTAATTATAATTCATCAATAAGGTAACTTATTTTGGATGTTAATAGGCCGTTTTGAAAAGCAAAGCCGAATGACAACTCACCAATGCTAGGTTACTAGACTCTGGTATTTATTTCCTCTTTTATCACAGAATTGTGATATCTGTAGGGGAAACATGTGCATTCGAAATTGCACATGGTGGTAGTCATAATGGACCCCTTTACATGCAACTGTTTCCCGACCATTGCGTTGATTTTTTTTCCATACCTGGTACCATGTGTATGGAAATACGTGGTACAGAAAAAAAGACGCAAAATTTGAAACTGCGCTCCTCGCTATTTTCAAGGCTTATTCATGATTTTGAGTGTGGATTTTGGATGATTCTTAAATGGCAAGCGGAGCTCAAGCATATGGCGCTAGTGGGCCATTGAGTTGTTATCACTCGGCAGTAATTCCGGGGGCGACATTCAGATTTCCGCGCAGCTCAGCGATCGCGAGGCGCGCTATTAATCGCGCTACCTAAAATGGATTAAGGCGCGCATGTAGCGCGCGATCGCTCTCGCGCGCCTTAAAATTGAGTCCCTGGTTTAAAGAAACCATCGTTTGTGAATCAGAGAGGGGGTTTAAACCCCCCCTGGGTTTAAACCATGACAGACGGACGGACACCGAGCGTGGTACCATAATACGTCCCGTAGGACGGACGTTTAAAAACTAGATACAATAATTACATGTAAAAATATAGTCATCTATTGTTATTTTCATATAAATCTTTTCTGAACCTTTGAAATACACTGTATACCATATGAAATTTATTTCAATGATCAGGATAAATGTAATCATTAACCATACAATGTTGGAAAATGCTATATATAGACCACTTAAGCTCAACCAACTCTTATCCACAATGTTGAATACATGCAAATACTTGGGTTTATCTTAAAGGACAAGTCCACCCCAACAAAAACTTTATTTGAATAAAAAGAGAAAAATTCAACGAGCATAACACTGAAAAATTCATCAAAATCGAATGTAAAATAAGAAAGTTATGACATTTTAAAGTTTCGCTTCATTTCACAAAACAGTTATATGCACATCTCTGTCAGTATGCAAATGAGGGAACTGATGATATCACTCACTCACTATTTCTTTTGTATTTTATTATATAAAATATGAAATATTTTGATTTTCTCGTCATTGTCATGTGAAATGAAGTTTCATTCCTCCCTGAACACGTGGAATTCCATTATTTTAACAATTTGTGGTTCAGGCAAGGAGGTCCTAATCGTCAAATTCCTAAAAATTGAAATATTGTATAATTCAAACAATAAAAAACAAAAGAAATAGTGAGTGAGTGACATCATCGACTCTCTCATTTAGATGTAACTGGCTCGTTCATATAACTATTTTGTTAAAAATAAGCGAAACTTTGAAATGTCAAAACTTTCTTATTTTACATCCGATTTTGATGAAATTTTCAGCATTGTGCTTGTCTGGTTTTTCTCTATTGATTCAAATCAACATTTTTCTGAGGTGGACTTGACCTTTAAAGGGGAAGTCCACCCCAACAAAAGTGTGGTTTGAGTAAAAGGAGATAACTCAAGCATAGCGTTGAATATTTTAAATTAGAATATTGCAATTGTTTTGTTAAATTTCACAAAACATAACATGCATGCCCTGTTCTGAGTACAAATGACGGACCGATGACATCACCCACTCACATGGAATTGCCATTGTTGAAACCTTACCTATTGTGATTCAATGTATAGTTTCCTTAAATATTTTTATATCTGCAAAAATTGACATTGTATAATAATACAAAAGAAATAGTGAGTGTGTGACACCAAAGACATTCCTTTGCATATCACTGTGATGTGCATCTTTTTACAGTGCAGGGTGCTACATAACTTTTTTTGAAGCACTTGCCCAGTCGGGCAAGTAAATTTTCAAATAGTTGGAGAATACTTGCCCGAATATAGATTTCACTTGCCCGAAAAAATCCTTCAAAACAAAGTTTTGTTGCTTCAAAACAAGTTATAGCCTTATAGTTTTACATACCATACCATTGACGGCATCAAAAATACATTTTTCAACATGACTACTGATGTACCTTGTAGTTGTATTTCTTTTTTTAAAATGATTTTTATCTTGAACATCATGACAAAATATATGGTAAATATGCTCTTTAATTAATTTCCTAATCTCATATATTTTCCATATATTTTGGAGGGGACTAGGACACACAATAAAAAACGGGGAAAACACTAAAAATAACCAGAGAAAAAAAAATAAGAGGGGGAGAGAATTAAAGAAAAAAAAGTAAGAAGACAGAAAGGACGAAGAAATAAAGGAAGAAAGAAAAAAAAAAGAAATAAAGAAAGAGAGAGAATGGCTGCGGGGGAGAGAAAGATGGAAAGAAAGAAAGGAAGAAAGAAGGGAAAGGAGGATGGAAAGAAAAAAAAATAGAAAAAAAATGAGAGGAAGAGAAAGGAAGGAAAGAAAGGAATGAATAAAAGGAAAAAAAGAAAGAAAAAAGGTAAACAGAAAGGAAGGAAACGAGAGAAAGGAAAGAAGGAAGAAAGAAAATGTATAGGATAGATGGAAGGAAGGAAAAAAAGAAAAGATAGATACAACGAAAAAAAGAAAGAAATGAAGGAAGGAATGAAGGAAAGAGATGAAGGAAGGCAGAAAGAAAAAATAAGGAAGAAAAGAAAGGATGGATGAAAAAAAAAAGAAAGATCAAAAGAACCAAAGACAAAAAAAAAAAAAAGAAGGAAGAAAGCAAAGAAAAAATATATAAAAAAAAACTGAGGGGAAGAGAAAGGAAGGAAAGAAAGGAACGAATAAATAAAGAAAAAGAAAGAAAAAAGGTAAAAAGAAAGAAAGGAAGAAAGAAAAGAGAAAAAGAAAAGGTAAAGGATTGATGGAAGGAAGGAAAAGAGAAAGGAAAGAAGGAAGAAAGAAAAGGTATAAGGATAGATGGAAGGAAGGAAAAAAAAGATAGAATGAAAGACAGAAAGAAATGAAGGAAGGAATGAAGGAAAGAGATGAATTAAGGAAGACAGAAAGAAAAAATAAGGAAGAAAAGAAAGGATGGATGGAAAAAAGAAAGATCAAAAGAACGAAAGACAGAAATAAAGGAAGGAAGGAGAAAGAAAGAATGAAAGACAAAAAGAAAGTAAGGAAGAAAAAAAGACAGGAAGAAAAGTTAAAGAATGGATGGAAGGAAGGAAGACAGTAAGAAAGAATGAAAGGAAGGGGAAAGTGAAGGAAGGATTAAAGAAATAGGTCAACAAAGGTTGGATGGAAGGAAGGAAGAAAGAAAAAAAGATAGAAAGAAAAGAATGACAAAAAGAAAGTCAGCTATAGTATAGTAACAGAAAAAATGAACAAAAGAAGGAAGAAAATTTAAAGAAATCAAGAGAGATTCAAAAGAAGGAAAGATAGGCAGAAAGAAAGAAAATAGAGAGGAAGAAAGCTCATATCCAGTCATAAATAAAGAAGAAAATTTTATAAATTTCCTTGGCTAAAAAATAGTTACGAAAGAAACCACGTTTATCAACATACACACAAATGCATATGTGGGACTGTCAAACAATGTATTTCAGTGTGTGCGATACAGACGATCATTCGAAACCCGATCTTTTGAAGCATAACAGAAGTGAAAATTTCTCCTTTTACCGCTTACAAATGACAGAGCTACCACCAATTTTTAGGAAATATGGACACTACAAGAATTTTCATTGGTAAGAAATGTGAATTTTGACAGTTCTGTGGGAGATTTCTTCCAGAGCAAACTTCGTTCTTGCAGCACCGTACTCCGTATAAACTTTACGACATGCATCGGCTGCGTGGACTAGGCGCTAGCTAGCTACTAGGTATGCTAGACTGCCATTGATTCTGTGTGTGTGTGTACGTCTCTGAGCTGTGTGTTTATTGCAGAATATGGCGCAAATTTTGCAATTCGAAAGAAGAAATTAATGATATTGCTTTTTTTGTCTCTCTTTCTTTTCTATATTTTGATGGTGAAATATGGGGAATCTTTCTAAAATATAATTTCCATAGGAGAATTTTGCTTGCCCGATTCGGGCAAGCAGTTTTTGTCTTTGCTTCAAAACACTTGCCCGACTCTAACTTTTACTTGCCCCGGGCAATCGGGCAAGCGCTTATGTCGCACCCTGCAGTGTATACTTATTTGACTTTTCTCTTATTCAATTTAAATTTGCTGTTAGGGTGGACTTGTCCTTTAATAAAATAAATATTAGTAAATTAATAAACCAACAGAGATTTTGTCTAGATGTAACTTACTAGGGGGTGTATGAAGAGATCAAGGATTACCCCTTAGAGAGTAAATACTCAATGATGAATGAATGGTAATATCATAAGGTTTCTCTTGTGTCATGCTTGAAGAATCAGGGGGCCAGAGTCCAATTGTGTACATATGCTTTGCTCCATTTGCCTCTTCACTTTTTGAAGTGTGAGTGTGTTTGAATAAAATTTTAGGTTTAGTGGTTTCTGAAAAGAGTTACAAAAATGCAGTATTCAAACAGAAAGAACCTCCCTTGTACATTTACAATGTATTGGTACAGTTGTGTGATACATGACATGGCAGAATATAGAGCAAGCCTAGTTAGGATTTTATTGCCAGAGTAGAAATCGACAGGAATGAAATTATGAGATTGTGGTGTTTTAAAAAAGAGTGAGTAGAAAAATTCTTTTGGATGCTATTATTTTGTGTTCTTTGATAATCCTTTATTATAGATATCATGATCTGATTTCTTCTGTAGCCTACTTGTACTTAATACATAATTTGGTATTACAGAAACTGTCTGATTGACAGCCTTCCTGTGATTTAGATTCAGGTGTGTGTATATATAGATAAAGCAAATCATGACAGTTTGGATTCTGGCAATGTGAAGTTCATATGTATGTTGTGATATTATTTCCTCAATTTCAGCTGAGCAGTTTATGTCATGTGTAGGAAAAAATCTCAAAAGCCCAAATTTCCTACATTGTATTACAGTTTTCATTGGACCCTCTGGGAATTTCAGGGGTTCTTTTAAATTTTAACCCTAAAATGGCCGGGGGGGGGGGGTTGAATCAACCCCCCCCTCAACATTTTCTGCGATCATTCCGCCGCGCGAAATTTTTTGACCGCGCCACTCGCAGAGTTTATACTTTTAAGTCTCGCGCATCTTTTGAGACCAAATTTACGACGCCCGGGTACACGGTTTCGAAATTACGCAACATTTTGTAAGTGCATGTGAGACCAAAAATTGTTCCAAAACGTGATTTTGTGTACAAAGTCAATGCAAATTGAGTTTTCTCATCTTATTCATAAAGATATGATTATTTCTACTTTAAACAGCTGAAAGCAATTGATTTTAGCATAATTATGCTTCGAAAAGGTTGTGCAATAAATCTGGTGAAAAAAACAAAGAAAAACAAAAGGTTGAAAAACAAAGAAATACATAAGAAATTCATAAAACAATAAAATACATAAGAAATTGATTTCCAAACCGAAGTTTTTTTCAATTGCCATTGTTAAGAATGCTACAAAGAATATTTTTACCAAAAATTAGCATTCTAGGAGCTTTATTTAGTGAATTAGAGCAAAAAGTATGATTTATGCATAAATTAGCATAATTAATTCATATAAAATAAAATCTCATTATTTTGGAAAATTTTACCATACAGCCTTGTAGATTACATCGCACACTACCAGCGTGCAAATTTTTGCGGCGCTCACGCGATCGGCAGCCGAGATCTCGGGGGGGGGGGGGGTTGAATCAACCCCCCCCCCGGCCACAGAACAGCCAAAAAAGCCCAGCCTAGTTAGGGTTAAATTAAGAGCACTTTAGGACATTTTGGGTGCAAATTGGCCCTAATCCCAGTCTAATTTTGTGTGTGGTCATGTTTCTGGATACTGTACTAGCTTCCTTGATGCCGGGATTTAAAAAGAAATAAGTATGTAAGTATATTGAAAGATTCTTCCGCCCTGTTACAGCTCCGTTTTAGATACCGTTCTCTTGTATCTTGTAATCTGTAGGTGGTTTGAACTAGATGACATGGCTACAGAAGACACTACCCGACTGATCACGGATGGGGCCAGTCAAGGCTATAATAGTACAGAGGAGACAGACATCTCCCAAACACCCTTCAGGGATACTGACGATGAGGAGTTGCTAGATGTGACTGACATCCCAACAACATCGTCTTTTAGGACATCTCCCAGGCATTCGATAGGAAGGTCTAACAATAACGGAGGTCAGTATGCTTCAGTGGTGTTTATGAATGTTTCTGTGAATTGAATCAGTTGACAGCCTGTTTCTTATGCCCGATAAGATAGCATGATGGTTTGTATGTATGAAAACAGTTTACAAAGGCTTAAGGACCTGGTCCTGATAATACGTAGGTGTTGTGAAGAAAGAGCTATCACATCCTACAATGTAATCGGGTGCCATTGAATGGGGAAAATGAACAGATTTTTATAGTAGAATCTCTAATATTGAAATGGCTTGCAAAGTTGAATATACATCAAGTCAGGAGTTTTATTCAGTACTTGTCTAAAACTGTGTAAGCAAATACTTCAAAGCACCTTTTCTTTGTGGTTACAGATGCCTTGGACAAGATATCTGCAGAGATCAGCCAGTATGATGACTTCCACACCATTGACTGGGTACGTGACATTGCCCGCTACCGTAAGGAACGTAAAGACCTCAAGAAGAACAGAAAGGATTCCTGCTGGGGCACCGTGAAGGATATGGGTTTCAGTGTGTCAGGTTGGACTATCGTCCTATTCGTGGGCTTAGCTACAGGTCTGTATTCCTAGATTTCTTGAGCTTTGTTTAGGTCAAAGTCATCTATTGAAACATCACAAAATTGCTTTTTGTATGGTCATTCTTTGAATTAGATTCAATTTATTTCAATTTTTTTTATCGTAAACTTTTATTTTCTTTTATTTTCTTTCTACTACTACTACTACTACTACTACTACTACTACTACTACTACTACTACTACTACTACTACTACTACTGTTACTACTACTACTGCTACTGCTGCTGCTACTGCTGCTGCTTCTGTTTCTGCTAACTGCTACTACTACTACTAATAATGATAATAATAAGAAGAAGAACAAGAACAAGAAGAAGAAAAGAAGAATGTAGTGGGTTTTGTATAAGGCACATATCCACTTCGTTATGTGATCAAGGCACTTCTATATTACCCCTGCTAAGTATAATGATCAAAGTGAAATGAGTGTTTGTTTATCTATCATCTGTAGGAGCTTGTGCTGGTGTTGTTGACATTGGTACCAGTTGGATGAGTGATCTAAAGCTTGGTGTCTGCAAGAATGCTTTCTGGCTGAACCAGGAGGGATGCTGCTGGATCCGCAACACCACCATGTTTGACTCCTACAACTGCTCCGAGTGGGTCACATGGTCAGCGCTCTTTAACCACAAGGCAACCGATGATGCCTTGGCATATATCATTAGTTATTTGATGTTTGTCATGTGGTGTGTTGGGCTTGCTGCCATCACAGTCCTATTGGTGCGCATGTTTGCACCATACGCTTGTGGATCAGGAATACCAGAGGTAGGCACTTACCGTTTTAAAGTAGGGTTGTTGGAAGTTGACCAAATAACCACTTGTCGTTCACCTAGGGGCATTTTCACGGTAACTGACGTTACATGGCACAATTTTACACACCTTTTATTGTGTGAATCTCTAAAACAACAAATGATGGGAGTTTGCCTTTAATAGAGTTAATAATGTGAACCTTGCTGTATACTCTGATACTAAGTTTTTCAATGTAACCACATTTGTTACGCATCAGCAAGCAAAAATACACAAAAAGGACATGCAATTTCAGGGTGTTCAGTAAAATTGAAATATCTCATGTCCCTGAGTAGATTTGAATTTGAATATGTAAATCTACCTTCATTACTTGGTTAAGATGTGTCAAACTATTAAATAATTTGTTTTTGTCTTTTGGGGGCTATGATAATTTATCCACGACCATGCTGGTAACTGACGTTACACTTAATGTGCCATAGAGATAACACATGGAAGTCAAATGTGTGGAATCATTGCATTGTATCTTCTGTGCAAGACTTCACATGAAAGTTAGCTTGATGTGGAAGTATACCTGAGTTTCTAGGAACATTTAAATGAAAAAACTTTTTCTTTTTCTTAATTCATTTTCTTTGATTTGAACATTACCAGTGCCATATGATTTTCAAAGGCATAATTTTCTCTGTACTTATATGTAAGGATTTTAAAAATAAATTTTAAATTATCAAAAGATAATTAATATATGTTTTACTTACTCGGAGGGGGGGGGGTCATAGCAGCTACATGTATTCCTATAGTAATTTAATATTGCATTGACTGTACACATGGATTTTTCTGACTATACACCCATTTACATATATTCATAAGATTTGTATTGACTTTTTAAACCTTTTCCTTCTCCAACCTCCCCCTCTCCTCAAAAAGGCAAAATGAATAAGGGTCTCCTTCCCTAGGCTACCCCTCCCCCGAATCTCATGCAGCCATGCAGTTTTATTGATTTATATTCTGGTCAGTGCAAGCAATGCTTGTTCATATCTGTCGGATTTCAATTTTCTTCATAATTTGTTTAATCATTCTCTTTGCTAATTTCTTTTTAAGCTGTCAACAAAAAATAAACTCCAGCTTCTAAACTGAAACTGAACTTTTTGTAAATTAGAAAAAAGACACAGTTTTAGTAGATCCCTGCAACATTGATCAGAACTGTCAAATTTCACTTTTCATCTATACTTGTAAACCAAAACAAAAATTGTATCACACATCTACACTACTAACGAGTATAAAGACCAGGAATTTACTTTTAGCACGGCAATGCTCAAGAGGATCCTAGAAACTAAAAAAGGGACCCTGGAAACCCCCATTCATCACAATGTTAAGCTTATTTAGATTTGCAGATTTAGGCAATAGGTTGGGAAAAGTACCCCTTCCCCCCAAAACAGAAAAAAGTACATGTACATATGCAAAACAACTTCACAGTAATTTTCTTTGCATGATGGGAATGCAACTTCCTTCATAATTTTATATAGTATTCCTTGTAAACTATACCTTTTAAAAGTCAATAGCAAGCTCCTTCTGGTGTGATTTAACTAAGTGAAAGACTTACAGTAAGTAACAAGTATACAATGTTTCTTCACTATAAAATTGACCACATTTTCATTTCACTATTGGTAACCAATGCTTTATCATGGTAACTGACATTACTTCTCGGTAACTGACATTACATTTTTCCACATGGTAACTGCCGTTACACATATTTAATGATACCCTATGGCGTGATTGATAATTGATTATCTTTAATTTTGGTGTAGAAGGGAGGGTTGTTACCTATGGAGGAAATCAACCAAGTTTCATATAATATATCTTTTCTGGGAAATGAGAAAAAAAAGTTCATGTTTATGGGTGACTGATGTTACATACCATACCACATTCTTCATCTACATGTATATTTTTTTATCAGATGACTGAATTACTGGTGTTTCTTTTCATGGAATTTTATAAAGTGTTATAATATCAAGCTCAATCACAGGGCAAACATTATGATCAAACCTGTTCTTTAAAAATCTGTCAAAACAAAATACATGTATGTATCGATATACCATTTTCAACACTAATTTGTATCCATACTTTGGCGGCCATTTTGAAATAAAAAATGGCTGCCAGAGTCAGGAAAAAAATTGTCCCAGAAACTTCAGGTCTTGTATTTTTAAAAAGCATGTGAAATGAATATCAATTTCATCTTTTTGCCTCTGTGTCCATCTGTGGTGAAAATGCCCCTAGGATTTCATGCATTGCATATTTTTCTGCATGATCCAACATTTGTTTCTCATGGAAAATTTACTGTTGATTAAATCCGTCATGTATATTGATCCCCTGCAATTGGATCCATTTCCCACCAATTTGCCTAATTTGTATTGATATAGAAAACCGAGTTCCTCTACATCATTTTGATGTTGAAATGGATGATTTGTGAACTCAAATCATAACTTGCATTTATACATGTCTTCTTTTGGCCGTGATCTGTCCTTTCTTCCAGATTAAAACTATATTGAGTGGTTTCATCATGCGAGGCTACCTTGGCAAGTGGACATTGTTGATCAAGACACTGACCATGATGATGGCCGTAGGGGCTGGTCTGAGCCTGGGTAAAGAAGGACCATTAGTACATGTTGCTTGCTGCTGTGGAAACATCTTCACATACTTCTTCCCAAAGTACCACAAGAATGAGGCTAAAAAAAGAGAGGTAATTCAAACTAAGTGATTTCTTATTGTTCTGATGGGAATTGCTGAAGGATAATATGGTTCAGATTATGTTTCACCTCCAGCACAGATGATGCCCTACTGATTGTTTTGATTAATCATCAGTTGTACAGTTAAAAACTTGAAATGCTGCCACTCCATAATTTGACAGTACCGAACAGATTGTAGTAACCCTTCATTCATTCTGATGCGTGGATGAATGGATGGAATACATGTAAGTGTCCACAGAATATCAATCTAATATTTGAGTATGAGGCATTTAGTCTTCCTTTTATTTTGGGATGGCATCAGAAAATTGATATAAAAATTTGACTCAACCCTAGTTGAAACAAAATTGTATTTTGAATTTCCACTGTTTTTCTTATACTTTTAAGTCTTTCTCAATGTTTCTCTCATTTAATAGAAAGACATGCTTAGTTTGGCTTTTGATAACTGGATGGGGATTACATCTAATTCTTTCATTTCAATATGCATAGAAGAAAAAGTTTTATCAAGAGATGCTCTATTCTAATATCTTTACATTTATTGGAACCCTTTGTTCTTATATTCAGGTGTTATCGGCAGCTGCTGCAGCGGGTGTCTCAGTGGCGTTTGGTGCACCTATAGGGGGCGTCCTATTCAGCTTAGAGGAGGTAAACTATTGGGAGAGAAAGTGAGATTGACAGAGAGAGAGAGATAAAGGAGGGGTAAAAGTAAGATATAGAAGTGATTACGAAACACAATATCCATACTAAGTCAATGTACATGTAGTTGCAGTGATTTAGTGTAGTTTACATCAGTACATGTGTTTTCTCTTTCCCATTTTTGTCTCACCTTCATAGCAGTGTGAGACTATACATGTAGGTGCCGCTTTTCCGGCGGCGGCGTCAACATCAAATCTTAACCTAAGGTTAAGTTTTTGAAATGACAGCATAACTTAGAAAGTATATGGACCTAGTTCATGAAACTTAGCCATAAGGTTAATCAAGTATTACTGAACATCCTGCCTGAGATTCATGTCACATGACCAAGGTCAAAGGTCATTTAGGGTCAATGAACTTAGACCATGTTGGGGGAATCAACATCAAAATCTTAACCTAAGGTTAAGTTTTTGAAATGTCATCATAACTTAGAAAATGTCTGGACCTAGTTCATGAAACTTGGACATAAGGGGCCCGTTGCATAAAACTTTGTACCTGAGAAAACTCAGGTTGTTTTTACCGGAGTTTTTGCCCAGTGTTAAAGTCAATGGCAGAAATCAGACTAACCTTAGTTTTCAATTTTTACCAGAGTTTTCTCTGGTAAAAAGTTTTATGCAACAGGCCCAAGGTTAAAGAGAAATGCCAGTATTTGCAGTAAACACTGATTTCTTGAGAAAGTCTGTAAAACCAGGCTTAATTGTCAGTATATCATCAAGGATCTAGATCTGGTACAGTTAAATAAACTGACCTTTGTGAAATCTTCAAATCTACGCAGAAAAATGTTCACACTGAAGATCACCAACACAGATAGGCACACGTGGGACAGTGTATTATTATTGCTGAAATAAAGACCCTATGGAAGTGACCGAATCCGCGCTTATTTTGCTTATTTCTCAGCAATTACACAATTTCTTCCAGAATCCTTTGGCACATATTTTTTATTTATACAAACAGACACTTGGGTGGTCATTATATTAGATTCTGTAAAAAGTCATTTTGAGATCGTTACCAAAACTGGAATTTATCTTTAATCAAGTATCACTGAACATCCTGCATGAGTTTCACGTCACATGACTAAGGTCAAAGGTCATTTAGGGTCAATGAACTTTGGCCGAAATGGGGGTATCTGTTGAATTACCATCATAACTTTGAATGTTTATGGATCTGATTCATGAAACTTGGACATAATAGTAATCAAGTATCACTGAACATCCTGTGCAAGTTTCAGGTCACATGATTAAGGTCAAAGGTCATTTAGGGTCAATGAACTTTGGCCAAATTGGGGGTATTTGTTGAATTACCATCATAACTTTGAAAGTATATTGGTCTAGTTCATTAAACTTGGACATAAGAGTAATCAAGTATCACTGAACATCCTGTGCGCATTTCAGGTCACATGACCAAGGTCAAAGGTCAATGAACTTTGGCCGAATGGGGGTATCTGTTGAATTACCATCATAACTTTGAAAGTTTATGGATCTGATTCATGAAACTTGGGCATAAGAGTAATCAAGTATCACTGCACATCCTGTGCGAGTTTCAGGTCACATGATCAAGGTCAAAGGTCATATAAGGTCAATGAACTTTGGCCAAATTGGGGGTATTTGTTGAATTACCATCATATCTCTGTAAGTGTATTGGTCTAGTTCATAAAACGTGGACATAACAGTAACCAAGTATCACTGAACATCTTGTGCGAGTTATAGTAGGTTTCAAAGTCAGCACTGCTACTATATTGAATCGCGTGATGCAGGTGAGACCGCCAGAGGCCTTCCATTTGTTCATGTTTTTAAAGCTATGATATGATGAAGACAAATTTTTGTAGTTGAAACATTGTGGGATATTATTTTTAATACAGATTTTGATTCATGAGTATTTTTTTACTCCTTAGAATCAGAAAAAATGATATGAAAACTTGAAGATGAAAATGCACATGCCACATGGCATGTATCAGTAAACCTTTGAACATATTGTTGGCAGTGTAAAGGAGCTCTGTAACTGAGTGTTGACAGAAGCAAAATATATCTCCTTTTATTAATATTAGATAAGGTAGAAGATGATCCTAACAATTGTAATCATGAAAATGTTAAGACAATGTATAACTATGCAGAACAAGACAACAATACTATAATCATTGTTGTAATACTACTGTGCAATAATTCCCTCTTTCTAACAGGTAAGCTACTACTTCCCATTGAAGACACTATGGCGGTCATTCTTCTGTGCTCTTGTGGCTGCCTTTGTCCTTCGTAGTATTAATCCCTTTGGTTCTGACCATCTGGTCATGTTCTATGTGGAGTATGATCTACCTTGGTCACTCTATGAGCTATTCTTCTTCATTGTCCTGGGAATCTTTGGAGTAAGTCAACTCGTTATTTTAAACTCATTAGACCCATTTCATATTCTAGTATACAAATGATGCATGCACATGAGTTCATTATGCGATCTATCCTCACTCTAGTTGAGGCTCTGTTAAATCTATTGCATGAAGCCGTTAGGCTGAGTTCAATGGGGTGGACACAGCTTCAACGAGAGTGGATAGGTCGCATAATGGTTGAATGAAGACATGCATCATTTGGTTTATACAACGACTATTCTAGATTGTGTTATTTGAAAAAAAATAGGAGGAAAAAAAAAAGATGGAATTAGAATATATTTGCCTTTGTCCGGCAACTCGTTTTCTTTGACAACATGATTATTTTCCCCATGTATGAAAGCAGTTGTTTTTATTATTTTGTGATGCCCATCATCATCATCATCATCATCATGCACTTTGATCTATAATTAATTTAAATGCGCAGAGTTAACCTTGTTGATGCACTTACTTCGATGTATGTACGTAGCTTACTTCGATGGGCACAAACTCACACACATGCAAAATGTACATACACACACATGCTCAGAGGTACACACTGAGGGAGAGAGCTCACCATGCAATGGAAAAATGAAAAATGCACGGTCGCCGTGCAATGGAAAATAAAATTTGTATGTAGTATAAAATGGATCAAATATTGAATGGCTTTCAACCAATCAAATGACAAGAATCTTTGTATGAGTTGTATAGCAGTTTATATGAATGGCTAAAGCACACATCCTAAGCTTTAGAATGATATGTAACTTGTAAAATTCGATAAACAACAACCCACACTAGTACTTGATTGAATGCAGAGGAAAATCAGTGAGAGCTTCCTCCTCCTTTATTTGGAATAACATGTTAATATGTAAGTATGGATTCAAGACTTAAAAATTTATTGTAAATTTATTATTATAAGATGGGACTTTTTGGGGTTTGTTTTCCAGGGTCTCTATGGTGCATTCTTCATCAAATTAAATCTGAAGTGGTGCAAATTTAGGAAGAACTCAAAATTAAAGCAATATCCGGTCACAGAGGTATGTACTAATTCTTTGGATCATATTGTATGTTAATCAATATTAGTGGAATAATATACTTGATACTGTACGTATCAAGTCTTATGGTTTGAGATTTGAGATTTGATAACCAAAAGGAAAGAGAGTATCAGAAAAGCAGGCCTTGTTTCACAACATTTACAATTAACCTAAATTCACCATCATCGGTAAACTACCAATGTCAACACTACTCAACAGCTATTCAATTCAAGCTTTTTAAGGCAGTTATCACTTGTAACAAAGCCACATTCATTTGTATGTATTATGCATCAGGGCTATGATGTACGTTTAGTGTGTTTTACTTTGTAGCCTGAAATCTCCTGTGATGGTTTTTATTCTTAACAAATTTTTGTGTCCAAGATCATTAAAATTTCCGCATCCCTATATTGCTATACTGTTAAAATAAACTATAAACTATAAAAAATAATATAATAAGTGAGTTTTAAAAAGGTTGACAAAAAACTTACGCACCAAATGTTTGCTTATTATACAGATTTGCCATGTTGTAGCCTCTCCATATTTATAAGACAGTTATATGTCCGTTTAGTAAGAGACTCCACAATAATTATTAAAGAATTATGAATGAATATTTACAGAGCATACATGTAAATGTTTGTATTCCTAGGTGATAGTACTAGCATTGATCACAGCTGTCGTCAGCTTTCCCAATCAGTACACAAGAATGAACACAAGCAAGCTTATCTCACTTCTCTTCTCTGAATGTGGACCAGAAGATGATAATCTACTATGGTAAATATACATTTATTCAATGAATTCAGTTCAAAAGTGATACTTTATTATTATTGATTTATGTGTATGTTTTTTTAGAAGATGTGACTCTCATATTATTTTACAAGCAAACAATTTAATCCACAATGGACATGAATGCAGTATAAAATATGTGTTGAGTTTCAGCAAAGTTCAGAATGGTGAATGTACCGAAATATGTGATCGATCATACCGAAATGAGAGACAAGTCGCAAATCAAAATTCCTTGGAATTCGACACACAAATAAAAAAGTCAAAATTGTGAAGATTTTTTTTTTTTAAATTTTCTGATTCTTCCATGTTTCATAATTACTCTGTGAAAAAGATGAGTGAAATTGATGACGGGAATATGATAAAAAAGCAGTTTTTCTGCGAGTGTTTTTTTTTGGTCAATTCGAAAATTTCTGATACTTGGCACGTTCGACTTGATCGAATTTCGCTTCATACTAAGCTCCGCCCCTAGCAACGTATGCCATTGTTGATTGGCTATTCATTTAAAGTCGTGTACAGCTGGCGGCGGCCGCTCGCTCGATCGATCGATCGGTTCAATGATTCAGCTTCAAAAGAAAGATCAAAAGCATCGATTTCAATACGTATTCTGAAATTCAAAAGGGGGGCTTCTTGACAATAGTTAACAAACGGGATACAACTTCTAAAGGGTTATTTTTTGGTGATAATAGTACCAGGCGGGGGTATTAGCGATAGATTGATACCGGATTTAGAGTATTAACCTGGCTATAATCGCGAAATAAAAGTCATGCAGAGACGCAAAGTATTCAGAACACGGTTTGTTTGCGAGGATTAATTTCATTAAACATAACATGGACATGTTGAAGATTATCTCCATCATTTGCAAGTGATCGGGATGTTTTCAAGAGAGAACATTTTCAAAAGAAAGGGTTTACAATCCTTAAAAATATTGTTTGTTCGTGAATGTGAAAAATTTATGTAGAAAGCTTGGTGGGCTTCATTATTTCCAATTATTTATAATCAAGACATTGTTGCCCTCAATTTTTATCATGTTTGAATGAACGATAGAGAAAGCGAAAGAAATAACTGTACAAACAGAAAGTCTGAGACAGCTAACGTCGACCAATGAAAAATGGCCGAAACGACCATGGAGAAGGTTTAGTGCATTTTTTTGGATAAAGACATTGATTGAAAATATCAGTCATTTAAAATACACATATTGAAATAAACATTTCATAAAAGTCATTGTCATGTTGTTCCATTCGACTGTGTCCAGATCTATTCTCTCTTTCCCTCTCTCTTATTCTCTTACCTACTTCTTTCGTCTTTCTTGTGTTTTATTTCTTCCTTTCTTCCTCTCGCCCCCTTTTCGTTCGCTCTTCTTATTCAGGTCATTCGGTCTCCTCTCTCTAACCCCCTCCCCTATTCTATCTCATCCCCTTTCTCTTCTTTAATTCTTTCGTCCCTCTTAATCTGTTTTTCTTTCTTCCCTTTCGATCTTTTTTTTTTCTCTGCCGATTCTTCCCCCTCCTTTCCTTCTTCTCTCTTGCCTTTTTTTTCACCCTCCACTTTTTGTTTTCAATTTTTCCCCTTTTCTTCATGTTTTCGTTTCTATTTACATAATTCTGTTTTTCGTTCTTCTCACCCTTCGATCTTCTCTCTTTTTGCCGGTTTTCTTTCTTTTTTCCTTCTTTGTTTTCTCCCTCCCTCACCCACCGCCTTATTCCTCTTTTTTTCTTTCGTTCCTCTTTATATAATTATGTTTTCCTTATTCCTCTCCCCTGCCCATTCCCACCATCTTATTCCTCTCCCCCCTCCATTTCTTTTTCTTCTCCCCCGTCGATCTGCTCTCAATATTTTTTAACCTCATTTCTTCCCCCTTTTTTCCTTCTTATTCCTCTCTCTTGCTCACCCCACCGTCTTATTCCTCATCCTTTTTCCTCTTATTTATTTTGTTGTTCTGTATTATTCGTTCTTCTCCCCATTCGATCTTCTATTTTTTTTTCACAGCCGTTCTTTCTTCTTTCTCTTTCCTGCCCACGCCCACCATATTTTTCCTCCATTCTTCGTCTTATTTTTTAAAATCCTCTTTATATGTTTGAGAGTGAACACATGCGAAAAAATATCGAACAGCTTTTATTGTTCTTTCTTTAATCATTCAATCTTACAAAGACATCATTGTTGCACAAGGCATTTGCAACAATCTTCTGATTCTTTATCTGTATTTACTGCGTTAGAATATATATATATATTTTTAAACAAGTGCACACCAAGCTACCAATAATGCCTATAGAATTTCCATTTATTTGAAAGCAGGATAAAATAGCATTGCACATTAAATGCCTTGCTCACAGGCATAGGTGCCGCGGCCAGGGATCAAACCCCAGACTTTTTATGTATAGCCAGGCGCCTTAGACCACTCGGCCACGGCACAACCAAAATATTGTTTGTGCTTGATATCGATCCGAAAATCAGCATTCGTGGAGGTGTCGTGGCCGAGTGGTCCAAGGTGCCTGACTATACATAGGAAGCTCGGGGTTTATCCTGCATTCAAATAAGTGGAATGTTGTATGCATTCTTGGTAACTAGGTGTGCACTTGTTAGTTAAAAAGTTAAAAAAACTCCCCTAATCTATCCTTTGTTGGAAATAATTGTGGCGGGATTTTACTCAGGGTACCTCCTCGCTCTTTTTGTTGTAGAGTTAAGACGTTTATGCCAGGTTTTTTTTTTCAGGAATCAGTTTTAGAATCACTATAACTTTTTTTTCATTAATATATCTTTGCTTTTTTTTCATACTAATTTTGAATCATTTCAATGCTGTAAATAATTATACCCCCCCCCCCAAAAAAAGATCGATAATAGACGATATTGAGCAAATTATTCACGTTTTTTGTTCTCACTGCCTCAATCTAACATAAGCATTCATAAAACATGATCACACAAGCCTTTCGTATAAAGATAAGGTTCAAATTGAAATATTTTGAAGGCTTATCTTACCATTTTACAACGGATAGTTCTTTTTATTAGAACATGCGGTTAAAGTTTAGGTCATAATGACTCGCTTGATAGATTACATGTGAGAGTAAACGCGATCGACATTCAAACAACCGCATAGAGGCAATTTGCGGTATATGAAATTGTTATTATTATTTAATAAACAAGACGATGATACAATGAAAATCATTGGTATACTCCCTCCTCACTGGTTTTAGGTCCGACCTTTTCTCCCTGTCTTTTATTTCATTAAAAAGGGAGATCATGACAATTATTTCTTTCACGAATATAATTATAAAACCCCAGTATAACTATGGAGCTATTACACTGATCTGTATAGAAGATCAGTGGATTGACATATCGAACCAGAACATTAACTTTGTTTCGTCTTGCAGTCGCGCGTGACCTGCAAGTTCACTATTGTTCCAAATGCAGCCTCCTCATTGGTCAATCGTTTCGCCTTCTTTGGCAAGCGGTTGCTAGGACATTTCGGTTAGCTAGGCGGTGGCAAAATAGATTTTTTCATGGAGCGGATTCAAAACGGAAGTCAAACTTCGAAGGCGTTTTTCTCTTGATATTTATTTTCAAAAGCCCAATTCTTCTTGCATTCTAAGGCTAATATCTCCACTATTATTTACTCTTAAGGGTCGAGTGATATATCAAATTAAAGGTAAAGAAACGGAGAACAATAATCACTACAAAACTTGGATTTGAAAAATTCCGAGTTGTCTCTCATTTCGGTATGACGATCTAACCCATATGGGTTAGATCCTTTCATGTTTAAATATTAATATCACTTTGAAGAAAATTGTCTGTACTTAACTAACCATCATCTTAACTTTAGTATTTAACAGGCAAATATATATATTTTAATTATGTTCACAAACAATCACATGATCTACATGAACATACACAATATACAGTATTCCCATTATTAGACCTCCCCCCCCCCATTAAATGATATTGATAATGTAATTTATGAAGCACCAATTTACTTTGCCATGTCATATATGTAAAAATGCCATGCAATAGTGGAATCTTGATAAATCTTCTTGTGACTTTTTCTTTCCTTAATCACATGTGTCCATGTTTAATTACACAGTGATTATCAGAGGAACTACACCCGTATTGACAAGTCTGTCTACCCCACAGCTGCGGCAGGCCCTGGTATCTTCAATGCTCTTTGGCTCCTTGCACTAGCGCTAGCATTCAAAGCAATCATCACAATCTTCACATTTGGTATCAAGGTATGGTCAATGCTTTAAGTTATCATAGTACAAAATGTTCCAAACAGTCATGAAAGCGATATATAGTAAAGCTATATATATTACATAGAAAATTTGAATGATAGAATAAATCCAATCCTGTGTCTTTCAGTTGTGATTCATATAAGGATGAGGAGATATTTTTTTTTGTCTTAGAAGTCAGTCATAAAGTCATTTGTCATTTAAAAGTTAGCTTTTCAATTTTTATTTCAACACAGGTTATCAGAAGCATTTTTTATCCAAACTTAACAGAAAACCAAATGATTACTTCCTAAACCACTTTTTATGGAAAATGGTCCTTAACTATTGAAACTTCTGCACAGCATGAGTATGTATGTTGCATTTGTTGCAGGTTCCAGCCGGTTTATTCATTCCTAGTATGGCTGTTGGAGCTATCGCAGGGAGAATCTTGGGTGTCCTGGTTGAACAGATTGCATAGTGAGTATGAAATTATAAAATCCTAGATATACAAATTATGAAAGAGTTGGGTTTTAATGCCTTTCTGAAAATTATAGTTAGTGATGGAGACTAGTTGCATGTATTAAGTTGCAAGTCATCCCATTATAAAAATTTCAGAAATAAGACGGTAACAATAAGATTGAAACCATGTGACACCTTTCTGATTGACCTCTTCCTTGATTGACCTTCTTCCTAAGACATCTTTCAAGATGTCTTACAGATTTATTATAAATAAATCGTATCCCATGTCTGGCAATTGTTTCTGTTCTATTTGACTTTGTAGTAAAAACCCAGACTGGTATATCTTTCATGAGTGTAAGTTCATTGGGAAGTGCATCACTCCAGGACTATATGCCATGGTGGGTGCAGCAGCTACTCTGGGTGGAGTCACTAGGATGACAGGTGAGGATAGGGATAATGATGATGATGGTGGTGGTGATCTTGGTGAGGATGAGGGTATTGATGATGATGATGAAGATGATGACGGGAAAGGAAGTCGGGGAAGGAGGACAAGGGGTTGCCATAGGATGTAGGGGAAGGACAATGAGAGGAGTAGGTGGAGGACTAGGATGAGGAGGAGGAGGAGGAGTTTAATGGTCTTTTAATTTTGTTTGCCTTTTGAAAAATATAAACAATACACTTTGCATAGCAGTGTATTTATACATGTTGACAATACAGTTTACAGAGAGAAAAAACATGTATTCTTATTTTGTAATGATTTTTTGATAAATTGACTTGACTGATTTGTCTAAATTTGATTTGACAGTATCTCTGGTGGTGATCATGTTTGAACTGACCGGTGGTCTAGTGTACATTGTACCTCTGATGGTAGCTGTCATGGTCAGCAAGTGGGTTGGTGATGCCTTCTGCAAAGAAGGAATGTATCCTTGACAAAAATATACATTATTTCTGATTATACAGGGAAAAAAATACACATGGGTTTGGGGCGAGTTGGCCCCCAAAATACTCAGGAGCCCTGGAAACTGAACAAGGAGCCATGGAAAATTCCCATTTGGAATAATAATAATATTGACTGGCTCTTCTTTCGGGAAACATCAAATATGTTGCCCTTAAAAGAACCATATTGCCCTCGTCTAAAGACTCGGGCCAATATGATTTTGTTGCTGGCGACATATTGTATGTTCCCCTCAAGGCCAGTCAATATTATATAATTATTCAATATTTATTTTCAAAGTCAGCACTGCTGCTATGTTGAATCGTGTAATGCGGGCGAGACTGTCAGAGGCATTCCACTTATTATTATCCTTAATCATGAAATTTCTTACAGATATGATGGTCATATCCATTTAAATGGTTATCCTTTCTTAGACAGTAAGAGGGATTTTATGCATACATCACTAGCTATAGATGTTATGAAACCTCAGTAAGTATCATGTAACCATGAAATATATTTTTTTACACAATGATTTACAAATCATGAACAGAATTTGGGTTTTATATCATCAAAGCAAAAGGGGCATCCTTCCTCACAAAATTTCTTCATTTACTTACTGTATAAGTAGAATCTTGATCGACATGAAGTTCTTATTTGCTTATTTGTCGACTCTCAGATGTATGTTTAATGTTGAGCATTTGTCCCTTCAATTGCTGTTAGCTCATCAAGGAAACATGACATGTTGATGACCGTCAGTATCAATGTTCGCCTCTTACTCACTCGTACTCCTCATAAATGCAGATTGTGTGTATTTATATGAATAATGAAATTGAAACCAATCTCCAGATTAATTTCTGAGGGCTGTTTTCATGCATTTGTTTATGCTAAATTACATTTCATGTCTAACCTTATACCATTTTTGTCTCGCCCACCAGAGGTGAAGGCGAGACTTAGGGATCCAAATGTCGTCCGTCCGTCGTCTGTCGTCCGTCCGTCACAAATTTAATGACACATAACTCCACAACCGTAAGTTGCTTTTCTACCAAATTTAGATGGTAGAAGGACTTGGGGGACCTGCATGTTATGCTGCAGTCGGAGGTCACATGGTAAGGTCAAAGGTCATTTTCAGGTCAACGTTAAAGTTTACATGCCAGACTCTCTTATGACACCTAACTCCGCAACCGTAAGTCACTTTTCAACCAAACTTGGATGGTAGATGGACTTGGGGGACGATGGACTTGGGGGACCTGCATGTTATGCTGCAGTCGGAGGTCACATGATAAGGTCAAAGGTCATTTTCAGGTCAACGTTAAAGTTTACATGCAAGACTCTCTTATGACACCTAACTCCGCAACCGTAAGTCGCTTTTCAACCAAACTTGGATGGTAGATGGACTTGGGGGACCTGCATGTGATGCTGCAGTCGGAGGTCACATGGTTAGGTCAAAGGTGATTTTCAGGTCAATGTTAAAGTTTACATGCAACACTCTCTTATGACACCTAACTCCGCAACCGTATGTCACTTTTCAACAAAACTTGGATGGTAGATGTACTTAGGCGACCTGCATGTTTTGCTGCAGTGGGAGGTCACATGGTAAGGTCAAAAGTCATTTTCAGGTCAACATTACAGTTTACGTGCAAGGCTCTTATGACAAGTGTTATCAAACTAAGCACCTTGGTGCTTACTTTGATTGTAATATGAATATGTTAGAACAAGTTAATCAATTATGTAAATCTGTCAAATTCCATCTAAGAAACATATCGCAGATAAGAAAGTACATAACTGAAGAAACCTGCCACAGTGCTGTTCGTTGTCATATTTTGTCCAGATTAGATTACTGTAACAGCCTATTGACATCTGTTCCCCAAGTGTATTTGAAGTGCTTACAAAGTTTACAAAACTGGGCAGCCCATATTATCTTTAAGGTGGACCGACGTCATGATCCCGGCCCTTTACTTACATCTCTTCATTGGCTCCCTGTAAAGAAGAGAATTGTCTTTAAATTACTTTTTTTTGTCTTCAAAGCCCTCGCCCTAATCTCCGTTCATCTAAAGACCCATATTTGCTTGCCATACCCAAAACTCGTACAAAAACAGGTGATCACACATTTAGTGTTACTGCTTCTTAAGAATGGAACAACATCCCCACTTTCATTAAATCATCAAACTCTTCAGATCAATTTAAGAAACTTCTAAAAACATACCTCTTTTCCGATTAATTTCTTTTGCATGTATTTGTATTGTAATTATTATGTACTTTTGTTTTAAATCGTTTGTAAACGCTGTGATATAGTTAACTATGGAGAGCGTACTAAATTCTAGTTATTATTATTCCATCCCAGTCGTTTCACAATGAAGTTTCAATACAATTCTGTTGTGTGCCCTCGCAAATCACGATATTTCTGGTTATTTTCATAAGTGGGCGAGACACAAAATCGCTTTTGCCTTGTATTCAATATTATTTATTTATTTATTTATTTGATTATTTATGAATGTATTCATTCATTTATCATTTTTTATTTATTATTATTTTTTTTTTAGGGGGGATCTTTTTTAACTAAGAGGGTTTTTTAACATTTATAGGGAGGGCAAATCACAGGGTTGGCGCGTTTTAAACGGTGTGTTTTAAAACATGTTTTAAAACACCGCATAGACTTGTGTGTTATAAATTTGCATGGATGTGTTTTAGATGAATGTTGTTTTTTTCATACTGTTATTTCTTAAGTGGTGTATTTTTTTCTTCTAACTAACTAAAACTCTTTTTCAATGCCACTCCTTTTTTTCATCCCTTTATTCTTTCTTTCTCCATTGCTTTGTCATGTTCCTCTTCTCCCTGTTCAATTGTGCACATCAATCCATATTAAGAATATTCTCATTTTATCAAACATATCTGAGTGTTGTGCTCACTTTTTGGACAGGGAAAGAAACATGAGCTCAAATACATGTACATGTTATAAAAGTACTTGAATGAAATGGAAGTGTTGCACAAGCACAATAATATTTTACAAATAGACTGTAAACCTGACATCATACTCTTGAGGTACACACAAAAGCAGGTATAAAACTTTTTGCTTCATAAAGACGAAGAAAAGTATAAGATAATCAGCTAGCAAACCTTAACCCTAACAATTCAAGGGGACCTTAATGTCCCCCTAAAAATTTCTATGATAAATCCATAAACAAGACAGGGCCACGGCATATCGTTCAAGACTATTTTGGGGATGCATGCATGGGTATGCAGTTATGATATACACCACAAATGCATAATCAGATCCCGAATTGCTCAAAAATGTGATTTCATGTATAAACCCAATGTGAGTTCTTGCCAAAATTTGTACCTGTATCTGTATCATTATTTTTACTTATTGTTAATGATTGGAAAATTATTGCCAAAAATTTCCATTAGTAACAAACAAAAGTTTTTAAAATCTGTACATAAAAAATATAAAAAAGTTTTAGAAAACATTACCGGTAACCTAAATAGACTGGGCTTTTTCGTTTCCTAAGAAGACTGAGCGTGCCCCCCCCTTATGATCTGGGCCGTCGATCGCGGGATCACAACAAAAATTGGCACGGCGTTACCCATGGCAAAATCTAAAAAAATATAAATCAAATTTTGTATAAATCTCATTGCTAATTTATGCGTAAAATCAAGTTTGCTCTAATAATCTAAATAATGCCCCTGAAATGCTCATTTTTGGTTCACTCTTTATAGGAATCTTATCAAATGTTCTTTAAAAAATTTCAACATTACATTTATTTTCTTATGTATTTTATTGTTTTTTCAATGGAAATAGTCAGGGACTATATTTTGACCATAAACAAGGTGAAATTAATTGATTTTAGTCAGTAAAGGAAAAATGACCCATTTATGAATTTTGGTTAAAAACACTATTTGCATTGGATTTGTACACAAATTTTTGAGCAATTTTGGGTCTGCATGCACTTACAGAATGTTGCGTAATTTCGGAACCGCATACCAGGGGTCGCAATTTTGGTCTCAAGGACCCCCGTTTTCACAAACATTTGTAGTTCCGCAGCCCGTTCCGAGGACCCTCCTATTTACAATTAGCCCGCTCCAAGGCCCCCGTTTTTTGTCTCGCCCGCGGCACACCCCTACCACTTTTTTGGTCAAGTGCCCCCCCCCCCCCCGGGCTTGGAACTACATGTATATGTACATGTATTAGGAATGAAATGTCTATTTACTTATAAAGTGTTCTTTTTTTGTAGGCATTCAATTTCCATGATTTAGTGATTTGGGGGGAAATATGAACTTTTCTGTTGGAAATTCATTAACAAAATTGTGGTTATCTCTTATTTAAAACATCAAGAGCTTAAATCATACTGTAATAGTGTATAGTTTAATTGATTTACAGAAAATTGCGTCATTCGTTGGAAAAAAACGTTTTAAAACGATTAAGAACGTTTTAAAACAATAAAAAACGTTTTTTATTACAACCCTGGCAAATCACCAAAACCACAAGCCCCCCCCCCCCCCTCCTCCACACTTTTTCCCCTGGTATTAAGATTTGCATAAACTTGCAAAGGATAACATTATATTATGCTTATCATTTCATCTTTAATTGAATAGGAGAGGAGATCCACCACTTGCAGCTATCACCCAGGATGCCATGACAGTGGAAGATTTAGGTAAATGATAATGAAATAGAATCATGTTTTGGATGCTTATATGTCTCTCGAAGAAATCTGAGAACTTTCTACCGATGATATATACAGTGCGTCCCAGAAAAAACGAAACCGAGATTAAGCGACGATTTATCATAACTTAATCACAAATACAATAGACAAGTGACCTACCAATGTAAAGCTTAGAATCTCCTCTTTCATCTGATATTACTTAGATTATTCCTTATTCACGCATGAGTGAGCAAAAACAATTTGAAGAAAGGATACCAAAAAATCATTTGGCGGGGGGTATCTGAATTTCAAAAAGAAAAGCACATGCCTAAAAAGTTCAATATCTGCTCTTTTATTTGATACCTTAATCACAAAAAATGGTCTAGAAGTAAAAACGTTATGTTCCCTCGAAACAATGCTTGTATTTCCATAATTTCATTCAATAAACGTGTTTTCACCGGTTTCCCACAGAAGCTATCGCATGGCTAACAAAAGACTAAATGCATGGCTGATCGTCAACAAAACAGAGTGTCGAGTGAGTTTGAACGCTAGCCTGTAAAACCTCTTCATTTTATGAAATTATTTAAATTCAAGCCTTATTTCAAATAACCAGAACTTTGTTATTTCTTGACCATTTTCTGTAATTGAGGTATCAAATTAAAGAGCAGATATTGAACTTTTTAAAAATGTGGTTTTCTTTTTGAAACCCAAATAGAGCCCGCCAAATAGCTTTTTGGTATCCCCTCTTCAAATTGTTTTTGCTCACTCATCCGTGAATGAGAAATAATCTAAGTAATATCAGATGAAAGAGGAGATTCTAAGCTTTACAATGGTAGGTCATTTGTCTATTTTATTTGTGTTTAAGCTATGATAAATCATCGATAAATCTCGGTTTCGTTTTTTGTGGGACGCAATATATTGCTGATGTGTGTATGTGTTTATGTAGATAAGTATCCATATGGTCATATTTTAGTAGCTTTCAACAGTAGCTTGACCATTAATGAGGAGGTTTATGAAATGTGTTGAGTTTCATTTCCAGCTAGCAGTTTATTTTATGGGTGTTTGCACAGACCCCTTTAATAATATTTTCTATGTGGCATTTCCCCCCATATTTCTGTAGAATTCCTGACGACTGACTGTCCATTCAATTCATACCCTGTTATCGTCTCCAAAGAATCACAGAGATTAGCGGGACTTGTGTATAGAAGAGAATTAGTCTACGCATTGAGTAAGTATACAGTTCTTAGGGCGAATTATACTAGTATTTGAAAAGTTAACCAAACCATTCAAAAGGATGATAAAGACATGTCCTTTGTATTGGTGACACGTCCTGTGCTTAATCTGTGATGCAAATATCATAATTTTTCTGACCCATTCACATCCTATCGACTTTGTTCATAACATCTAATTTTACTTTAGAATAGGGTATGGTTAGGAGACAGATGATGTACTGCAAGTGCCATATTTAACAGACAGAATGAAGAAGTTACATTGTTATGTTTTCTTCATAAAAGCTATTGCCCAATAATCGAATTGAGTACTAGATATTTTCTTTCTGCTTATTATAATTTTGAAATAACATTGATTTTTTTGGGGTCAAAATATCCCTGATATAACAAAGCCTGCTTATTGATACATGTAGTTATATTATATTGGATGGCTCAGAATTAGAGCAGAAATATCCCACAAATATTATTATTCACTAGACCGTGCAATACAGCCTGATATTGCATAACAAGTTTTGTACGTGAGCATATTGGGAATATTTCAAATTTTTTGTGCATTGTGAAATACACTCTGATATAGCACAGGCAAATCATGCAGACCAAATTTTTAATGCACTTATGTAGATAATAATCATAGGTATTTTCTTTTCTCTCTCTTTCTCTCTCTTTTGCCTTATCTATATGTCTGTCTCTGTCTTTCATTGTCTTTCTCCCCCCTCTCTCTCCACGCCTCTAGGACAAGCAAGAAAGAAAGGAGAAGGCGTAGTCAGCCAATCTACAATATACTTCACTCATTCTATGCCAAAATTTACAACCCCTGATAGACCAGCTGGTTTGACAATGTCACATATACTTAATCAGGTATTCACTTAAGCACTTGGATTTTGAAACATAAAGAAATATGTTTTTGTGCCCCTTGTTGATTTCCTTATCTTTGGTAAGATCTGTACTTAAAAGGATGGTTTTAATTTTGAGTCCTGAATTCCAGTTGCCACTTCTTCGCTCAATCTGAGATTTCATGCAGATTATTTTGAAGAAAACTGGCATTACTTCGATCTGGAGAGTCACTGATATTGGACAGTGGTAAGCATCTGCAATAAAAAAAAACCTGGAAAAGGGGTATTTTTGCTGGTAGGCATGGAATGAGAATAGACTATGAATAAACCCCCAAAATTAGATAAAGCCCCTTAAACCATTGTGATTTAGGGGGCTTTTTCTAATTTCAGGGGGTTTATTCATGGCTATTCACATTCCATGCCTTCTTATTCTGAAGTCACTTATTCACTTATTCTAAAATTAATCAAACCCTTGTAAGCTCATCCGGCCCGAAGGGCCAGATGAGCTTATGCCGTGGCGTGGCGTCCGTCGTCGTCCGTCCACAATTTCAAAATGCTTCTTTTTTGCCATTTCAAGTCCGATTTGAATTTTCTGTTTGCTTTATATGATAGCACTAGGTGGGGCAGTCAGTCCGCAAGCCCTGAAAAAGTAGCTTCTTTTATCCAAGTGATATACATGACTAGAGGGTTTTTGCATAGTTAATTAGCTTGGTGCGAACCAAAACACCTCTTTTTATTCGGCCATTGCTGCTCTAAATATTGACCAAATTTCATGTTTTTGGTATCTTTGTAAAAAAGAAGAATCGTTCTTTCAGGTCATGTGTTTGGATTTTTAAAAGAATGTTGTAATATAGGAAAAACTGTTGATCTAAAACATGAAACAAATTTTTTTTTTTCATGCAACAAAATTTGTTGGTTTCACACTTAATTTCTGTTTGGGCACAAATGATTTTTAGATCATGATAAAGCTGAAGATCTAAGCTTTAATATGATATAATTTTTATAAGAAGATGTATTTTAGATGGGTCAGCAGCCAGCTTTTCATAGGCCAAGTAAATTTTGCAGCTCAAAAACAAGAATACTGCGCTCTGATTGGTCATAGAGACCACACACCCACGCAAATTCCAATGTTCCCCACACTGGGCCTCTGCAAGGTCACACTCACCATGTGGTAATCTCTTCAAATTACCTGCGCCTGTCTGTTTTGGAAACAGTATTCAGCCAATCAGAACTCTGGATTTTATGTTACTCAGAAATTTCAGAAATCTCGTCTTGCATCTTGATGGAAAAAGCTGGCTGCTGACCCATCTAAAAGATGCCACATATCAAGAGTGACATTGGAAGAAAGTATAGAGTTTGAACTTTCTGATGATATAAATAATGTTGGTGCCTAAAACACAAAATGTTGCACAATTTGCAAGTGAAAAAAGAGGAAGAAAATTCTGTTTGATGCATCTTTTCAGGTAAAAAATTCACTTATTTATCAAAATATTTCATTCAAAAGAAATGACCAATATAAAAGAGTAACATTTACTCTTGCCCATGGTACAAAAATAATCAATATTACTCAAGGAGAAAGTGGTTAGATTCTTTGAGAAAGAAAGTCTCACAATTCACGAGATTTTGCAGGGACATGAATTCAGCCACGAGAGGACTGGGATAAATCTTGCTCATTTGCTCATTAACACAGGGGCTTGCGGACTGACTGGGGGGATTCAAAACTTCTACGCAGAATTTTGAAACTCATTTAATATGCTAATTTATGCGCATTTTTCAAAATTCACAAAAAATGCTTCCTCTTTATTTACTGACTGATTTTGAATTTTTTGCTTCCATCTGGTAGAGCTTTATGGGGTTCACCAAGCTTCTACACAGAATTTTAAAATTTTGACTTAAACAATTTTTATGCTGATTTATGCAAAATTAATTTATGCATATTTTTAAAAATGCTTCTTCTTTTTTTGTTGACCGATTTTGATTTTTTCTTCCATCTGGTAGAGCTTCATGAGGTTCACCAAACCTCTACACAGAATTTTTAAATTTAGAGTAGAAAATTATTTATGCTAATTTTATGCAAAATTCATAAATCACAGAAAATGCCTCTTCTTTATTTGTTGACTGAATTTCAAAATGCTTCTTCTTCGTCATTTCAAGTCTGATTTCAATTCTGTTTGCTTTATACGATAGCATTAGGTGGGGGATTCAAAACTTCTACACAGAATTTTGAAACTCATTAAATATGCTAATTTATGCGTATTTTTAAAAATTCACATAAAGTGCTTCTTCCTCTTTAATTGTTGACCGATTTTGACCGATTTGTCTAGAAAATTATTTATGGTAATTTGTGCAAAGTTTATTCATAAATCACAAAAACATTTTTTCTTCATTTATTGATCAATTTCAATTTTGTTTGCTTTATATGATAGCTCCAGGTGGAGATACAAAATTTCAACACAGAATTTTGAAATTCATTAAATATGCTAATTTATTCATATATTTTCAAAACTCACAAAAAATACTTATTTGTTGATTGATTTTGATTATTTTTGTTCCATCTGAGAGCTACATGAGGTTCACCAAGGTTCTACACAGAGTTTAGAAATTTTGACTAGAAAATTATTTATGCTTAATTTATGTCACCAATGTAATTCACTACAGTGTCAACTGGGCTGAAATAAAATTGTGTTAAATTTTGTTGCGAGATGCCGGATGAGCTCCATATCATTGATGTGCTAGTTTTAGAGTAAGCAATCTGGGACATCTGCAAAAAATCTGCATTTAGAGTGTCCTAGCGGCCTGCCCTTGAATCTTAAAGTGATTGGTTAACATTGGTTTGACTTAAAAAAAATCTGAGCTAGAAGGTCACATTTGTCACCTGTGTCTGTGATATGTTACAAAAATGAAGCCGAGAAAAAATTGCGTTCGAAAATAATTATTTAGTGCTTCAAAAATTGAAATATAAAGTGACCGAAAATACCATCTTAATTTCATCCCATACACTTATGTGTACTATTTAGGCGTCTATAAGACGCCTATTTACAAAATCAGGGTTTGCCTTGTAGTTTTAGCTTTACATTCTCAATAATGGTTATTTTCAGGGTTTATTAGTTCTAATACATGCACTTGTACACATGTTTCATCTTGGTTTGAGAATTTTTTAAATCGGCTGCTCACAAAGTTAAACAATACCATCAATGTACGGTGCTTTTTTAGGACGAGTCTCGCTGATTCCACTGTCCAATGGCAGTGACCGCCCAATGGAAACTGGCAAATAATTGATCATCAAATAAGGACTAGTCCTGAGGAATATCATGTGTTACTCGCCCTATTATGAAAACAGAAATTCTTCAAAACAGATTTAATCTTAATGTATTTTTTTCTTTTTGTTTTATATTTGACAGTGTCCATCTCAGATCACAGATCAAACCCCTATGAGTACTGTAGTAGATATGTTTAGAAAACTTGGTCTCCGACAAACATTGGTAACACACAATGGGTAAGTAAGATAACGATACATTCAACCCCACACAAGAATAACCTCACATGGGTCTCAACTTTGCCTGAGACGCAACAGATTTATACCTATTGTAATGCGAATGCACTCTGATAGTTAATGTCAAAAGAGAAGTGCCAAAGTAAAAGTTGTACCCAAAATGAAATGCATCTCAGTCAGTGATGCCTGTTTATTTTTAATATTTTTTATTTGATCTTGATCTAAGTATTATTAACATATTTTTTTATTCAGGGTATTTTTGGAGGAGAGGAAGTGAAATACTAGCTACATGTACCTAAAATAAGTTTGTATATTTTGTTAGGCTTTATATCTTAAATATACAAATACCTCTCTGTGTATACATTGTCTTCTGATGCAGAATTGTAAGCCACCAATTTGTCTAAGTTGCATAACTGCAAACCTCAAAATTACCATTGTGGTCTTTGTTGACTATTTAAATCACCAAAAAGTGATTCCTGTTTTTTTTTCTCTCTCTTGAGCACAAGCATCATTTACCCAGAGCTGATAATAGTCGTAAGTTGGGTTAAATCTTATTGATATTCAACTCTCTCCCAATTTCTTTTCTCTTATTTCCTTTCAGGCGGTTGTTAGGTATCATCACCAAGAAAGACGTTTTGAGGCATATTGCTTCACTGGATGAACAGGATCCACTTTCTGTCATGTTTCACTAGCTCTACCGATACCATGCTCAATTATGTGCAAGATTATTGAGTCAAAGGAGAATTTTATTTTGCTGGGTATCATTACCAGAAATTGCATCGATCTTCATTGTGCTCTGATCACCCTTTTTTATCAATGCTTCAACTATCACTTTAGATATGCTTTCTCACCAAGAGGGATATTCTAAAATCCATTGCATACATGTATATCTCTAAATAAACAGAATCGGCTTTCTGTCACATTGTATGACATGTTTTGATGTCTGTGAGCTTTGTGCACATTTGTTACATTAGAGGGTATTTTATGACCATCTTGTGAAGTAAATCCCTGCTGTATGTATTTTATATCAGATCATAGAGGTAATGGGGGATTTCTTTCACCGCAATTGGTCCATAAAACATTTTTATGCATAATTCAATAGTGTGCAAATTCACTAAACTGAGAGATGCTTGGTTTCACATTAATTTGCTTGCAGGGTTAATCTGTACCTCATTCAATGTGTGCAATGCCAGCAAGATTAAGGTAAATTTCTTGTACTAGACCAACTACTCTTTTATCAAAATTATGCAATCTTTTTTAAAATAGAACCATGCTTTGGAACAATGAATGCAAAGTTTATGAGACACAAGTGCTTTCATATATTGACTGCATCATGATTAGTTGTCTCAACTATGTGCAATGAACAATTGTTATATTACCAGAATTTTTGTAGGACTGAAGAAATTTCTGTCCAGGTGCATGGTCTGAAATGAATCTGAGACAGGAACAGCTTGCTTTGCCTTGTTTCTGACTATCAGAATTATTGAAATCTAATATAGTATTATTATAGCAGAATTATCAAAGTGTGTCTTCATGAACAAGTCTAGATTTAAACCAAGCTGTTCCGAACATTTGAACCAATCTGGTGAGCATTACAAGTACCTCTGTAACAGTTGGTATGTTTGTGCCAGGCCAATTTATACAGTCTCATCTGCATGTTTCGCATCAAAGCACTATCTGTAAATTTCAGTAGGTTCGAACATCAGATATGTAAACGTTGTAGATTAGATATGTGAACATTTCATTTTATCATGAATCCATTATTGTATCAACATGAAAGTAAAAATGGAATATTTCAAGAGTATACTGTGTAAGATTCAATACTAAGCAACATTTAACATGTTTATGCGATGCATTCCAACTCCAAACCTTGAATTCTGGTAGTACTTACAAGTTGATCTAAATCATTTATTATTAAGTACATTGGATGGGATACCTAACAATCAAGGATTGCAATGTATGATGATGCATGGCATTTTGATGATAATGGAAATATTCTATACCAAATATTTGGAATGATCATAGGTCATATCAATATCATTTGCATATTGAGTTCCCTATTTCCTATACTTTCATTATTTTCATTACCGTACATTTATCACCATGATCATTAAGGTAGTGATCATGCCAAGGTTTATGAAATATGGTTATAGAAATGTATTTAATCACTTTCAAGACTGATCATATTGAAATAAACAACCAAATGTATCATCCATACAATACAATGATATTGATGATTTGCTATATTATTGTCTGTTATCATGTCATGCAAGTAAAGCTCTCTGAACAATTGGACCCATATTCTGGAGTTAGCCATGGTCCAAGACTTGAAATTGTGGGAAGCCAAAAACATCAAAACATTGCTTACTCTATATTTCTTATGCCGTTTTATCAAACACTTTCTTGATGCTCTAATAGTAAAGCTATTTCAGTTATAATTCCTTTAAAAAAAAAAATTATCAAAGGTTGGAATGCCGGATGTGCTGATAACTTAAAGCTCTTTGCCCCATTTGGCTCTCAATAGTTATACCACTACTTTGAAATACAATTTTGCCTTACATTCAAGCAAATATATTTGACATCTGTGCCAATTTCAAGAAAAATAAAATCTCTGTGCTGCATTTGGCTATTCATAGTTATACCACAACTTTAGACCACTGTTTAAGACCAGAGTCCAGAAAAATTAATGGAATCTCTGTGCCACAATTGGTTATCCATACCACGACTTTCGAGCACAGGTTTAGACCTGAATTCAGAATACGGGACTTGAAATTTAAAGATTTAAAAAATCCTAAGATCTATGTAGCTTAATGATGTTATAGGAGTATACATAATTTAAAATGTCTTTGTATCACAAAAAGCACAGCACATTGCACCATTGGATTCACATGTTGATTATCTTCAATATAAAAGCAACAGATTTGATCAATGGGGGATCAAATATGGTTTTTAATGGTTATTTTTTTATTTTAATCCATTCAGAAAGAATATAGTTTTGTTAGCCATCTCTATGTTAATTTTGAGTCTTAGTACAAGTAATTATTGGAGTGTAGCTGAATAGTACATGGGACCCAGCAAAAATGCAGGTAATTTGCACACTTCCTGATGTCTGCCATTAACCGTCTGCTTCATGATGTAGTAACTGGTATGTGAATGTCTTTCAGTGCTGATTCTGTTTCAAGTACCAGTAAAAAGATATGATGTCTATTTGAATATTGTGCCAAGATCTCATGAGCCAAGTTTGACTGAAAAGTAAAACTTTGGACCCATTTTGTATTCCGAGCTACTTTGTTTAGTCTGCAAAGTACATATAGCAGAATAAGATTTCCTTTCAGAATTTCCATAAAGTTTTTAGTGAATTTAATTTAACCCAAAACTTGTATGGAGCATTTAATAAAGTGTTTTGTAATATGCTACAAGACTAGAAGATAAGCAGGATATGGAAGCCAAATTGTGTTCCCAATTTGAATTTGGTCACAATTTTTAAACAAGAACATCCAAGTTAACAATCTTAAAATTTTAAATATGAAAAACGGAATGTGAATGTCAGTCGCAGTGCATACATATTGTGTCGTATTTGCTACAATGTATGGATCTTTAAGCTATGATTGAATTGAGATAATTAGAAATACAGTTAAACTTTATTGTGATTTTCACAAAAAAGTCATGTAGCACTTGTGACACTTTTTATTCAAGTCATTCATAATCATCACTCCATAAACAGATTTGTGAAACATTCCTTAAAATTATTTTTCATTGTAACAACACTAGTTCAACATGATTCATACTTTATTTTTGTTTATGTAATGGGAAGATTTCAAATTGAATGGAAAAAAAAGATGGAGAAAGAAATTATTTTGTTGCATTCCTTCATATGTGTAATTTATAGAATGCAGCATGTCTGTTGGGTGTAGTTGATTCGTACCTTGTGCAATTATCTAAATACTTCATGAAGTTAAAAATGAGTAACAATCAATGTCACAATAAAAGGTTATGTAATATAGATAATTAAAATGGTTGAGCTATTAAATATTTATTTTCATAAATTCTATGAAGTATTTTCATGTTACTGTGATGAACATTAAGCATTGAATAATGATTTTGAGTGATGTATTTTGTTTAAAATGAATGCAATTACAGCTCATTAGATTTCATGGAAAAGTAGCGCTTCTATTTTCATTTGATTGGCATGCAAAAATCTCTGCAACTTCTGCTTCTTACATTAATTTACTTTTGCAGCATATCAAAAGAATGAAATTAATAGTTGCACTTTGTTTTTAGAAATGATATTCATCTTGCCGTGTTTTTGCAATATTGTATTTTTTTTAGGTGTTATCTTGTGCATGTTGGAATGCTTTATGGATTGGGTTGAAAGATATTTTTATCAGAATATTAAAGATTTATATCCTTTTCATGATTACAAGATTATTTAACAATCACTGTCATTCTTGAATTCTGATTTAAGTTTGTCATACAGTGTTACATTTAGATTTTTCCCCATGGATTATTATTGCCATTTTCATTGTTTCATATAAATATTCATATCCTCTTATAGAGATCTGATTTATTTCGTTTTTTTTTATAATCGGGAAGGAATGTGTTTCTAAGATGTCTGGAGAAATTTATTTTAGAGTAGCTAATATTTTGTATCAAAAGTTGAATTGTTAGAACAAATATTACGAGGTCTTCCTGCAGTTAACTTAAAGCGACCTTTAATTGACAAATCATGGGGAAATCAAGGCTAATCTCGGAACAGAGAAGGGATTCAAGTCTTTCACTCGGCCGCATGCCTGGGGTGTTATGTAATAGACGCCGGCATGTCTGGGAGGTCTATAGGAGAGCAATTAGTTAGTAGACTAACCAACCAGAAGTAAACTGCGTGTTTTCACTTTTGAAACATGTAACTTCACAGAGGTTATTTATTTTGGTTTAGCAATCAAGAGACATGCTATAGATCTAGGAATTGGGATTGTTGGAAAATGGAGCTGCGATGATCCGAAGTAAATAACCATCAAGAGTTCGGTCAAATTCGTGCTGTACGAACTTTTATCGCATTAGTCCGACGGGCGCTCATGACGGACAGATTATATTATGCAAGTCAATTGGCCTTTTGCAAATTCCCCATGATTTGTCAGTGGCTGGGCCCTTTAAATTGTCACTATCAAAATAGTATTTATTTAAGAAAATAATATTAGACACCAAAGCCTTTCCCTATTTGTTATTTGTGTGTATATGTTTGTAATAATAAATTATGAAGTCTGTATTCTTTCTTTGTCAATACTTGGTAATTTGTTGTTTCTTTCAAAAGGTCACTGGACAAGCAATGAGGGTGGCAGCTCACAATTCTTTGCCAATGTGTTACAAGAAAGAAAAAAAAACATTGGGAAAGAAAGGGATCTTCCCCTATCTCCCTTTCCCTAAATTGCAATGCATTGTATCATGAGCATTGTTTGATAAAACTATAAACTACATTTATAGAGTAAAATGTGCTCTCAGCATAGTAAATGTGAGGATTTCAGTCACTATTTACTATATTTTCAATTGTCTCCAGAGAATGGTGCTGGCTGGGCTGCTGGCCTTTTCAATGCATTAAGAAAATTCACACAAGTCTTAACACAAAATGAAAATCGTTTATAAAATAAGATATTCATGACAGTTCAAAGTCTCACTTGATTTCTTACAATGTTCATATGCATATCCTCAAGATTCAATTGAATTTCTTAGTGTGTACGGTGGTCATAATTTCCGACATGGCCTTAGGTATAGTTTATTTTTGCTGTTTTAGATCTCAGTATTACACATTTTTCCTTGCGCAGTTGGCAGAAAATGTGTATTTTGGGAATTTTATATCCTTTTTTCTTTGTCTCCATGGCAACTTTGGGAGGTGAGCAGGAAAGTTATTTTTCTCTCATGATTCCTAGGTCTAAATTTGTATTTTATAATTATAGGTCTGTGTGAAAATACAAAGTTTTCATTTTGATGAAAATGAAAACTTTCTTATCTATACAGATCGATTTTTTTTTAGTTCCCCTTCTATTCTAATAGTGAGAACGTATCTATGCAAGGCCTTTATTTTCTCCTACAAATTTTTGTTATGTAACCCATTTATTTTCACTGATGTAACACTCTCTATGGTATCTGCGAATAGAATGTAATTTCGTAATACCACACACATACCGTACACACGACGAGGATAGTAATGGCTTCGGTACTAATTCGGAACAGCCGATCAGGTAAGTTAATTTTACATTTTCACATGGATTTGTCGTTTCAAGAGGATCGAGTGTTGAATGGAATGTAGAGAAGTACATTTTTTATTTTTTTGATTAAAATTTGTTTGATTGTCGTGTATGTAATGGTGAAATTTACTGTGTTATCGAGTACCAAGACCTCCGTTTTGCTGTGTTGTTTTTCGTTTTTCTTATATACCGGTACCGTCCGGGAATCGGGCTTCCGCCCAGCCGTACCTAGCCCATTGGCTGGAGCGCACGGTTCGCTGGATCTAATTAAGTGAGCCGGTGTCATAAATCATAATTATGAGTGAGGATATTTATCTTAATGAAATGTCGAAAAGATTTAAGGTAATCGGATGGAAAACTTAAATGGAAAATGTAAAGGTTTGAAATTGAGACGTATATTGTGTACGGACTGTATCTGTACCAATTGTGAATCAAAAATTACAAAAAAGGGCGATTCCACACTAGGGCCTGGCAGTAAGGGCCTGGCCTAACGTTAGAACTTCAAAAAATATCATAAATTTCAACATGCTTACAATAAGTCATAAGTAGTGTAATATTTTACTATGAGTATGATACCTAAATTTTAGGAAAATTATTAGTTTTACTTTTAACCAAAAATGAAGTCAGATATAGTTTTTTTTGGGGGGGAACAATGGAATTTTCAATAATTTTGCTTAAAAAATTGTCAAGTACAAACACTGCCTGAATGCTTGGCAAAGCATTAAGATTGAAAATATTGCAGGTCAATGGAATAATGTATCAGTGATGGTTCCAAATAATATCTACAACATTTTTATGATCCATAATAGGGGCAGCCCTGATTTTTCCGAACCTATTTTTGGCAATGTCCCGTACGACACATGAAAATGCAAAAGTTTTTCCTACAATTTCATTTTCGATGATGCAATTTCACAATGTCAGTTTCTCTTTCTTTGACCCATGGGTGATCGATTTATCCCATAAGGATCTAATCACTGCCCTTCATTTTTCAATAATTGTCCTATTAAAAGTTGTCCCGTATGACACAGTGTGTGTCGTACGGGACATGTCCTGTACCACACACAATATATAATGCATGTAATTGCAGGATTTGGATTCAGAAACTATAAATAGTACTAGTAGGCCTATTTAAATTCAAGTAATTGATTTGACATAAAGTGAACTGAAAAATACTTTTTTTTTATCTCCATAGAACATGAAATAGGTGATTCTAACCATTGTCATTGATTTCATGTAGGTGTATTCTTTTGTGAATCCCTTCAGCTAAACTGGTGATTTTCACTAGTCAGAGCAGGTTAATTTCTTTGTCACTGAGCATGAAACGAAAACCTTTATAATTGATTCACCTAGCCTGGAATAAGACTTCCTCTTGCATGCTAATGTGCAATTATTATAAGATGTAAAAAAAAAAAAATTACATATCAATAAACTATTTGGACTTCCATTGATGATCACTAATTTTTTTTATATACAGTATTGAAACTCCTTACTTTTTTCAAGTTGTAAAAAAAAATCTGGAAAATAAGACAAACCATGCGCGACCCCAAAAACACGTAAAAAGGATGTCTTTTCCAAGATAGGGCACGTTACATACGTACAAGTGTTTCAAGTGATGATGTGACTGAGATCGTTCGATCGTCGCCATGTTTCTTAATTGCAGCTTGAGCATACGAAGCGCCAGCCAACCATGTTCGTGTTACCATTTTCAGTTCATCATAAACCGAAAATAAGGTTTATCGCTAATAAGAATCGCAATGCATCATGGGATCGAAAAAGGGGCTCGATCCCGTGATGCATTGCGGTTCTGATTAGCGATATACCTTATGGTAACCCGATCTTGATTGGCTAGCGCATTCGGCGCTCCGAAACTACCCGGAAATCAATGACTTTGTGCATGTAGTGATAGATTCTACAAACTCACGAACACGATGTAATATCGACGCTACTTCGTAAGATTTTGACGGAAAAGCAAGAAGTAATCCAAATTTGCTTACCTGTGTGATATTGGTAAGAAAACAGATTTTCTGAGAATACCTTTCATAATTAATATGAAATATAGGAAAGTGGAATTCTAGGTCGATTTTGGTACGAGGTGACAGAGTATTGCAGACTTGTTTTGATGGATTACTGCGTGGGGCACGGGAGGCTCGCACTGCGCATGCTTACTATATTTTCATTCATAAGTTTGCTTGCGGCGCAGTGGCTGGATGATGTCACCTATGGGATTTTTCCACCAGTCATATTGCCACAGGCCTAGTGGGAGGTGGGGCTGTACTATTAACCCAATCAGGTAGAGGTAAAACCGACGGCAGTGACATAACAATAAAAATATCGTTGTCCTTGTTTAGGGGGTCAATTCAGGGAATACTTGCCAAGAGTATCGTTTTATTTTTTCAATACTTGTTAAGGGTAGGGTTTCACACGCCAATATACTTGTTAAGGGGTGCATTTTCAGAATATGGAAAATACGTGTTTAGGGTGCTTTTCGAGACCCCATGGTCGCGCATGGTATCCACTCGTCAATGGAAGTGGCCCCCCCCCCCCAGGGTTGTTCCGCTGAACTCCGTTGGCTCCACTCACCAAAATACAGAGACCGAAGTTCTAGCTCGATCTGTACAGGGGACTCAATGGCCATATGTTTATATTAAGTTCGGATAAAGCAGGGAAGTGAAATTGCGCGACAGCGGAAGTAAGTCACTGTTTTTTCCCCTTTTAAGTTTATTTTTCCCCCGTTTTGGTGCATTTCATGCCAAAACGGAATAATCTTTATTTTGGTACAGTTCTTTTTACATATTTTTATGAAATAAAGACAAAAATCGATGAGCCCCGTCGGGGGGATTTTGCATTGTTAACCCCCTAATGGTGGCTGCATGATAGCAAGCCGTCTGTGTACGAGGAGAAATAAAAAAATTTAAAAAATGTTAAAAACTTCTCGAAACAGACGGCTGCCAGCTGTCTACGTTAGCGCCCGTTCCGAATAAATCTGATATTCTCAACAAGCATCATGATATCAGCATTTTGCAAGCAGATATCATAAAAAATGTGAGTTAAATGTGGTACTGACTGATTCTATAGCATTTTGTCGTCAATCTGATATAAATATCTCACCTTTTGAGCTTGAGTTTTTGTTTGTAATCTCCACAAAACTGGTCCGCGAAGTAAGGTCACACTTTTTCAGAACGGTGCGCCTTCGTCGATCGGAATAGAATTTTGAGATCGCGATACCACCGAAACCCCTTGACCTACTTCACATTTTCGTCAATGAATTTGTAGTTTAGGATCTTGCCGTCAATGTGGTAAATATTTATTGAATTGGTTTTGTATAAATTGTGAATATTTTGTGAACAAATTTAAGCCTGATGAATATTTTTGAAAAGTCCGCAAAGTTTGGACACCCCATCATACTGCACTGTCCCAAAAAGTACAGTCAAAGCCTCGAGCAGATTTAAAAAAATCAAAATTTAGTCAAGTGAAAGTTAGAAAATTTCATGATATGATTTAAAATATATTGAACCATTAAGATAATTTTTAATTTTGCAATGTCGACATAAATTTAAAAATAAAATGATAAGTCCACCCGAACAATTATGAATTAATCGATAATTATGATAATTGGTTGAATTGAACCAAGAAAAATTCAAATTCAAACAGATTCGAGTCTTAAATTACTCATTAGAGGCCTAATGTTAGATCTCGATCTAACCTACTACACTGATGAATAAGGCCTAAGGGAATACATGTACCTGAATTAAAGTAATAGAATGCTAAAACTCCTGTTATTTTCACAACGGGTATTATGGGTAACGAGGGCCGTATAGACCAGTGATATTGTGCAAGGCCATTTCTTTTCCCTTATCACTGAGTTGTGCATATAACTGTTTTTCTTTTTTAATAAGTGAAATTTAAAATGTCATAACTTTCTTAGTTTCTTATTTTACATCCGATTTTGATGAAATCGAACAGCACTAGTTTGGTTTTTCTTTATCCATTGATTCAAATTATCTTTTTTCTAGGGTGGACTTGACCTTTAAAAGCCAAATGAATATCAATATGACTGCATTAGTACATAATTTCGCAAAACTGTTCCTAGTTTAATGAAAATCCATGTTTGGTTATTAAAGTGTGGGTGAGCAGTGTGATACACATTACATGTGACTCTAGGATTGGCATATGTTACAGGAGAATGAAACCCAAAATTGAATATCACATAATATCATTGATAAGTACATGAAAATCAAAATGAATCCACTTATACCCCAATCTGATTTCCCAGTATTGAGTACCACCTCTTCAAAGTTGGGCTTCTTCAGGTTCGAAGTCTCTGAATGGAGATCGCCATTGTTGTGGGGTTCGTTCAAAATTGTGACGTCAGCGACGAACAACTGCTCTTGGTAGTACCGGTACTTCCATGTGCATAATGCATAGCTAGCTATACGGGCTGAAACCGCCCTCAAGTTTGCATAATATAGATACTTTTTTTTACCAAAAATAAATAAAATATACACAAAACACTTGAAAATATTATTAAAAAGCTATTTAAATTATTCTATGGTTTAAAAACACAAATTGATGAGTTTTGATGAAAATGTTTATATATTTATTTACGATATCCAAATTGGCATATTTGACAAAGCTAAATTTGTACGTACTGTATGGACGGTCATATACCCTGAACCGAGTGATCGTGTTATGTTGGAAGTTTGGTTATTTATCCTGATTGAATATCGTGAAATTGTTGATTGTGCTACAGTATATTTCTATATCTAAAGTTGTTTATTATTTGTTACCGTCGATTTTAAATAAAACAAAACTTATCGTGGACGTTTGTATTGAAATGGAAGGCCCGAGAGCCTACGACTTCGAGCCACAATACTCGGCTGAAGAAATCGCTCAATGAGCAGAGCTGGAGGCACGGTCAGCAGCAGCCACCCATTTTTATTTTAGATTTCTAGTCTCTTCTGCGGATCATGAATTCGGTAAAAGCTAGCTGCATTTTGTCCCCTTTTCTGATCAATTTCGGCAGCCATACGCCTGGCGGTATACCATCCTGATCAGCATTGGCCCATGTGTTTTACGCTAGCAATCACAGGTGCGCGCCGGGGTCGGACACCGAGTTGTTCGTCGCTGACGTCACAACCCCCATGGAGATATGGGGAGTATGAGCAAAATGGCGACCTCCACGGGTCTTTGGAATATCAAAATATTGATAACTTTGACTTGGCATATCATGGGAAATAGGAAACCGTTCTGCCTTATTTTGATTTTATTTTGATTAGTGAAATGTAATCGGCTTATGACCAGATAATAAATCTATCCAGTTTCATTTTCCTTTAAATATTGAAAGAAATATGGTGCAAGTACATGTATCTACAGATTTGGTTTTGGGATCTTACAGCATAAAGATGGCTATGAAGCCGTTGCCCGTACATACCAGATCGTACATGATTTAATAGTTATGACCTCTTCGATATTGGAAATACCCGTTCAATATATAATTAGGATGGATTAACACAAATATGATGAATCATGTGGTAAAATGTTTTCACTTCATAAATACTCTTTAAGTGTTCGATGTTGATACCTCAAAGTGATCACCATTTCTTCCTATAGCATTTTCAATGATGGACAAGTGTTATATGTTGCCGTCTTTAAAATTGTCTAAATTTCTGAAATATGTTTTTGAAATAAATCAAAATCAGTCACTAGAAGAATTTTATTTTGTGAATATTAGGTATCGTATACAATATCTTCAGATCAATATATTGGTTTCATCCTAAAATATTGCATCAAGACTCAATTTTGCTTCTATTGATCTATTTCTTAACATTTTTAAAATTTGATTTTAACAGCGGCTAAACAGTTTATACGAGCGTCATCATGTGCTCAGTATTCATCAGGAAACACTCCCAAGATAACCACACATTACACAGTCATCCCAAGGGACACTGATGAAAGATGGAAAGGTAATGTAGTAGTCGTTAAACACTGGTGTTTAAAAAAACAAGAATATAATTCAAACCTCTCGGCCATAGTAATTTGTTAAAAAGCATTGATAAATGTGTCTGAGGAATTTTACTAACTTAAGTTAGTGTAATTTGCAGTTTGGAGATACTGTATTATGTGGTTCAGGGAGATAAGGGTTACAAGTATGACCCTCATTTGACCAGAAAAGTCAGTATATCATCTACCATAAATTACTGTCAAACAATGTTCTCATACCCCTTTCATGCCTCTATTCATAGTATAAAGGCAATATTTATTGGAACTGGGAAACAAGTTGGTTAGTGTTCGATTTCCATCAAAATTTGGATTACGCAGCTAACATCATTTCTATTTGAACACTAACGAATGGGAAATAAGACAAATAAAGAAGACTATTCATACTAGAAAAGATATTAAGTATTTTATGACAGCTATTTTACCTATTTCCTTTTGTTGTTAGGTAATTGGGTCCCATCATTGCAGGATGATGCATTGGTGGAGCAGAAAAAAAATGTGTCCTCTGTATGCTTTCTTAACCTGGGTTTAAATAATTTTTTTAGGGTCATTTGTTGAATATGCAATGTTTAAATAGTGATGTACATGTACAAAGTATTAAAATAAATAATATGCTTTGATATTGATTCAGATGTGGAAATGGAACGCTATGGTGATGAGGCTGATGTAGTGATAGTAGGAGGTGGACCTGCAGGGTTGTCAGCGGCGATACGTCTGAAACAGCTCAGTCAAGAGAAAGGAACAGATCTCAGGGTGTGCGTGGTGGAAAAATCTGCTGAAATAGGTGAGATATCTAGCAAAAGTACAAAGTTACTTATCATTACAGTGCTTTGAAATAATAACATTGGCATGACAAGAAAGGAGTTTATATGTCATCTCCTTCGTCAAAATTTGTGCAATTCATATTATATGATATTTTTAGTGTAAGGTTTACGATGCAGAATGATATACTGTACAAGCCAGTTCTCAACATGTTTGGCAGAACATGAGTTGCTCAGATCACTGATGTACATGTATAGATGGATGTGGCTTGGCCGCTTAGGTTTTCATGACCAAGAGAAAAAAAAAGAAAACAAGGAGAAAATATAGAAAACAAAATAATGAAATTTGAAACTTTTCTTTTTATCATAAGGTCAAAATCCATCACAAATTTAAATTTTCATTTAAAAATGGGGGGAAAATTTGCTTGCTCAGATGAATTTCCTTGTTTTAATTCCCAAAACAATTTGATTGTATTTTGGGGACATACTGATATAATAGGACTAATAGTTTGTTTTGGGTAGTCACATATCTGTTATTATAAAGAGGTTAGGAAGGTCATATTTTGATTTTAATTTTCCTAATTCTGTGATAGTAATGAATAGTCTTTATCTTTCATTTCACATATTTTATGGTATGATTTTCATTTATCTGACAATTACTTTAAATGAGAGTTCACATACATTAACAACATGTAATTTCAAAGTTGTAAACTGTGTCAGGGTCATTAGTTCTATTATCTCAAAGATAACTTGATGTGAGACACACCAACTACTCAAAACAATTATAGTTGTCTGTCATTCTTTTGATTTATTTATCGCCCAAAATAGACATTTTGTTATTTTCCAGTGCTGCAAAAATGAAGGGAAAAAATCTTACACACTTGTTTCAGGCTGTGTATTAAAACAAACCAAATATCATTGTCTTTGTCAGGTAGATTAGGAGTATTTGTGGGTACTGTGCAAAGTCCATTCCCTAAATTTAGCTGAGCTTGTCTTTTTAGTGCCTTATTCCAATTGATATACAGTCCATATTATGTGTGACCATGGAGTTACCTCACATCAGTGCCACAGAGTCTGTGTTCATATACCACATTCAGTTTTCTGGAAAAGAAAAAGAAATGAATTAAACAGCAATTTTCATTATTGCAATTTTAATTGAGAATGAGATCGACTTAAATATATTTCAGCTTGAAAACTGGCAATGATGAGAAATATCACCGTAGCTGTAATATTGTTTCAATGATTGAGTAGGAGCGAAAAAGAAGAAAAGATAAATCTTTACTCTGGTCTTCTGTACAACATGACATTACAAATATTTTGTTTATTTGGAATTATCTATTCAAAACTGATGATTTTTTTAAATTCTTTTTCTTCTTTTAGATCTTTTCAGTACTAAAATGCTTTCAATCTTGACAAAAATAATGAAGAACACTTAACTTTTTATAATATTTACATTCTTGATAAGTTACAAGCGATATATAATAGGCCTACTATGTTTTTATTTCATTCCCACCAACTGATATCCATGTCTTGTTTCAGGTGGTCACACATTGTCTGGTGCTTGCTTGGAACCCCATGCTTTGAATGAACTCATCCCAGACTGGAAGGATAGAGGAGCACCTCTCAAGACGGAGGTGAAAGAAGATAGGTTTTCTTTCCTCACAGAGAAATCTCGCATTCCAATACCTGTGCTTCCTGGTGAGTTGATTGATAAACCATTTTGATAAGTGTCAAAAAACTTACTTTAAGATCCTTTACCTGTTTATGAAATATGAATGTATTATAAACCTTGAATACAGCAGTTCTTTGTATTTCCTGTGAAAGTTGTTTACCCCATTTATATATGTGATTTATGTATGCTATGATTGTTATTTTTATGATTACTATCATCATCACCACATATAGTAGTAGTAGGAGGAGGATGAGGAGTCACCCATCTCCCATCTTGTGTTTGTAGAAGATTACTGGGCTATTCCACGGTTACTCACGTTACATTTGGAGACACCTTGACTCATACTTGGAGCTGTAACTCCATTATTATTGATAGGAACTAAACATCTCTTTATCACAACATAGTACGCAGTCTGACTATCCTTTGTATAAAAACAAAACTTGGGAAATTTCATTATGCTCCTGGCAAATCTTTGAAATGTGTCAGTTACTCATGTTACATGATTTGGACATGCATAAAATGAAAAGGGGACAAAAGTGAAAAGTGTCCTCATGCAAGGCTTTTATGAAAGTTGATTATATCCATTTCAAAGAAGTATATTAGGGAGACAAGTTTGTATATAATTAAAAAAATAAAGAACACATGGTTTTTACTAGGGGTGCAGATAAAGTGGTTACTCACGTTACGGTTCAGATGGGCTATATGTACAAAGACACATTGAGATCATGTCCACCAACCTATGGAATTGCCCACTGCATCTCTTCCTTGTGGTTTGAAGAGTTAGTTGTTGAACAAGAAATTGTAAATCATATGAAAGAGAGTTAAATCAAAATTAAAGTTTTCAGTGCTTGATCAATACAACATCTGTAGCTTAAACCAAAAAAGAATCCCTCAAATTTGTTTTTATCATTGAAAATGGTGTTCATTTTATATTTATACTATTCATTGTTTTCATAGATTGAAGACTTTTTTCTGATTGTTCTTGCTTCTTTCCTCTCAGGCCTACCAATGAACAATCATGGTAACTACATTGTACGTCTTGGTAACTTTGTACGTTGGCTTGGTGAACAAGCAGAGGAACTCGGTGTAGAGATTTATCCAGGGTATCCAGCAAGTGAGGTCAGTACAGTTACATCAGTTTCATTGGATTTAAGTAAGCCTAGATTCAAGTCAAATTTTGAAGGTCCTAGTGAGTGATCATTTTGAGAAAAAAAATCTTTAAGCTCAATCATCATAAAGGTTTTGACATATTTTTTAACTAAGTGATAAAAGCTAGCAGTAACCCTGAAAAACCGTGAAAACTTGTTCTATCATATTTTGGATAAAAGACCCACTGATGTCAGAAAACCTTGCTAGTTTTGATACTTAACTGATAAATTTATCACTTTCTACAGTCATTCTTGGTACATGATATTGTATGTAATATGTTTGTCATTTTGTCCAATTTGGTCATTTATAAAAATCATAATGTGGATATTTCATCGTAATATTCATTTCTTTGTTTATCTTTTCCAGCTGTTATACCATGAGGATGGTAGTTTAAAGGGTATAGCAACTAGTGATGTAGGTGTGGCCAAAGATGGCTCTCCAAAGGTAAGTAAAAGATGCTCAAGGTCTTATCAAGCAAGCAAAGTGGCTGTGCTAAGTAATAGTAATCATGATAACAGTATAGCAAATCTTATTTGCAGCGTATATCATCCCCCCCCCCAAAAAAAAAAAAAGATGTAGGAAAACAAAGAGAATGAGAAAAGAGCAATAAACACTTCTTCGATATATCGTCATACAATTCGAATATTATGGAAGAAATGTGTCTATGAAAGATCCTTGATGTTTTATCTGTCAGTCTACTTTAAGGACGTTCCACAGTTATATTTGTGCGCATTATGATCTGCGCATAGTTTACACTCTGCGCGCTGACGTCACAATGGATGAACAGGTGATTAATTAGCTGCGGGTATGAGCTGATTTTTCTCATCTTCTGCACTTTAACTGCAGATCCGATACGTTATTTCATGAAGCTAAAAAATTGAATTATTCCATGGACCATTCAAAAAAATATTCTCTACAATTTCAAAATACTTAACTCTGCAGTGCTGCCAAGAATCACGAATATTAGCCCGAGTTTGAATAAATGGTAGAGTGGTTTTGATTTTTTCTTCACATAGATACTAAGCATTCGGCCCATTTTTGGTGTTTTAAAAAGCACATTTGCTCTAATAAAAATGCCGATAGTTTAAAAACAAGCACATGAACCCCTATTTTTTTATGTTTGTACCTCTTAGGTATACCTTCCTCTACAACTCTGCAAATTTTGGTGAAAATGACATGGATTTTGAATAAAGTGCAGCATTTATTGTACGTTTGTAGTTTGTTACTGAAATTTTACATTTTTTAGATTGGGATTTTGTTATCTTTTACGCCATTTTTAAGAACTGACAGTGCTGTTAAACTTAAAATTGCAAACAAATAGCACTATTAATAGATTCTCCATTCTAACGATACAATTATTAACTCTCTTGCGAAATTTGATGACTTTTTCATGTATTTTGAATGATCAATGGAGGTTTAAACTCATTGTAGTAATCTTGGGCGGTCTAAAAATGCCAAATTCTTTTGAATGCGCAATTCTTAAGAACATCAATTTGGGTGAACTTTGAAGCTCTATAGCAAAAAATCAAGCACATGGACCTATGTTAATTTTTGCATATTTCGAATATTAAGGTTCTAAAGTATCTATGTGCAAAGTTTGGTGAAAATGACATGGATTTCACTTTAACTGTGGAACGTCCTTAAATCACCTGATAATTAATTTCAGAACTCTAAACTGCCCATTGAAATGATCTTGAAAGGACTGTGAGGACGGCAGTAAGTCTATTTTCAAATGTGGCCAACACCACACTGTACTTTATGGTCCCATATTGGAGCAGGGCTGACACTGCCATTAGAGAACTGACCCCCTCCCTTGCTAAGGCTGATCGTGTGTTAAAGTGTTTAGTGTCAAATAAAAACAAAAGGCCAAAAGTAAGGCTGATGACTGTGAGCTCTGCACAGGTGAAGGATAGTAATTTTCTTGAATGCATTGAAATCAACAATAAAAAAAAATTGTACAAAGTTATCTGATAACATCCTCTCCATCAGTAGAAATGTTCGAACTCAGACTAAAAACCTTTCCATTAATTCCCATACTTCCATTAATTCCCATACTTCAAGCATTTTATAAGCTCTTAATTACAGCGCAGAAGAATATATGCACATAGATTCTGCACTATTCAAATCAGTATGTTATTGTTTATTGTTAATAATATTAGTGGGGCACATTCCAACAATTCACTACTACAATGCCAGTACCTGATTTTAGCATTTGATGATGCTCACTTTCCTATCAATTGTTTTCTCCAATCACAGCAAACTTTTGAGAGGGGGATGGAACTCCATGCGAAGGTTACAATATTTGGAGAAGGGTGCCATGGACATCTTGCCAAACAACTCTACACTCAGTTCAATCTGAGAGAAAACTGTCAGCCACAAACCTATGCAATAGGCCTCAAGGAGGTAGGTCATATGACTAGCTGTTAAGTCATGTGATAAGTCCTATTGGGAACACTTACCATTATACTAATGACATGTAGTGCCATGAAGGTTGGAAAGAATGTTGGTTTTAAAGGAAAGGGTGTAGAAGGGAACAATAAAAAAAAAGTTCTGATGGATAAAATATTATCTTATGTGTAAAAGGGAGTGGGTAGTGGAAATAGTAACCATAAATAACAGAGAAAGTAACCATTGAATAGTATTATAGTGTATTATGATCTTCTGGAAAATGATATTAATGTTGTCAATATATAAAGGGGAGTCGATGATGGAGATGTAGGAATGGATCAGACGGGATTTAATGAATTGAATAAAAACAATTACATAAGTAATTACATAGATTTTTGTTATCTCAATTATCATTTCCACATCATTTAAAGCATCTACTTGTATTGTGATCTGTTTCCATTCTATCTTCCTCTGTTGTTTAGCTATGGGAAGTAGATCCTAGCAATCACCACCCTGGCAGAGTGGAACACAGTATTGGTTGGCCATTGGTAAGTATCCTTCAGGAGAGACAAGTATTTGAGATATTGTATATATACTCTGTCTAAAGGTGATTGATATATTCTTCATGTGATATAAACTGAACAAATGAAATCAAAATCATTCTTTTAAGAACTCTTGTACAATGTAGACATTCAAATTTCATTGACTACTACCTTTACAGATAAAGTCAGATGGATGATAGGACTGCATGATGTTCAATACTCCTCGTCTCATCCCAACACTGATATGCCTCAAAAGTCACAATCAGAGAGCGGTGTATGCAAATAGATGTCGAGAGCTTTGTTCTATCACACCCTTTCTGTGTGTGACTACATTTTAAACCGATATAAGTCTCTATTCATTTATTCAATGTGGAAAAGTTTCCCTTCTCTGTGTATGTATCATACATTTTAAACTGATGTATGTTTTGATTCATCCAGTGAAACATAAATAGTAAAATATTCTTTTAGAATTTATTGTAAGTCCAGTTGAGCAGCTTCAAATTTGCATATAACTCTTAATTCCCCTTTCTCATTTCTAGAGCAAAAACACATACGGTGGCTCCTTCATCTACCATCTAGACGAAGGAACACCCCTTGTAGCAGCAGGGTTTGTAATTGGTCTGGACTACTCCAATCCTTATCTCAGTCCATTCAGGGAGTTCCAGAGGTTTAAGCATCATCCATCAGTCAAAGATACCTTCCAGGGTGGAAAGAGGATAGCATATGGTGCTAGGGCTCTCAATGAAGGAGGCTTCCAGGTAGGTTTACTATTAGGCTCCTTGAACATTTGTGTCCTACATGTTTTGTAAAAAAAAGCAGAAGGTTGGCTGTGATACGTTACGGCATATTAGTTCATCACTTGCCCTCTTCCGTAGACATTTTCGCAAGCATTGAAAATTGGTTCAACCCAGAATTTAAGAAAAATTAAAGAACTTCTTTGCTATGCATTTTGGGATTTTTTTACTCATCGGTCCATGTTTCTAATGATGTTTAAATAACATTTTTGTTTACAATTGTCACATTAGAGTGGGTATTAGTACCTAATACTTTGCATTGTAGTTGCTTTATTATTGGAAACTCTAGATGTATGTATGTACGTCTAACACCTTTATGTTGAACCTTAATTTATACTGAAATGGTTTTTCTATGTTTTGTTGTTCTTATGAATAGTTCATGAAGTGAAGTAGGAAAGGAGAATGATGGGATTGGGGATATCAATTGACCATTTCATAGAATTACCCTTGATCATTATTTAATAATTCATTTTCCTTTCATTGTTTCACTTTTTCATCAGTCAATACCCAAGTTGTCATTTCCTGGTGGTGTTCTAATTGGATGTAGTCCTGGTTTCATGAATGTACCAAAGATCAAGGGTACCCACAATGCAATGAAGAGTGGTATGATCGCTGCCGAGACTATCTTTGATCGTCTTACACAGGAAGATGCTTCATCTGAAACAGCAGGTGTGTATACTTAAATCATCACATTTCCATTGTGTAAATTTTTGTAAACATGTACAAAATTTTCCTACCTTGCAGTGATGATCCGACTCTTTTCATGAATAGCATTTTGTTTACATCCATTGAGCACGAATGTAATACTAGATACTGGTATCACCAACTGTGAAGCCAGTTTTATGTATATATTTCAAACTTTGCTTTTGAGAACATCAGCTTACTTATTTGCAAAAACTAATTTGCATGAAGTCTTTATTATTTAATCCTATTTATAACAGTATAAGTGTTTTACTAAACTGTTCAAAATCTTAAAGTGATAATTTTTTATAAAAAATATTTGTATTTGATTAAAAAGTTATGTATGTTTATTGTACCACTCTTCACTTAACTTTTTTTTTTTGGGGGGGGTGTTGCACTTTAAAGTTTGAAATGTATGAAATGCTTGGTAATATTGCATGAATGTGAAAAACAAACAATGTTTAATGTATAATGGTAGGGGCCTTTTCTACTAACAGTTGAGATTGATTAAAATCTATGTCAACTGTGGAAAGCCAGCAGTTATTTAGAATATGTGCACATTGTCCTGTTTGAAAGGAAAAGAGCAAGCTTGTTTATCAAATCATCAACAAATTCATCAGAATGTAATTTCTCACGAGTGCAGTCTGTTTTGGCAGATTACAAACTATGACAGCAGACCTTTTATCCTTCATTTGTTTAAATCATGGACAAAGTTAGATGTTGCAGGCTTCCTCTCCTTGAGACAATAAAAATCAATTATGAATGCTCCATTCAAGATGTGCAATGAATTCAATTCCTTCATTTTTTTGCAGGCATCAATGTGACAGAATATGAAGACAGGCTGAAGAGTAGTTGGGTTTGGAAGGAGTTGGTATCTGTCAGGAATGTACGTCCAGCTTTCAACAGTCCTCTAGGTCTCTATGGAGGAGTCATGTATACAGGAATCTTCTACTACCTTCTTAGGGGAAAGGAACCATGGACACTCAAACACCATGGTAGGTTCAGAGCCTTTCGACTCCATGGAAGGCAGGAACCTAGGGGCAGCCTTTTTAAACTTGATATTTTACAATAAATTTCTGAATAAAAATATTTCAAATGGAACATCAGAATGGTTCTTGTTCATGTAATATAATAAAATATGACATATCTTTGACTCTTTTTGGTATGGGATGTTCCATTTTAGTCTAAGAATTGCATTTATACTCCTTACATTGGTCAGATCTCATTCATGAGGCATGCTCTACCATGTATTAATTACTGTGATTACACTTTAAATATCATAAGTGTGTTGGCACTTGGGCATGACTTTAGTTCATATTTAACTCTTTGTTGTTAAACACCCCCACCCCTACTGTTATTTAAGATAAAGAAATAAAATATAAGTCAGTTAGCAATACAATAATGCTACCATCAGTTTTATATTTTAGTTCTTAGTTTACCATAGACCTCATGAATTTCAATTGGGATCGATTTCTTTTATGTCACACAGCCTTGAATTGAGAAGTTATTATTATCAATGAATTTATTTTATTCCCTCTGCTTCCATTGACTCACAGGCAAGGATGCCGATTCCCTGAAGCCTGCTGCTGAGTGCACCCCAATAGAATACCCCAAGCCAGATAATGAGATCAGTTTTGATCTTTTGAGTTCTGTCGCCCTCAGCGGTACGAACCATGAAGGAGATCAACCAGCCCATCTTACACTCAAGGATGATAGCATCCCAGTCAATAGGAATCTAGCCATCTATGATGGGCCTGAACAGAGGTTCTGTCCTGCAGGTCAGTTAGTTTTTAAGAAGATTCCTTTTCATTATGGGGACTAATTTAATTCAGTTTTTTGTTGTTGCAAACTTAACAAAATCATTCATTATTCAAATGGTTTGAGAGCTCACTTTCAAGTTTCCATATATGGCAACACTGAGAGGCATAGTGCACTGTCACTTAAAGGAAACAAAAACCCAAAAGAGAAGCATCTTATTGGAAAGGGTAAATCAAGAGGAACAATTTAAAACAAGTTGCATCAAAATTGGTTGTGAAATAGGCAAGTTATGGACGTTTTGAAATTCTTGTACTTTCTATGGGTATCCTCAAATTGGCAAACATACTTCAAAATGGCTGATTTTGTGGACAACCCTCCATTTGTTTTGTTCACAAATTTTCAGATTTTCCCCTTTATTTTACATATTTCACATCTCCTGACCTTGACATATGTGGTGTGAATATATTATATATTTTCCCATGACAGACATTATGCTCAGAATGAGGCAAAATGCAATTTTAAAGATAATAGGGAAAATCTGAAAAAAAATTGTGTATAAAACAAATGGAGAGTTGTCCACAAAAATCAGCCATTTTGAAGCATGTTTGCCAATTTGAGGATCCCCATAGAAAGTACAACAAGACTTTTAAACATCCATAACTTGCTTATTTCACAACCAATTTTGATGAAACTTGTTTTAAATTGTTCCTCTTATTTTACTCTTTCCAATAAGATTGCTTCTCATCTTGCGTTTTGGTTTCCTTTTGTCAATACAGATGCAGTGACCAAGTTTATCTGCTGAGCTCAGTTCTCCTGGTTTATGCTTTCTTGTCAATATATATTTCTATCTTATCTTTTAATTGACAAATTATCACTCTTTTCATTTCAGGTGTATATGAGTATGTCCCGACAGAGGATGGTGATGCGATGAGACTACAGATCAACGCTCAGAACTGTGTCCATTGTAAGACGTGTGACATCAAGGATCCTAGTCAGAACATTAACTGGGTAGTTCCAGAAGCTGGAGGTGGACCGGCATACAGTGGCATGTGATTCCAATGCATGTACATCTAGCATCACGGGAGCATTTCATGAAACACATAGTCAGTGATTTCACTGATAATTGTTAAAAGCTACTGAAATCCTTGCTTCTGATTGGCTCAGATCAAATGAGTCAATGAAAACCATTGACTATTCGTTAATTCAACAATGTCTGGGGACTTTAAGTGAGAATTCGAAAGAAATTGCAGTGGAAAAGGCCTCTTCATATCGTGTTTTGTTCAACCCAGGAAAAACAGGAAACAGGTTTACAAAAGCTCTGGGATTTTGAAGAAGTCTGAAGTGCACAGGTCAATTGATTGTGACATTCACTTGTCATTGTTTTGTATTCAATCAGATGGAATACAAGATGCAATTAATTCTGGCTAGGGCAAGTGTTATAGCTTGCCCTACTTTTATGCATTTCACATATTGATCATTGAAATCTCATTAATATGAAGGTTGGCAGTTTACTGAATAATCAGTTGATTTGTACATCAAAGAACTATCGGGTAATATCATGTTCTTTTTCTCTCATTATTCATTTGACAATGAGTAGCGTCCATCTGAAAATTTGTTGAAAAGTCCAGAGTCCAATCTTACTGCATTTCATTTCAATAAGTAGTCACAGTTTTTTTCAAAGGTGTATGATTGGTTCTATCCTTGGGGGAAAATCTTCAATCCAACCATCTCTTATAGTCATCTAAATCTTTATTTTACTAGTTTTATATGGAAGTACCAATTTAAATGCAAATCATTTGGAATGGAATAACTTAAGAAGGCACTAGACTGTTTGATTTTGTAATTCAGTTATACACTTTTCAAAAGTTGGAGGATATAGGTCCATGAACTAGTTGACAAAAAATTGCTTGTTCCAGAGTATGTTCAGCAATAACCCTTCTCTTTTCAATTATAAATTTATGACAAGTTGACAATTCTAATGGGATGATTTCTGTAGCTGACATCAGTATATTTGTTATTAATAGGATTTATAGAATAGAAGGGCCAAGTGGTTTTGTACTAGGGGCATCAATTGAGATCTATCTGACATGAGTATTTACAGATCTGTCTCACAAATTTTGTTTCATGAAGTTGTTCGGAAATTACGAATAGGGTGATTCCATACGTGTCGTACGGGACATTTAGAGAACATTTGACAGTTTTTTGACACGAAAAACAAAAAATATTCCAGTAACTAAAGGTGATCATCAAGTACTACCAGAGTGTTAGGAAAACCAAGACTTAACATGACTTGAATTCACATCCTGTATAATACAGATTTAAAATAAAAATGTGTCGTACGGACGCAGAAAAAGTGGCTTTTTTCGAAACCTCAAGTTTGAACTCTAAAGTCTGTGAGTTGGACAGATAATTTTCATAGAAAATGAACTCAAATTGATATTTAATTACCCAAGAACAAACACATCTATGAAAGAAATCAAAATAAACATTCATGAATGAATAAAGCAAATTACAATTTTCAAGAACATTGTGGCGTACGGGACACTCAAAATGTGTCGTACGGGACACTTGTGTGTTGAACAGGCACTTGCGTGTTGTACTGGACAGCCTGTATAAAACAATGAACTTTTTATCGATCAGAAGGGGAGCATTGCCCCTAAATTCTTCCTTTTTAATGAAAAGCCTTTTAATAAGTAGTCATTCAGGACAATATAATTAAGTAACCTCAATATATACAATCGGGAGCAATATATTATCTTTTTTTTCACGATGGGAAATGTACAATGGTTCACAGCATTTTTACGAGCTGAAAAACTTGAGGCTTGGTGAGAAGTTATGTATTAGTGAATTAATTGATGATTTCCAATACACTATTTAAACAATGAATGAATGAAACTGTTTGTGTAAATTATGGGGCTAAAATGTTATGATTTTTCATATAGAATGTATATATACATGATATATGTCACAACTGTCACTTGAAATTCCACAAAATGTTTTTTTTTTTCTAAAATAATGCGATTCTACTTTTTCAAACCTTTCTGCATTTCATGAAACTATATGGTTTGTCTTTTTTTCCAGACTTTTTATTCAACTTGAAAAAAGTAAGGAGTTTCAATACTGTATATAAAAAAATTATTGATCATCATGGGAAGTCCAAATAGATGATTGATAGGTAAATATTTTTTTTTACATCTTATAATAATTTCACATTAGCATGCAAGAGGAGGTCATCTTCAAGGCTAGGGTGAATCAATTGTAAAGGTTTTCTGTTCATGCTCAATGACAAAGAAATTAACCTGCTCTGACCAGTGAAAATCACCAGTTTAGCTGAAGGGATTCACAAAAGAATACGCCTACATGAAGTCAATTAAAATGGTTAGAATCACCTATTTCATGTTCTATGGAGATAAAAAGGATACTTTTCAGTTTACTTTATGTCAAATCAATTACTTAAATTAAAATAGGCCTAATATTTATTGTTTCTGAATCCAAATACTGCAATTAAATGCAGTATATATTGTGTGTCGTACGGGACAACTTTTAATAGGACAATTATTGAAAAATGAAGGGCAGTAATTAGATCCTTATGGGATAAATCAATCACCCATGGGTCAAAGAAAGAGAAACTGATATTGTGAAATTGCATCATCAAAAAAAAAAATTGTAAGAAAAACTTTTGCATTTTCATGTGTCGTACGGGACATTGTCAAAAATAGGTTCGGAAAAATCAGGGCTGCCCCTATTATGAATCATGAAAATTGGTGTAGATATTATTTGGAACCATCAATAATACATTATTCCATTGACCCGCATTATTTTCAATCTTCTCGTGCTTTGCCAGTATTGAGTAATCGTTTCAGGGGGCAGTGTTTGTACTAGACTATTTATTTAGCAAAATTATTGAAAATTGAAAATTCCATTGTTTCCCCCCCAAAAAAAACTATATCTGACTTCACTTTTGGTTAAAACTCATAATTTTCCTAAAATTCAGGTATCATAGTAAAATATTACACTACTTATGAATTATTGAAAGCATGTTGAAATTTATGATATTTTTGAAGTTCTAGTGTGGAATCACCCAATAGCTTTATGCAGGACTCTTGACCCTTTCTACTGCTGTATGAGATATCCATATGTAGCAGGCTTAGCACCTCTAAGAACATGTTCCAGCTGTACGTTAAGTCATGCATGAATTTGTGTGTTACTTACAAACAGCTTTATGAAACACCCACTTGTTATATGAGAATATAAGTAGTTTACACTGCATAGCAAGTTTCTTTCTCAAATGATAAAATTTATTCTTTTGACATACATGTACATGTAACACTCGTACTTGAAATCCTTAGACCTTTAGTAATGTATTTCATATTAAGTGCATGAAATTTGAATACCGGTAAGTAATCCTAAACTTGTGTATTGTGACAGGAATTAGGGAGGACTTGTGTATCATCATGAAGAACATGGGCACCGTTGTAATGTATTCTTGCAAAACGCACAATTTGTTTAATGTATTTTGAAGCCGTTATGGAGTTAATGTCTTTATGACTTTTAATGTAATAGTGATTGCATGAATGTTATTCATGGACCATTGTATATAAATTCAAAGAAGTTATATGTTTTGTGCACTTATGATTCAATGAGAAATCAAATATATAATGTATAGCTGTATCATACTAAAATGATTGTTTGAAGGCAATAAAGCTGTTTCACCTGATTAAATCCCTTTGTTTTGCTGTTCATTTGTTTGATTAATGAGATGCAGAAGCCTCAATTTACTTAGGCAGTTGCAAAATGAGCCCAAATTTATGCCAATTTGATTGAGTGCATTTGATTTATGGCATGTACTGAGAAAGTAATGAAAGAATGCTCCCGACACATTTAACCTGACATTGAATTAAAAATTGTATATTTGTTACTATTCTGAGTAAACAGATGTCATGTAAGACATGATCTTGACATAATAGCAAGGAGCATGGATATTGTGGACATTCCTTGTCTGAATCAACTCGTAGACCTTTCTCAGAGTACATGCTAAATCAAGTGCACGTAATACGTAAGCCACAGTTACTACCTTACACCACACTTCTATGTAATGCCAGTTGCCAATTTTGTTATGAATCAATAAAAAATGTAAGACGAATCTCATTGAATTCTTAGGCATGCAATTTGAATCAAGATGAACCTCTCGCCAGAGAAGTGTGGAACAAAATTGAATTCTAAAATTAAACCTGGCTTTAATGAAGAGACCACTTTTCATGTTAAGATAATAGCTTTCCTGACTGCATAATGACATGCCATTCACTGCTCAGAACTCCACTCAGGAAACATTCATGCTCAACTGAATATCTAGAGGAGTAACATATTTCCTTTTTCTTCCCCCAAGTCCTGAATGGATAGGTCAGTCGTATTTGCACATATTCAGAGTCTTATTGGTGCTGTTTTACTGCAGCATATTCAGTGGAACAGTGGTGTCCATTAAAAAAACAACTATATTCATGTAATTATATTCCAGTTCCCAGGACGGGCAAGTCCATCCCAACAAAAAGTTGACGTGAAGAAAAGGGAAAAAATCCAACAAAGCATTTATTGAAAATTTGATCAAAATCTGATGTAAAATAAACAATGACATTTTTAAATTTCGCTGAATTTCACAAAATAGTTCTATGCACAACCTGGTCAGGATGCAAATGAAGGGACTGATGTCAATGTCACCCACTCACCATTTCTTTTGTATTACCAGTATATATATCAAATATTCAAATTTGTTCCTCTTTCTCATGTGAATCAAATTTCCCTTTCCACATGAAATTCCCAGTTATAACATTTTATGGTTCAGTAAAAGTTGGTCTTTATTGTTAAATATGTTAAAATTAAAATATTGTAATAATTCAAACAAAAATAAAAATAAATATTGACTGAGGGACATCATTGAATCTCTTATTTACATGTAACTGAACTGTTTTGTGGAAAGTAGCCAAACTTTAAAAATGTCAAATCTCTCAATATTTTACATCTGATTTTAATTTTTAAGCGGTATGCTTGTTTTTTCTCTATTGATTCCAATCAACATTTTTTGGGTTGACTTGACCTTTAAGGATTTTTTTACCCGATTCATATTTCTTTAAAACCAGACCCACTTATTTCAATGGGGCCAAGAAGGTAATCATCACCAAATTTGTGTTATGGAGTTTTTCAGCATGCTCTACTGGTAGATGTATAAAAAAATCTTTGGCGACATCTCTAATTCTTCGTATAATTATTGCTCCCAGGTCAGCATTTATCTTCATAATCTGAATTGATTCATTCTATTATAGTTTCATTTCAAATTTTTTTGACCCAATTTTATTGTATTTCTCTTCTAAAGCCCCTATCTTTTGTTTTACAAAAAGTGAGATAATTTAGTACTAATGTAGACTAATGTGCATGTAATGTGATTAACAATGTGACCAAGTTCATTGTAATTTGTATTCCATTTTAACCCTAAAATGGCCAGGGGGGGGGGGGGTTGAATCAACCCCCCCCTCAACATTTTCTGCGATCATTCCGCCGCGCGAATTTTTTTGACCACGTCACTCTCAGAGTTTATACTTTTAAGTCTCGCGCATCTTTTAAGACCAAATTTACAATGCCCGGGTACGCGGTTCCGAAATTGCGCAACATTTTGTAAGTGCATGTCAGACCAAAAATTGTTCCAAAACGTGATTTTGTGTACAAAGTCAATGCAAATTGAGTTTTCTCATCTTATTCATAAAGATATGATTATTTTTACTTTAAACAGCTGAAAGCAATTGATTTTAGCATAATTATGCTTCAAAAAGGTTGTGCAATAAATCTGGTGAAAAAAACAAAGAAAAACAAAAGGTTGAAAAACAAAGAAATACATAAGAAATTCATAAAACAATAAAATACATAAGAAATTGATTTCCAAACCAAAGTTTTTTCAATTGCCATTGTTAAGAATGCTACAAGGAATATTTTTACCAAAAATTAGCATTCTAGGAGCTTTATTTAGTGAATTAGAGCAAAAAGTATGATTTATGCATAAATTAGCATAATTAATTCATATAAAATAAAATCTCATTATTTTGGAAAATTCTACCATACAGCCTTGTAGATTACATCGCACACTACCAGCGTGCAAATTTTTGCGGCACTCGGCGGCCAAGATCTCAGGGGGGGGGGGTTTGAATCAACCCCCCCCCCCCGGCCACAGAACAGCCAAAAAAGCCCGGCCTAGTTAGGGTTAAGCAATTATTCATGAAACGACATCCACATTTTGAACTTCCTCCATGACATCAGCATCATTTCGCTTGTATTTGGCTTCCTCAAACATACAATTTATCATTCATCTACACTGAAAGTACTTGGGGGTTGATGGTCTTAAATGATAGAACTTGCTCTCATCACCATTTTCCAACCAGTCATATGCTGTCCTATCAAATTAATTCAGTACTTTCACACATTCTCTTCTCTCCCACTTCTTTAGAATCCATCTGCTTGCTTTACAACCTCAAAGTTATTGCTTGCATTCATTGCTCTACAACCCCATGTCTTTGTAGATTTCCTACTCCTGCTCAAACAACTATATCATCACTACGTCATCATCTAACCCACATCTCTATCACTTCCAACTCATGAGAATAAAGAACTTTGGTCAATTCAATCTAATTTGGCCAAAAATACACAAAACATCTTTTGGTACTGAACAATTCTCGATACCCCAAATAGGAACAAAAATCTCATAATGCGCGAGACGAGATAATTTTCACTCCGTCGGGTCGTCATCACCACTTCCGGTTTAGAGTCATGCTTGCGCGAGGTTCGCCACGCTGAAATCGATGCCAATCAGCGTAATATGTACATAGTATAATACTTTTTATTACATTTGGTCAGTTTTGATTCCATTTGAATTATAAATAAAATATATTTCACGTGAGAATAATTTTTATTCATGTTTTTATTTGGTTATAAAACAATCAAACAAATAATGAATATCTTAAAATTTTGCATTTAGCGACCGGCCTGACATCACGATCGTATTCAACTAGACACTAAATATATTCAGCATTCATTTCGTTCAATTTTTCGTCGACCACAAAATGGATAAAAATCGGTTTCGGAACTTAAAAAAATCTTAACTGACAGATGAATACCGTGCAATGGAAAGCGTCGGGCAGAATTAGTGACTTTAGCAGAAAAGGCTGTAAAACTGTTAGTGAAATAGAGGGTTGTGATCACGAACTTTCCGAGCGAAAGCTACGTTGTGTTGTTGTGCATGACGGCACTGTCGATCTGAATGGCAAAACAGTGCGTTGGACTTCCAAACAGGAAGTTGTAATACCGAAAAAGCTATCCCATAATGCAATGCACGTTACAGGGATTTTCCCGGATCTCGGCGAAATCGCTATTTGGGGTAGCGAGAATTGGAAAGTTATCATTTAGATAATACAAATCAATCAACATGCCATTTTAACCTTAATGTGTGGATTATACTTTAACAGGCCATATACCAATTTGAAAAGCCATTAGGACTTTATGGCAGATGTTGGCATACAGTATTTATTTTTCCAGATCTGGGGGCCGTTTCACAAAGCTGTTCGTAACTTAAAAACGACCTTAAGAAAGACTGTTGTTCCTTTGTACGTGCTAAACCATCGTCAATGAACATATTGGTGCGTACCATTTACCACAAGAAAGGATTACCAGTCGTTCTTAAATTCGCTCCTAACTTACGAACAGCTTTAAGAAACACCCACCTGTTAGTATCAGCCTCATTGTTAAGATCAAGATGTGTAGTGGATTCAGCTCAAAGAAGCCATCATGTATCATTCACAACAACACAATGAAACAAATTCTAACTGGACACAATGGGTTTATATTATTCTGTACACTTTATTGAATCACTGTAGGCACCACACTCATCCATGTCTATGCAATGAACTCATATGGGATGGGCTCAATCAGTTGGGGAGCGTTGTTCTTGGCGCTGACAAAGTGGGCTTTCCTTGGTTGGACAGGCTGTGGATAATACAGATAAAGTACAATTCAAATGACTACATGGTAGTGTAATGGGACAATTTCATTACTTTCACAGAATGGATTCTTGGTTAATTGATACCACACTGGACCAACTGAAAATTAGGAACATATCTCTTTATTATTATATAGAGATACCATCATATTACTCTGATTCTCACGAACACACTTCTGAGGTCCACAAGATGAATATGCTACAAAATACATTTAAAATCGAAGAGAAGAAACAAGTGTATGAGATCTTTTCAGCCAAATTTCTGCTAATTCTCTGTTTTATCTACAACTACATACTGCTTGATTTTGTAAGAAAGCATGCCTGTTTCTTCCTGTAAGTACTGTAGCTGCTCTAGTGTCATCTTTGTTGGAGTAAACTAATTAAAACCACTATTTATGAGGAATGATCTGTGCTGACTTACACCATCAGTTTGCCTACGGTCCCACACCTACACTTTTGTGGTGGATGTGCACTCTGTATTCTACAGTAGCCTATATGTATATGTAACATAGGCATCTTGCTTAGTCGTGTTCAAGCTACCAATGCCAATGGAGATCATGTTGAAGCTGTTTTTGTTGGCCCTCCTCTTCATCGGGACAACAGACTGTATTGTTAGTGCCTGCAACATGATGCACTTGAAAGGAATTTGTTTGACTCCAAATAAACTTCGACCAGCTGGTAAGCCTATGCCATATTATTCAAATAGTTATTCAACATTTCGCTGCTTGTTATACACTGCTGGTGACATCGAATGCAATCCAGGACCTGATCCGGTGCTTACTGGAGTGTGTGATGACAACATAAACATTAATAGAGGAAGAAACAAACTGTTGTCTTGTACATTATTTAATGCAAGGAGTATAAGTAGCAAACTGGCTGAGCTGATAGTTTTTCTTCAGACCTCGAAACCAGATTTCCTATGCATAACCGAAACTTGGTTGGGGGCTGACACTGATGACTGTGCACTTGGTTTCCCAGATGATTATCTGATACTGCGTCGTGATCGAGGTGGTAGACGTCGGGGTGGCGGTGTTCTCCTTGCTGCGAAACATTCCCTCAAACCGCAAGTCATTACTTCTGTTATTCAAGGTGACAGAGCAGAACTTTTATGGGTATCGTTATCCTTCACCCCAGGATCCTCTTGGCTAGTTGGATTGTTGTACAGGCCTCCGAACAGTTCAAGTTCCTACTGGAATATCTTGAGAGCTGAGATTGAAGCTGTAGGTGTTGACAATTATGATGGTTGCCTACTGTTGGGTGATTTTAATGTCAACATGTCGGCCGGTAACTTCTCTTCTAATCGGAACCAACTGTCAGAGCTTATGGAGGAGTTCAACTTTGATCAGATGGTGAAGCAGTCTACTAGAATCATGGTCAATGGAGATGTCGTTTCAGGTTCCATTATCGATCTTGTTTATACGAACCGGCCTTATTCCTTGATCCACGTTGATACTGCAAGTAACCCAGTGACATCTGATCATCATGCTGTTAACATCCGTATCCGTTCTCCGAGACCTTCGCCCCAACGAGCCACTTTGAGGTCCTTTCTACAGGTTCGTCGTGGGGATTTTGCGAGACTTCGATACCTCATTCATCTGATCCCATGGCGAGCTATTTTACCTGGAACTGATGTGGATGAGTGCAACGAAATCTTCACAGACTTTCTTGATGCTGCCATTAAGGAAACTATCCCACAGGTGCACAAACGGAAGAATCGCCTCTCTCCTTGGATCACACCCGAAATCAGGTCTCTGATTAATGAAAAACATTCTCTGTTTAGACTTGCTAGGAGAACTCATAATCATGTAGACTGGTCAAATTATAAAGCTGTCAGAAATAATGTGAAGAAGGACTGTAGAAAAGCGTATTGGACATATGTTAATACATTGTTTGCCTGTGATGACAATAGACGTAGGTTTTGGGCTTTTATAAGAACTCGCAAAAACTCGCCTCCTCCTCCTAAGTTTAGGTTTAATGATGTAGATATTTCAAATCCTGGAGATATTGCAGATGCTTTCAGTTCTTATTTTAGTTCTGTATTCAGTCAGCAATGTACTCTACCTGATGATCCCCCTACTTGTAATTTGCACATTCCTGTTCTTTCACATTTCTCTGTATCTTCTTCACAGGTTCACTTAGCTCTTCTTCGTCTGCAGAGAAATAAGTCTCCTGGACCTGACGGCATTCTTCCCAGTATACTTCTTGAAGTTGCAGAAGAAATTTCACTTCCTATTTCTATTCTTTTCAATACATCCTTAGGTTGTGGCAAAGTTCCATTGTCCTGGAAACGGGCACATATTACACCCGTTTTCAAGGGTGGGGACAAATCACTTGTCACGAACTATCGTCCTGTTGCTTTAACCTCAGTTCTTTGTAAGCTCCTTGAGGGTTTTATCGTTAAGAACATCCAGGAACATATTTATGCAAATGGACTTCTCAACCCTGGGCAGCATGGTTTTGTCTCTGGTAAAAGCTGTGTAACACAATTGACAAATGTTTATCACCAGTGGAGTTGTACCTTGGACAAAACCCGTGCACCCAGGATTGATGCAGTCTTCTTAGATATGTCGAAGGCATTCGACAGAATGCCACACACACAGCTTTTGTATAAACTTGCCAAATCATTTAACATTCAGGGTAGTTTATGGAACTGGATTTACTCCTTTCTCTCCAACAGATCTCAGCAAGTTTTGTTTTTAGGCTCTTCATCGGACTGGATTGATGTCCCAAGCGGCGTCCCCCAAGGGAGTGTCCTGGGCCCCACACTTTTTAACTTGTTTGTCAATGATATCTCCCATTATGCTCTATCTCCTTGTGTTCTGTTTGCAGATGATGTTCTTATTTTTAGGAACATCTATTCATCTGCAGATGAACATCAACTTCAATCAGATCTTGTTGCTTTGAATTCTTGGTGTGCAAGAAATGGAATGACTTTTAATACCTCAAAGACAAAGGTGATGCATATCACAAGAAGTAGACGAGTTAACCCACCTACCTATTACTTAAACAATACTGCTCTAAGTTCTGATTCTTCCATTAGATACCTGGGACTGATCCTCTCTTCCGATCTCTCCTGGAAAACCCACATTGACTCTGTTGTATCACGTGCTAATCGTCTATTGGGATTCATAAGACTGGTGGCACGTGGTGCTTCTGCATCCTCTATATTCTGCTTATACAAGTCAATAGTATTACCGATCTTAGAGTATGGTGTGCCTGCATGGCATCCCACAACCTCAAAACAGGTGGATAAGCTTGAGCGTGTTCAGAGGACAGCCACTAGACTTGCCCTAAAACAGCGTCGTGGTGAGATGTCCTACGAAGATAGGCTCAAACTTCTCGACTGGTCTTCACTTGCCTCCCGACGAGATTATCTCCTATGTTCCTTTGCAATTAAGTGTCTTCGTGGAATTTGTAACTGTGAACAGCTCAGTGCAAATATCTATATCAACCCCCGCCATCCTGAAACACTTTCTTTCCGTCATCTGCCCTCTAGAACTCAGTCTTTTTTCTTTTCACCCTCTAGGCGCCTTCCAAGACTTTGGGACACTCTTCCTCTAAGTGTAAGAGATAATGCTGTTTCAACTTCCCTCTCTTCATTTCTTTCTTCTTTAAAGGGAGCACTCTTGTCCAACTCATAAATAACTCCATTTTCTTTCCATTTTTTTTTATTTTTGCTTTCTTTTCACCACCTCATTATTCGTGCTATGATTCCAACAATGACATTTCTTTAATAATTATTTTTGTCTGCTGTATTATACAGTGCATATATCTCTTCCCCTCTCTTCTCCTCTATTTAGTTGGAACTTTATTACCTCTAGAACAGTTATACTAAATTAATTTTTGCCATTACACTTTTCCTGTAATTTGATATGCTTGCCATATTACCTAAATAATTACATGTACTTTGCATATTTCATTCTATGATGTGCATCCAACAATTGTGTTTCCTTTATTGTAATTTGATTCAATTATCTGTCAGTAAGGATTTAGTATATAATTAATTTTTTTTTTTTCCAATTAATATTTTAGAATAATGCTCAAGTAGTACAGGCTGTATGATCTGTTATATCCATTTGTTACAGTTGATTTTTTTTTATAATTCCTCTTTAGCAAAACTGTTGGGGGCACATAAAATTCTAAAAATCTCAATATCATTTCTATATTTTTTTAATTATTATTATTACTATGCAGTTCTTAATTTTTCTTCTTTTTCTTAATCAAAGGAGGCGAGTTTCCTGTAATTTTACTATTTATTGTCTCAATAATTGTTATGTATTAGGTGCTGGAGCCTGGCGAGTACACATGTCATTAATAGGAATGTGGAGGCATGCTCTTGCTGTTGTCTAGGGCATTCCTCCTTATTTCATTTCATTGTTGCTTTTCAGGCTCTAGTACCTCACACAAATCTAAGTTATCTTTGTGCTATGTTATGTTAAGCATTACACACATATCAGTCCGGCATGGGTATTCAAATTCTTCCCAATACCCGTCTTTATTCCTTTTACTGTATCTTGCCTGGCGTTACGTACATGCTTTTTAAAATAATGTTTGTCAATGTGTTGTATTTGAATTTTGATAATGTGCAATTTTATATATTGAATGTGCAATATTCTCTCAACGGTTTTTCCATGAGGGCTCGCATGCCTCTGGGCAATAGTACTGAATTTTACTTTTGCGAGCCCTGGCCCATGGAAAAACCGTTTTCTTCCTGTTTTCTTCTTCTCTTTCATTTCTACCTTATCTATATTTAATTATTCAATTTCAAATTGTATTTATGTAATTACATTGTACAATTTGTGTATGTTTTTATGGCCAAATAAATAATAATAATAATAATAATAGAGGCCTTTCATTGTGTGTGGTATCCAATTCCCATTCATTGGCATTGAAGGAAACCTGCCCCGTGGACCATCATTTTTTAGTATTGAAAAATCAATGGGATGCACGAGTTGGCATGACATCTTATTTAGTTCTTGGTTTAATACAAATAGGAATGTTTAATCAAATGTTCAAAATATGGAATTATGCACTTATTTCACTGCCGATCTCAATGAACAATACCAAAGTTTTACATCAGGTCCTAATACTGCACAATGTTTTCTCCACATCAAACCACACAGGGATCAACACCATAGTTTAACCAGAATGAAAGATCAAAATAAAAAAATAATCTAGGCACTCATTTTACCCTCCCTAGCAAACTTTTTACAGAAATTAATTTCAAACATCCGACTTATTTCACTTTTCTTTGTCAGATACATCTTTAAAAAGAGCCTTTTAGAAATTAATTCTACAGTACTGACCTCTCTCTTGATGTTGTAGAATTCACCCTTCTCCTTGGCTTGCTTCTTGAGGATGTCATTGGTTCGCCTCCTCTCCAAGAATCCCTCTCGACTCTTTGATGCCTTGATGTGCTCAATGCGGACATTGATGCGCTTGGGCAAGACGCGATTCCTACATTGAAATAATGGCCACATTTTAACAGTTTAAAAAAAATATTTTTATTCTATAAGAGAAAGATGTTTGAGCTGGACAACTTACAAAGAATGACATTCTGAATGTTCAAATTCTAGGATTACTTCATAAAAAATTTCGCACTACCAGAATTGTGCCATTGACTGAATATACCAAAATTATGTAAAAGAAATATAAACGAACCTTATGTTAATATCAAAGAACATTCTTCCTCATAGGCTCATCTTATGTTTTAGAGCCTGAAGTGTTACATTCCATTCCACACTGTTCATTATGCAGTTTTGCCAGCTCAATGTCAGACTTGGATTACTCACATTGTTCTATGAATCACAAGAAACTCACAAAACACTCCCATTTTTTAAAACCATGTCTTCAATTAAATTTTGCCTTATTCAAAATCATTTAAATCCTAATAAGATAAGCTAATGCATAGGTGAAATGCAGCCAATAATCCTGAATAAATTGAAATCACTTTTGTGAGAAAAAAAAGGGTGGCTTTTTGCATACATACCTGACTTGCTTGTTCACAACAACACCAACAGCATGGGGTGTGACGTTGAAGACACGGCCAGTACGTCCGTGGTATACCTTGTATGGCATACCCTTTTGGAAGGCTCCACAACCCTGTGATCAAACATCATTACACAGATGAAAAAAGAATTATCAGTGCATCTCATAAAATATATCCTCTACTCCCTCCCCATGCAGCTAGTGATCAACAGCAGGCAGCAAAAAAAAAAAAAAAAGTTATTCTCATGACACTCGAGTGCTTTCAACACATGATGATTGAGTGAATACTCACATACAAAAGTGAGTCAGTACTATGTACCAGTTTAACTGTTCAATACTTCATACAACATTCAGTATTTCTTGGTTAATTGAATTCATACCGGTACTGAGAAAAAATGAATCTGTTGTTCAACTCACCTTGATGTCGACATAGTCGCCACGTTTGTAAACCTTGAGGAAGGTTGATAGCTTTTCGACTCCATTGGTCTTGAAAGCCCTAGAGAACATGTACCGCGTACCGCGGCGGTATCCGGTGGTGTTCGTCTTAACCATGATGCCTGTAACAGGGTCACAATAAAAGAGAGAACTTAATAGCGTTCATATTGTTCGTGGGATGGGGGTATTTTCATTTTATTCTTTAAAAATTGTTTGAGGACCAAATACACTCCCCTTTTGACAAATAATTAGATCTTAGATATTAATCTGTTATGTTTGTCTTGTTAGAGCTGAATTGAATAAGGAATGGTCTATTGCAAGTAAGTGAGAGCAATTCTTTACTCCTTCATTATTTTGTTTTCGAAGTAGATCTTGTGGCAACTCCCCCATCTCAACGAAGGGAAATGGTGTGGTGGGGAGCATTCCATACACCCTTTCAAAAAATGCCCTCATTGTCTTGAAAGGTGGCATTGAGAATGGAGTGGCACATTAACGCATCCATTTCAGACAAACAGAGGGAAGGAGCTTTCCTTGAAAGGGTGCATTAACTATAACTAGTCTTCCACATCAGTTGTTTAAAATTACATAAATTGTATGTAAACTGGTATAACAGATCAGATGAGTAAAATTGAAGGTACAGATTGAAAACTGAAAAAAAGTTATGTAGCTTTTCAGATCAGTCATTTATGATGAATTGAAATTGTGAAAATAAAGACAGGGATCATTATTATTTATTTCAAAATGAAAGACTGACATGCAAGATCGGGTATCCTACATGTAGTTTAAATTTCTAAATATTTAAATAATACTATATATGATTGTGTTGGTATTTTCTCATTATTTTCCATAACTTTTTTCACCACTGGCTTTGATTCATCATCTGAAAGATTACATAAAATCAGTTTTTAACATTTTTTATCAGTACCTGCAATTTTGATTCTGTCAGTTTAAAAGACCGATTCATAATACCAGTTTACATCCAATTTACGTAATTTTACACAACTGATGTGAAAGACATCCTTAACTCATCAGTAAACCCACAAAATGTGTGTAATATGAATGGGCAGATCTAAACTTAAACAGACATAAAATTAACCTTGAGGTACATTGTTGTTTGTTTCAACCTTTAGACGACGGGTGTCAGTTTGTGTTATAATTCCCTTTTTGCTCCTATTTGGATGAAATTTTTGGCATAAAAAACCATATCGAATGAAAGAAATTCATGTTTTAACCTTCAGTCCAATTTTACATGTAGGTACAAAGACATCCTTCAAGTTCAAATAGCTTTTGTTCTACCCCCCCCCCTTTTTAATCAGGAAAAGTGAAAATTTTGCAAGCTAAAAAATTGCTAGACCAACTAGCTAACAAAGCCCATATATCATTTTGAAGATGGTTCAAGATGTGATGTGTTATGGCACCAATCAAGCTAGTGCACTTTCAAACTGCCCTCTAATACTTGCTGCTGCAGCTAGCTGAAGCTTGAGAGTTGACCAAACTTGAGGATCGTGGTGCAAACTTTTGTTTGCTTGCTTTCATACTATCTTCAAAAACGTTTGTTACATTTAGATTTTAGATCGAGGCCTGACCTCAATTAAGTTTTACCCTTCGGGCAACTGAGCTCCACAAATTATGACTGTGGATGCTTGTTCATGATGCTGTGGTTAAGACTAATAACTAACAAAGTTATTTGGCTTGAAAGTTAAAACCAGGTCCAAGGTGAATGAATCAAATGCACACAAGCTCGAGCAGCGTGCTATATACCCAGAGATGCCAACCTAAAGCGATGGTTGTCAGGAATATTTACCATATTTGTCAGGAACAAATGGGAGTTTCTCAGGAACATCCCGCGAAGTACATGTAGCATCGTTTATACGCTCAACCACCCAATGATTACATGTACATGTATGTGTACAGTCAATCGCCATTGACATTGTGCATGCATGAACCGCGGCTTGCACTCCGCACTTCGCTGTGTATTCAGCAGCAGCGAGCGGAGGCGCTTGCAATAGAAATCTCAGTAGAGAAACTCCCGTTGGTTTACCGTTGGCCACACACACGCTGCATGCACGATACATGTATACACAATACATGCATATACATGCACAATACAGGCATATATACACATGCACAGCAAAGCAATACACATGTATTGTAGTTGTTTTTTCCGTAACCTTTTTATTGTTGCCGTAACACCGTAATTGGAGGAATAAAATCGGAACAAATATGGCGAATCCGTAACGGTTGGCATCTCTGCATACGTCTGTTATTTTCTTTTTGGAGATTAACAATTAAATGATACACCAGCTTAAAGTGGTACTACCATTTGCTGTGCTCAATTGATTATAACAGAAATTAATGATGCCATATATCCATTCGTATCACATTTCTTTTAATAATATAGTAAAAATAGTGATAATTGTTGGAGTAGTGAACCTTAGTCGTAAAGCTAACAGTGTTTTGTCTTTTCTCTTGTTTTTATTTGCAGGTAGTGAAGAACATGATCGATAAAGATGGAAGACACCATTTACCAACAGGCCAGGTGACAAATGGTTTGGGAGATTTCTCACCAGAAATCCGAGGCTTGTCTTCCGAAAATCCCAACTGATAGGCAAGGAGAGGGCCATTGTCACCCCTGGCCAAATCGATCGATGGTTCAAAGAATTAGAGGCCTATCTGGAGGAAGTGGGGGCCATGAGCATCCTCTTTGAAGGAAGGCGGATGTTCAATTGTGATGAAAGCGGCTTCCCACTTGGTGGGCACAAGGGGACGAGAGTTCTTGCAGAGAAGGGATCGAAAGTCGTCCACGAGGTGAGGAACTACGACAAGACGCAGATCAATGTCTTGGCAACAATGAATGCTTTGGAGATTTCCTTCCTCCTGTCATTATCATTCCAGGTAAACGGACAGAGGCTTGTGGGCGGTATATGACGGACGCACCCCGCGGAGCATTCTTTGCAGCAACCGACAGCGGATGGATGGACTCCAAGTCCTTCTTCGCCTTCGTCGCGAATCTCATCCATCCGTTTCTCACTCAACACAACATTTCGAGACCCGTTCTGCTAATGGTGGATGGCCATAGCACTCACCAATCACCGGAGGTTGCTAGTTTCTGCCGGGAGAACGGAATCATCTTATACAGGCTTCCGCCTAACGCCACACACCTACTTCAACCCTGTGATGTTTCCCTCTTCAGGTCACTCAAAGCGGAGTGGAACATTGCAGAACGGGCGTTTCGGATAACCCACCCTGGATACTTTGTGACGAAGTCTACATTCGCCGGAGTTTTCAAGAAAGCCTGGGAGAGAGTGGCATCACGACCGGCGATAGCAATCAACGGATTCAAGGCTGCTGGGATCTTCCCCTTCACGAAAAATTACAAAAAAGATCATCTTCATCCTTCTTCAATTTTCTCAGCAGTATCTGGTAGCACGTCATCTACGTCTGCACCAGAGGAAGTAGACCAACCATCCACATCGAGACAGGTGACTGATGTAATTCCTCAACATTCAACCCCAAGGTTGAGTTCTATGGATCGTGTCAATGTTTGTGACAGACAGGCATTCTCCGAGGCTGACTTCATCTCCCCTGCTCTTCACGAATATATCAGATTTCCACGGGTAGAATTCTCAACCGGAAAGAGGCGTAAGCAGTTGCCAGAAGCAATTTCGGGGGAAGCCTTCCTTGAATTCCTTCAGGAGAAAGAAGATAACAAGAAAAAAGAAGAAGAACGGAAAAGAGAGAGACTCGAAGAGCGTCAAAAAGCTAAGAAGTTAAAAGAAGAACAGAGTGAAGCGAGAGAAGAGAGAAAAGAAAGCCATGGAGAGGAGGAAAAAGAAGGAAGAGAAGGAGAATGACAGGGGGAAAGAAAACGCGAGACGAAAAGCAAAAATCAACCCCGTAAGCAACCTTGCCTGCAAATAGATCCAAATATTTGTTGCATGTGTCAAGTAGCATACAGAGAGGGAGAAAAGTGGATCGGCTGTGATTACTGCAATCGGTGGATGCATCATGAATGCTCTGAAGTTTGGGGACTCACCGATGCAGAAATCACAGCAACTACGTATCGTTGTCCTATCTGTCAAAAGGAAGATTAATCCTTTCTTTTAATGTACCACTATATGTATTTCGCATTTTATTTATTTTAGTCATTCAAATTACAAAAAAAAGATACTTCCTTGGCTAGGGTAAATTCATAATATTCTGATGTACATGAATTCAGAATGAAAAAAAAAAACGTATAAATTTGAAGGGACGAGTATCTGTATATGTCCAAAGATTTATGTTTCTTGAAAGTTTGGTATGCACTCGATATCTTTGATACAGGTTTTTAAAACTCTATTGCAAAGATGCTCAGTATGAAAATGATAACTGTATGTGACATTTGATAACAATTTATCAAAGAACTCTACTGCAAAGATGCTCAGTATCAAAATGATAACTGTATGTGACATTTGATAACAATTTATCAAAGAATTCTACTGCAAAGATGCTCAGTATCAAAATGATAAATGTATGTGACATTTGATAACAATTTATCAAAGAACTCTACTGCAAAGATGCTCAGTATCAAACTGATAAATGTATGTGACATTTGATAACAATTTATCAAAGAACTCTACTGCAAAGATGCTCAGTATCAAAATAATAACTGTATGTGACATTTGATAACAATTTATCAAAGAACTCTACTGCAAAGATGCTCAGTATCAAAATGATAAATGTATGTGACATTTGATAACAATCTATCAAAGAACTCTACTGCAAAGATGCTCAGTATCAAAATGATAAATGTATGTGACATTTGATAACAATTTATCAAAGAACTCTACTGCAAAGATGCTCAGTATCAAAATGATAAATGTATGTGACATTTGATAACAATTTATCAAAGAACTCTACTGCAAAGATGCTCAGTATCAAACTGATAAATGTATGTGACATTTGATAACAATTTATCAAAGAACTCTACTGCAAAGATGCTCAGTATCAAAATAATAACTGTATGTGACATTTGATAACAATTTATCAAAGAACTCTACTGCAAAGATGCTCAGTATGAAAATGATAACTGTATGTGACATTTGATAACAATTTATCAAAGAACTCTACTGCAAAGATGCTCAGTATCAAACTGATAAATGTATGTGACATTTGATAACAATTTATCAAAGAACTCTACTGCAAAGATGCTCAGTATCAAAATAATAACTGTATGTGACATTTGATAACAATTTATCAAAGAACTCTACTGCAAAGATGCTCAGTATCAAAATAATAACTGTATGTGACATTTGATAACAATTTATCAAAGAACTCTACTGCAAAGATGCTCAGTATCAAAATGATAAATGTATGTGACATTTGATAACAATTTATCAAAGAACTCTACTGCAAAGATGCTCAGTATCAAACTGATAAATGTATGTGACATTTGATAACAATTTATCAAAGAACTCTACTGCAAAGATGCTCAGTATCAAAATAATAACTGTATGTGACATTTGATAACAATTTATCAAAGAACTCTACTGCAAAGATGCTCAGTATGAAAATGATAACTGTATGTGACATTTGATAACAATTTATCAAAGAACTCTACTGCAAAGATGCTCAGTATCAAAATGATAAATGTATGTGACATTTGATAACAATTTATCAAAGAACTCTACTGCAAAGATGCTCAGTATCAAACTGATAAATGTATGTGACATTTGATAACAATTTATCAAAGAACTCTACTGCAAAGATGCTCAGTATCAAACTGATAAATGTATGTGACATTTGATAACAATTTATCAAAGAACTCTACTGCAAAGATGCTCAGTATCAAAATGATAAATGTATGTGACATTTGATAACAATTTATCAAAGAACTCTACTGCAAAGATGCTCAGTATCAAAATAATAACTGTATGTGACATTTGATAACAATTTATCAAAGAACTCTACTGCAAAGATGCTCAGTATCAAAATGATAAATGTATGTGACATTTGATAACAATTTATCAAAGAATTCTACTGCAAAGATGCTCAGTATCAAAATAATAACTGTATGTGACATTTGATAACAATTTATCAAAGAACTCTATTGCAAAGATGCTCAGTATCAAAATGATAAATGTATGTGACATTTGATAACAATTTATCAAAGAACTCTACTGCAAAGATGCTCAGTATCAAAATGATAAATGTATGTGACATTTGATAACAATATATCAAAGAACTCTACTGCAAAGATGCTCAGTATCAAAATGATAAATGTATGTGACATTTGATAACAATCTATCAAAGAACTCTACTGCAAAGATGCTCAGTATCAAAATGATAAATGTATGTGACATTTGATAACAATTTATCAAAGAACTCTACTGCAAAGATGCTCAGTATCAAAATGATAAATGTATGTGACATTTGATAACAATATATCAAAGAACTCTACTGCAAAGATGCTCAGTATCAAAATGATAACTGTATGTGACATTTGATAACAATTTATCAAAGAACTCTATTGCAAGGATGCTCGCTCAGTTTCAAAATGATAACTGTATGTGACATTTGATAACAATTTATCAAAGAACTCTACTGCAAAGATGCTCAGTATCAAAATGATAAATGTATGTGACATTTGATAACAATCTATCAAAGAACTCTACTGCAAAGATGCTCAGTATCAAAATGATAAATGTATGTGACATTTGATAACAATTTATCAAAGAACTCTACTGCAAAGATGCTCAGTATCAAAATGATAAATGTATGTGACATTTGATAACAATATATCAAAGAACTCTACTGCAAAGATGCTCAGTATCAAAATGATAACTGTATGTGACATTTGATAACAATTTATCAAAGAACTCTATTGCAAGGATGCTCGCTCAGTTTCAAAATGATAACTGTATGTGACATTTGATAACAATTTATCAAAGAACTCTACTGCAAAGATGCTCAGTATCAAAATGATAAATGTATGTGACATTTGATAACAATTTATCAAAGAACTCTATTGCAAGGATGCTCGCTCAGTTTCAAAATGATAACTGTATGTGACATTTGATAACAATTTAGAAAGAACAGGGCCGTAGCCAGGGGGGTCCCTGGGTGTCATAAACAACCGTTGTAACTTTGTCACTATGGAAACTATCATGGCAACATGGCTCAGCAGCCAATCACAATCAAGGTTTCCTTGGTAGTTGCCATATAATGGCAAAGTCAAAATGGTTGTAACTCTTTATATGAAACAGGTCCCTGATCATAAGTACAAAAAGTGCTTAGAAGTTGAAGCTTTCAGCTCAGAATATAAAAAATCACCTCGCTCTTCTTGCTCACATTATTTGGTAGGTGAGTGAATGAGTGACTGCAAACAGTTCCATAGACAGGTCGCTTTTCATGCTTTCGGGTCAGCTCGTGCTTCTCGTTCGCATCGAACGTTTCTTCAGAAAACATCCTAATCATTAGTTTAAAAATTAAAGGCCTACAATCGTTAAGTTTCAAATTCAGAATATCAAATATACTTATTCCGCATAATTTGGTTGATGAGATATACACCTTCTCCATGCATGAGTCTATCTTGATCACATTACCAAAGTTTCTCTGAATTTTTAGAATACAAAAATCATTTTTGAAATGAGTTTGTCCTATCATGGACCTGGTCCTATGATAGCTTTCAATATATATTTTAGTGGCCGATCAGGGAAAATGTAGATGACCCCCCCCCCCCCCCCCGGTGTTTGCGAAAGTTGGATTTGTCCTGGGGAGGGGGGCGGAACTGATCATGAAAGAGAAAGATTCGCTTTTTATAATTCGGAATAAACGAGTCTTATAATGAACCAAATGGATAAAGTTCCAAAGAACAAACTTTGAAATAAATATAAGCGATAAATATGTTTCTGATTGAAAACGAAATTAATCATCAAGTGTCTATTTCAAGTTATAAACACAATATGATATTTCATTGTGAAAACAATGTAATCTCCTGCAACATATCTTTCAAGATATATGCTTATTATAAATACCTAATATATAAAGCATTGGAAATTTTAAGTATATTCACCAGAATTAGAAGATTTTACTATTATTAAATAAATATATTTTAATTCGAGTTATTGTACTTATTAAACAGTTTCAATTGTCAAATATATGAGATATACAGATTTATTCCATCAGATTTATGTTGAAAAATCCTATGAGGAATACATGAATAAATTGCATTTCATATACATGTATTATTACCTGTCCTAAAAAATTATGTGGGAAAAAAATTAAAAGAGCAAAGTATTGCCCCAGTTTTACCTTATTAAAATGTATAGTGACCTTTATTTATATTTACTCAAATTTTTACAGGGTGGGTGAATTTGTAAGAGGTGTTGTGGAAAACGATAACTACAAAATGTGGTAACAAAGAGAGAGAGGGGGGGGGGGGGGGGAGGGGAGCGACAGATGTACACTTGGTTATAATTAAAAGAAAAAGATATATTTCTGATATGAGAATATCCAAATTTAAGATTTTATAGTTCCTTTGATAATAAAGGGTAAACAAGTAAAAGAAATAAACGATAATGAATAACTATTTTCAGGTGCAGATCCAGGATTTTTTTTTAAAGGACAAGTCCACTCCAACAAAAACTTGATTTGAATAAAAAGAGAAAAATTCAACAAGCATAACACTGAAAATTTCATCAAAATCGGATGTAAAATAAGAAAGTTATGGCATTTTAAAGTTTCGCTTCATTTCACAAAACAGTTATATGCACATCTCGGTCGGTATGCAAATGAGGAACTGATGACATCACATTCACTAATTCTTTTGTATTTCATTATATGAAATATGAAATATTTTTATTTTCTTGTCATTGTCATGTGGAATGAAGAATTATTCCTCCCTGAACACGTGGAATTCCATTATTTTAACATTTTGTGTTTCAGGCAAGGAGGTCCTAATCGTCAAATTTGTAAAAATTGAAACATTGTATAAATTAAACAATAAAAAACAAAAGAAATAGTGAGTGAGTGACATCATCGACTCTCATTTGGATGTAACTGGCTCGTTCATATAACTATTTTGTTAAAAATAAGCGAAACTTTGAAATGTCATAACTTTCTTATTTTACATCCAATTTTGATGAAATTTTCAGCATTGTGCTTGTCTGATTTTTCTTTATTGATTCAAATCAACATTTTTCTGAGGTGGACTTGACCTTTAAGGGAAGGGGGGCACATTTTCCCAGGAAAATTTGACAAGCCTCTCCCCAAAAAAATAATCCAAAATTAAAGATCATTTCGCCCCTCCCCCGATAAAAAAATTGACAAGCAAAAAAAAAAAAGGTTATCAATTCCAAAGGGGGGGGGGGGGACACAATTTGACAAAACTGTAAAGGACAGCCACGTAAAAATCTCCCAATCATTCCTCCTTTTCATCAACAGATAATATTTATTATTATTATTAGTATTGTTGTTAAAATCGTTGATATATATATTTTTTTTAATGATGATTCAATAAAAAATATCTCCATCATGATTATCATCATCTCCACCTTCAATCCTTCATCATTATCATGAACACCTTCTTTTTCCTCCTTTTTCTTTTATTCTCATGTTTTCTGATTTCTTTTTCTTCTTCTCTTTCTGGTCGGTATATGGTACATGTAGGGCTAGATCTTTTTAATTTAACTTTTAGTTTTAAGAAGTAGAAATCTCAGGGACGAAAGTTTCAGTTTTTTCGCGGCAACGTTAGACGGACATGAATGGGACGCAATCCCTGGCTCCGTGGAGAGTAAGCATACATTAGTAAATGATTTTTACTCTCTAGGAGCCTCCTGGCAAAGCCAGGCCTGGGCCAGCGACAAATCCTTAGCACCGAACAATTTTTTCACAATTCGGTCTGTGGCAGTGCCATCATTCTCCATGTTCTCACTCAGAGTCAGACTCAGTCTCACTATCTGATGCATTATGCATAATCTTTTTGGTAAAATTCAATCTGAATAAAAAGCTTTATTCCCCGTCCACCAAGACAAGTATTCGGACTTCATCCATTCCCAATCCTACCCGGCCCAGCCAGGCTGGCTCTGCAGCTAGCTCTGACACAGGCCGGATCGCCGCGAGCATGCGAGTCGATCGCGGCCGCGCTGCCGCCGCAGAGCAATCATGTCACCATTCATTTATCGAGCGTGGCCGTGGCCTGCCATTCTTTGCGTGCTTACGTCTTTACGACATAAGCACGCAAATTCATTATTACACATAGCATCTTGACCTATTCAATACTAAGAGACACTTTCCTACTAATTTTAATTAAATAACCATCCATTCACTTTAGTCATATGATGGCCAATAATGACATTTTAAAGGGATTTTATTACTGTCATTTCTATCATGCTAACCTGTGGACAGTCGGTGCACGAAAGAGAACCGGAAGTAAATTGCACCACGTTGGTTGGTTGAGTTCAACGAACGTAGAGGGCAGCAACACACAAGCGTGTTGCTCTAAGGAAGGTCAACTCCGCTCGAATTTTGTGACCACTTAAAAAAATAAGGTGGGGTTTTGGGAAATTTGTCGAGTTGATTTTTTTTCATTTGTTAATTTCAAATATTTTTTAATGAACAATTATTAGATCGGTTATTCTGGGTATAAATATTAAAAATATTACTTTCATTTTTTAAGAAAATATTTAGCTTAAAGAGAAATGCCAGTATTTGCAGTAAACACTGATTTCATGAGAAAGTCTGTAAAACCAGGCTTAATTGTCAGTATATCATCGAGGATCTAGATCTGGTACAGTTAAATAAACTGACCTTTGTGAAATCTTGAAATCTACGCTGAAAAATGTTCACACTGAAGATCACCAACACAGATAGGCACACGTGGGACAGTGTATTATTATTGCTGAAATAAAGACCCGACGGAAGTGACCGAATCCGCGCTTATTTTGCTTATTTCTCAGCAATTACACAATTTCTTCCAGAATCCTTTGGCACATATTTTTTATTCATACAAACAGACACTTGGGTGGTCATTATATTAGATTCTGTAAAAAGTCATTTTGAGATCGTTACCAAAACTGGAATTTATCTTTAAATAATCATGATTTTGACATTTTTCCTCATTTTGGAATATTAAGTCTGTGACGAGGATACCTCATATCTCTTATTTTCTTCTGCTGAATTTCGCTGCACCACTAATAAATGCATAGACAACCACCGTAATAATCGAGGTCATTTTTCTGGCCTGGGTGCGCCGAGTCTGGGCCGGTCGCGCAGCTAGCTAGTGACGTTGATGATGCGCTGGGGCTTCAGGCGACTCGTCATAGATCTAGCAACTTAGACAATGACGTCTAATTTGCCTGGCCTGATTTGAAGTGTAATGGTTTCAGGGCTGATGTTTATCAACGATGATTGTTCAAGGTTAGATATCAAATTTTAAATGTCATTTGACTTTTAAGTCTATAAATCTGAAATAAAGGCGCTGTATCCCCGAAATCCGGGTCTAAATTTCAACTCCGAGTCCGAGACCATGGCATGGACGGCGAAAAAACAACCCATGCATCGGATGCATTGTATTGGCTGCGCGCTGCGCTGCAGCTGCACTGTGATGATGGGTTCAGCGAAGAGCTCAGAGAAAATAAGGTGGTTATATTCAATCCCGAAATGCTTTGCGAGTGGTCACAAAATCGTCTCGACGCAAATCACCTAATACAGCCGTCTGGTGAAATCGCTGATAACAACAATCACCGATTTGGTAATGATTTTAGTTTCCTGAAACTTAATTATATTTGTAAAGTTTTAAATATCAAAGTATGTTTTTATATGTATGTATATTCCTCAACATATTTTTTAAGTTATCTTTGATATTGTTGTAGTCATTTTCTTTCATATTCGTTTTTTGATCGCTACTAATTTGTTGTTGTATTGGATCGGCATTTGATTTCGTTGGCATGAACAATAAAATACGCGCGCAGCTCAGCTGCATGCGCGTATCGAGTTGACCTTCCTTATAGCAACACGCTTGTCAAGGCCCTATATAAACAAGGTTGCGACAACAGGGGTCAAAGGTCAAATTTGAAGGATCTCGAATAGTTCCAACCGGGCCTTTTTGTCGACTGCTACCATTGGAAATGCGTGCAAAATTTTGAATCATTTTTTATAATTATATCGGAAATCGACGTTAGAAATTCATTTTTACACTGCCCATCCATATCAATATATTAGCGACCACCTAAATTTATCAAATTTGTACAATCTTATAACAAAATCCGTGAAATATCGTTGATTTGAAAAATGGCAACCGAGTTCGTCGCAAGCCGCAAATGCTCACTGCTGCTGGTAGCGAGCGGGACGCTGCTCTAATTTTCCCCGGAACTGTCGGGCTGGATGTAAGGTTCTGTTGGCCCCCCACGGGTCGTTTGGAGAGCGAGAGGTGAGTATGTACCGGAATGTCATGTGGTGCCATAAATACTAGTTTCATGTCCTAAATTCTTATTGTAGATTTTGCGCCGTTGTAAATTTAGCTGAATTAGATTTTTTTTAGCAGAGCACTCAAAAACATGAATGATTTGAGCATATCTTTGTGCTTGTTTTTAGTTTGAGTTTGACTGAGTGGGCCCTTAATTTTTGTATTTTTTATTTTATTTCTGATATTTAACATGTTTAAATAGGCCACAGGGCGGCACATATCATCAACTTGGTTGTTATCCATGTGGCCCTATTAACAAAAAGTAGGCCTACAGCAAAAAATGTTTCTAGATCTAGTATTAATAATTAATACCAAATAGATCTAACCATAACGTTAGATCTAGATCTACAGTACATGCAGTGAGTTGAAATAAACATGACAAAATGTACAGGCAAAAAATGTATGCAAACATGTTATAAGAAAGATTATTGGTATCCTTAATTGGGAATTATGTTCATTTAATATTAAAATCAACTATGAGTGTATGACAATTTGAATCAAGCTTGTGAATTTAGATTTTGAAGATGAAACATATATTGCCTATTAATTGATGGAAAGTGAGATAAGTGCTGTGCAGAATGCAGATATTCAATTCTACTAACCTTATTTTTAATAAGAACAAAATTAATTTTAAGAATTCAATTCATTTTGGGGGCTTGGGGCCAATGCATAAAATGAATTTACAACCAGGACTGTACCAAATAGTGAAGAGCTTTATCCAGTTTAGATCAAAAGAACATAAAAAAAGAAAGTAAATATTTATTCATTTCAATCACCACACAGCACAAGGTTTACAGGATAACGTTAGGTTACTTAAATAAAATTTTACATTGGATAAGTGGTCTTGTCAGTTGTCACCAGAATAAGGCTAGTGCTAGTTTCCCCTTATAATAATTATATTCCTATCGCTACAGAATTTTTCATAGCATTCTTAATATTTCTACCCTTTATGCCCTGTAAAAACATACCATGGTGTTCTTTGGATTCTATACCATTTCAATGCCTTAAATACATGTACCTCGTTGCTCTCGAGATCAACATGCTTTATTTTATTTTCATATATGATACAGGCCAGGGTTATCCTTATAGTTGCCACCGTGATGTAAAACTATTCCGAAGGAAAGTGAAATACCCAAGTAGGCCTAGTACAGTACTAGACCAAAAGCTTTAGTATCTGTCTTTGGTTGTTTTGATGAACTGTGTTGGCTTCTCTCACTTAGTAAAATGTCAGAAATTGTTAAATAAATCCCTAGAAATGGTTATTCCTGTCTAGCCTAGTACCAATTTGGCTATAAACTCTTTGTTGTGTACTGGGTGAGTTCAATTCTCACGAGGCATATTCGAACATCATTGACCACCAAGTCTATGATAACCCTAAATGCTTTCATGGTGTCAGTACATGGACAAATGAGTTTAGTAATCCAGTTGGTTTGCATGTAGCTTCTTTTTTTTTAAATATTACTTTCATTTCTGCACTGCCAATACTTTGCACATTTTCTAGACCAAAAATCTTCAATCTCTGTCCCATCTCAGATGTTGTTCTGGAAGTGTCCATGGCAAAAAAGAATAGTGTAGCAAAAAACATCTGAGATAGTGTAGTAGGTTTCATGGTCATCATGTATCTTTCTTGGGCAAATGTTGGTCCTGAAAAGGACCACCCAATCTTGACGTTGCGACAAGTGTGTTCTTGTCGTCCTACTCATGCCTTGTGTACTGAAAGCCCTCTAGCTCAGACAGCAAGTATTGTATGTGCTAGTCCTTGCGTGGAGCCACACTTAGAACAAGTTTCATTCGGTCTGTGCCTGCAGACTAAACTAATGTGGCCATGGCACCTCCTCACCCATCCAATGCCATATAAAGTTCATATTGGCATTAAAATGTATTTGCTTAATAAAACAACCTCTTTACAACTATCTAAATTAACGCATGATCCAACTATATTATCATTACATGTACTCTAAATATGAAATAAAAGAAACAATAGGTAGAGAGTGAGAGATTGACCCTCATTTTATGCTGTTGCCACCAATGAAAGTTCTTAATTTAAATTTGGAACTTCATGAGAGTTGAACTCATCCAACATTGCACAAAATGCGGTCAGAAGACAGGCGGAATGATACATGATGAAAGATTTAAAGGAGAACATTTCAAGGAAATAAGAAAGATTGACTGCACAATGTAGCCCTACATGTATGTAATATAATCACATCTTATTACAATCATGATGGAAATCAAACAATCGTACTTACACAGCTTACTGGCTTATCCAGTAGTTCCTCTCATCCAAAACAGATCAATCGGCAGCAATTACATGTAGGGCCTATTTTATTTTCCACAATCAAATTGAAAAAAAAATCTACATTGAGATCTAACTTAGATAAGTTTGGTGCATCAATGATTATCTTGTCAACTAAGCACGTATTATCATTGGCTTTTGTACTTACTTAGTTATCACACCATACATATCAACAGAGTAGAGGTCTACATGTGCATGTATGCTAAATTAGGCCTTTAAAGTTTCTCAGAAAAACTACAAAGAATTGATTTTAATTCCAAACCATTTCAAATTACTTGGCCTGGTTGAAGAAATTTTTGGTCTAGATACCCAACCTGTCCGGACATGCAACTAGTGGTATGATAGGGGCACTTGTCCAATACTACAAGGTTGTGATAACATCCATGTGGTCTTAAACCACTTTTAAAAAATGCAGTGCTAAGCTAACACCACTTTTATCACAAGGTTGTGATAACCTTGTCCACAGTTAATAACCTGTGTGGTGAACAAGATTGTCAACAAGATTGTCAATTTTCTCTTGATCTAGACTGGATGAATACTTGATATTTTGGAACAGTCAATTTTGACCATACAGTGAATTCATCATCATAAAAAAATGCCTTGGCACAAAACTAAATTGAATTCTTGAAATTTATAATTTTTTTTCTAATTAAAAAGAGATTAAAAGAGAGTCTGTGGAGATGAAAATCTGCATCAGTCACAGAGGGCCTCACAAAAATATGCTCAAAATTAAAAGTTTTTGAGCGCTCTTGTGAATAAAAAAGATCTCTAAGTCTAGAATGAAAACAGATAACTGAATGGATCTGTCTTTTTGAGTGTGCATTGTACATGAATGTTGCATAGACTCAAGACAGAAAGAGTGGTTGGAGAGTGCAAGAGGATGGGGTGCTTCCACTCTTCCCGCAATTCGAGAAATTTTTACTTTTTCCAGGAAAGGTTCCAGAAATGAAAAAAAATTCCAGGAAATTCAGGGAAATCCAAAAATTACAAGGGGGGCCCCTTGAGAAGCAAAATTAAAAATTGTAATGTAGAAATGCAGAAGTGTGCCCCCCCCTTTGAACTTGAAGTCCCTTTTATTTTTGCATGTCAATTTTTTCCTCAGGAAAATGTGCCTCCCCTTTTGGAAAATCCTGGATCTGTCCATACTCCATGATTAAAATTAAATGACAATTTACCGTAGCAACTTTAAAATATTAATGTAATATTTTACAAAGATTTAGATCTAACATTAGATCTTCCTCCGGATCCAGATATAGGCTCCATCGTCGGAGCTCAAAATTTTCTGCGCTCGTCATTTTGTAATTTTGTTCCCATTTTTCAAGAGGACAAGATGACCAAATTTAGGCTCACTGTATTAATTATTATTGCCAGATTTTCATTAAAAATCAAAATGGAAAATTCCAGGAATTGTCTATGAATTTCAGAAAATTTGGGATTCATTTTCAGGAAATTTGTTTTGGATCTGTGGAACATCGATGAGGGGTTTGGTGTCCGGACACTGAAAAATGAACTTAATGAAGCCTTGTATTTGTAGAAGTTTAGGCTTGCTGTTGTTTATCTCACTTGTTTTTTTTTTATTTTATCTCACTTCTCAGCAAAATAAAGCTTGAATAATGCTTATCACCATCATTATTTGTTCTTTATAATATTTTCTTACATTCTGTGCTAAAAAAAATCTAAGACATTGCTTGTATTTTTGTAAACTTTTCAAAATTAAAGGAGATGTCGTGAGTCCGGACACCCAACCCGTCAGGAAACACAACCACAGCGTATATCGGGCTACTGAGCCAGCCGCACTGCCGGCTACGGTTGCCAGTCCCATACCGTATCTTTACTGTCATGTTTACGCCGTGGAACTATTAAAAATTAGTAAAAAAGCATGTTAAAATTCAAAATTATTGCAAACCAAACATATCAAAATGAAGCACATAAAATTCTCTTTAAAAACTATCATCCATGAGCAAATGACGGCTACTTCCGGTGTCGCAACCTTGTTTATATAGGGCCTTGACGCTTGTGTGTTGCTGCCCTCTACGTTCGTTGGTTGAGTTTATAGTGTGAAGGTGGCGCTATCCATCGATATACGATGATTTCCGCCAGGCTAAGCGAGAGGGATTCCACCCTCCCCTAGCCCTGTACAGCTCTAGTCATTCGATTTTGCTATTAATTGCACTGTGTGTATTAGGAAAGGCGTTGTGGAATATTCAAATCTTATGAGTATTTTGTTTAAACGTCATTTGTTAGATTGAACAGTTAGTACTCGTGCTTGTGTTTCCTTTCGGATGTGGGTGTTAGTTTATTGGTTTTAATAATGTGTCTTTCAAAAGCATTTATAAGCGCTCCTTACTTCGGTTTATTAAAAAACCGAGTAAAAATATAGAAACAGAAGTAGAAAGAAAATTGTATCTATATGGAATTCCCAATAGAATCTCCAGATATAAATGTTTTTTTTTTTTTTTTTATTCTCTTTTTTTCCCCTCCCTATTTACATATATATACATTATAATGCGACATACTACTACAAAATCGCCTAAAAATAAGCCTGAATATATACACACAACAACAAAATAATAACCAGCCTCATATATAGGTATTCACATGTATTAGTACATGCACATATATGTATGTTTATATATTCTCTACAGTTGATTATATTTTCCGCTGCCTTTTATAAAGGCTTAAATGGCCGGAAAATTTTCTTCTTTGGCGAATAATGTCTTTAGGTTCGGGTTCGTAACTTTCAATTTGCGATAAAGTCGATCCCTTTGTCTGGCATATAAAGGACAAAATAACATGAAATGCTCAATGGTTTCATCCCGGGGGGGCCACTTCCATTCACGAGTGGATACCATGCGCGACCATGGGGTCTCGAAAAGCACCCTAAACACGTAATTTCCATATTCTGAAAATGCGCCCCTTAACAAGTATTGGCGTGTGAAACCCTACCCTTAACAAGTATTGGTAACAAAACGATACTCTTGGCAAATGTTCCCTGAAATGAACCCCTAAACAAGTACAGGAATGTTTTATTGTTACGGGTCCTTAGGTCGTCGGCTTTACCTTATTTGGTTTAGTACGACCCCACCTTCTACAACTCGCGCAAATCGGACTCTAAACACGAAGTGTTGGGGCAAAAAGGACATCCTTTATAAAACCTTTTAATTTTATTTTATCATCCCCGCGAATTCGACCCTAAACACGTAATTTTCCTAGCGAAATAGATACCCTTTTTTCATTATTTTTGTGTTTTTGACACCCTTATCACGTTACGTACGTAACGTGCCCTATCGTGAAAAAGACATCCTTTTTACGTGTTTTTTTGGTCGCGCATGGTATCCATTCGTCAATGTAAGTGGCCCCCCCGTGTTTGACAATTATTACAAAGTCCTGTATCGTGTTTTTTCATTATATAATTATAATAATTTAATCTGCATTTACCCGGAATTGATGCAATATTCGTTCATCTTTCCTGCAAAACCCTTTTATAATACATTTATATTTCACCTCTGCATGGTTGTATGTTAAAAAGGTGCCTGCCTTTTTCCGTGTTTTCCCATGAACTCTGTCATTCATTTTTATAAAAATCTGACCTTAATTCACTCAAGTATTCTTGTTTATTTTTGTTAATGTAAACATCAATGTTATTTTTTGAAGCCGCATGTTTTGCTAAAGCGTCTGCTTCCTCATTGCCTGCTAGGCCACAGTGTGCTGGTACCCATTCGAAATTCACTTCTATTCCAAATCTGTTTATTATCATTAATTTTTCATATATTTCAACTATCATACTACTTTCCTGATTTGACATCATTGAGCTATAATAATAAAAGGAGATTAGATTTGAGCTGAGGGACGATTTGACGCTACTTCTTCAACCATTTGCAGACACCCAAAATGGAGGAGAGGATGGGAGCCCCAAATAGGAATTCATATGTTTTCTGACAATAAAAATCTGAGTTTCATATCCATAAGAGTCCTTATAAGGACACCTATGAATATTAACCTCCACATTAGGCTTCAAAAATATAGTTTCAAATTTATTCCAATCGCCGGCCGGAGCTGGATCCGCCCCTGAATTACTGTTAAAAGGGCATCCTCGCGAGAAGTTGCGAGCGCGAATCGCAAGCTCAAACTTTTGGACATTCCATTTGATAAGACATGAAAATTAAACATTCCAAGCAGTTATTGTCATCATGAAAAACTTGTGTATCTAATTGAAGATTACTGACGCGAGCACGATCGAAGCGCGAGCTGAAATTTATAATTATACTGACCCAGAAAGGGACCTGAAAAGGACTGCATTTAGTGACTGATAAATATATAGGATAGGCCTACATAATTATCTTACCAATCAAATAATGCGAGCGCGAAGCGCGAGTTTAAAATTCGTGAGGATGAGTATTTTACTAAACAATAGTTGATGCGATGAGCGCGAAGCCAAATTCTAACCTAAAATGTATTAGGCCTATATGTTTTACTTAAAAAAGGGTAAAAAGGGCACATTACCCGATTCTCAAATAAGCAAATTGCAGAGAGTGCAAAACACATGTGCACGTTTTATCTGTCGTCTCAAAGTTATCTCAAGCTAGTCACCCCCATTCAAAAATTACAGTCTGGTAACCTGTCCGCAGGGGCGGATTCAGGATTTTCCAAGGGGGGGGGGGCACATAATTATTTCCGAGGAAAAATTGACAAGGAAAACAAAAAGATTTTCAACCAAAAAATAAGGACATTTCGTCTACAAAAAGGTCTTCACTTTCAAGGGGGGGGGGCACACTTCTGTTTTATAACGGCATTTTTACATTACAAATTTTAATTGTGCATGCCTCTCACGGCAGGGGAGGGGCGCACGGGTCGGCTGTTCCCCCCTAGATCCGCCAGTGCCTGTCCGGCAATCGAATTACAGGCAGGGCCGTAGCCAGAAGCATTTTGTTGGGGGGGGGGTGTACCAGCTAAATTTGCCAACTAAATTTGGCGTAACAGCGCCAACGTGAGCACAGGGGGAGTCTGATGGGGGATGTGCCCCCCTTCAATAATCACATGCTAAAAGATTTTGAATTTTCAGAATTGAATTAGTGTCATTTGGTGAATACTTTAAGGTAAATTATACAAAGATATACAAAGATATTTGCAATAAAAAAAAACATTTTGGATCAAAATAGAAAGGCTAGAGTGCCGTAGTTGCTAACTTGCAGTATAATCATGGAGCTATTTGTTAATAGCTCTATGGTATAATGATATACTCTATGCATTAACAATATCAAAATCAAAGATTTGTTAATTTTTAATTGACCTTCTGTGCAAGATGTCTCAACTAAAATTTCAAGAGTGCTACGGCTAACAGTGGCGTACCGTGGGTCACGGCATGGGGGGGGGGCACCAGCAAACATTTTGAGTCATTAAGTGGGCGCGCGAAGCGCGCTCAATTGCCAGGTATACTGACCTGATAGAGACATTTTAAGGACTGTGCCATTAAACGGATATATATCTTAGTGATCAAATAATGCGATCGCAAAGCGCGAGCTGAAAATGTTTGATATTCAGTCTTAAAAAGGGACGACATTATAAGCAAAGTTTTGTAATCATGATACTTACCTGTCTTACAAAACAAACAATGCGAGCGCGAAGCGCAAGCTGATTTTTTTTGTATAACTTAACCCTAAAAAAGGACATTTTCAGGACTATCTTTTGGAATTTATGAAGTGCGTACGTATCTCATCATAGTCATCTAATGCGAGCGCCAAGCGCTTGCTGATTTTGTTAGAATTACACTGGCACATGAAGCACTTTTTGTGGTCATTGTAATCATGAACATGATATGTATTTCACTAATGAAATATTGCGGGCGAGAAGCGCGAGCTGACAATTTTTGAAATTCAGACCTGAAGAGGGGCATTCTATGGCTTGTTTGTAGGAACTATTTCACTAATTAAGTGATGCGAGCGCGAAGCGCGAGCTGAAAATTTGTTATAATTAGATCAGAAAAAGGGAAATTTTAAGGACTGTCTTTAGGAATTCGTGCACTGCAAAAACGCCGGTGTTGATTTAACACCAGCCCGGCATCTATATCGGTCCACACCAATGCGAACGTAGGCACAGACTGGAAATGTTTTATTAAGGCCTTAAAAGGGGGCAATCACTTTAAGCAGTATATAATATAGTCATGAAAAAAGCATATGTCACTACATAAAACAATGATAACTTGAAGTGCGAGGAGATAATTTGGTGCATAATCTTTATGGACTTAAAATACAACAGGACTATACATCTCATTAGTCAGACAATGCGAGCACCAGGAATGATGCAACCCCAACCTGCCCCCATCCCCACCCGAAGCACATTCTGACACCATAGATATAAAAAAAAAGTTTAGTGAAAATAACATTTTTGTGTTTTTTGCCAACTGCAAACTTGTAGACAAGTCTAGAAGTTGTAGATGTGTCTTCATGAATTTACCAACTGCAGAGTTACCAGTTTTTTAAGTCTTGTGTTCTGTTCTTTTCAGGGGGGCGTTTCATGAAAGGACTTGTCGGACGTTTTATCCGACAAGTCCCATTTTATCCGACAGTTACCATAGTGACAGTACCTCTCAGCCAATCAACATCAGAGAAAGATGTCAGATCTGACAACTTGTCGGATGAAAATGTTGATGAAACACTCCCCAGATCTGAAACGGGGCAGAACTTGTACATCACTTTGCTGACTGGTGGAGCGTATAGTGTTCTGCCACTTTAATAGGCCCACTTTATAATTTGCCAACTATACTTTGGCTTTGATTATTCAACTTAAACCTTGGAAATTCATCCCACCCAATATTTATGTACCTTGTCTTGCCTCTAATTTTACAAAACTAATGTGTTTGTTAAATCGTCAATAATTGTGGTATAATTTGCAAACTAACAAGCTTGTTCATATTGGGGGAGGACCGGGGGCTTACTTTGTGTGTTATTATAGCTCCCTCTGTTTTTTGTCCTTTGTATTTTGCTGACTAGTAGGGCCCTAAGCCTGGCTACATGGACTTGGATTTGCCAATTGGTTGTCTTTACTCTAAAAGCAGGGGCCGCGAAACGGTTTTCAAAGTGGGGGGGCTGAGCCAAAAGTGGGGGGGGGGGGGGCTGACCATGCTAAAAATCACAATCATATGGTAATTTTTACGTTTTTGTACACGGTTTTGGAAAAAAGTGGGGGGCTGAAGCCCCCCCAGCCCCCCCCCCGGTTCCGCGGCCCCTGAAAAGTCGTAACCTTCTTCGAAGTCAGTTAGTTCCCCTATTTTTCTTTCCTTTCCTTTCTTTCTTTCTTTCTTTCTTTCTTTCTTTCTTTCTTTCTTTCTTTCTTTCTTTCTTTCTTTCTTTCTTTCTTTCTTTCTTTCTTTCTTTCTTTCTTTCTTTCTTTCTTTCTTTCTTTCTTTCTTTCTTTCTTTCTTTCTTTCTTTCTTTCTTTCTTTCTTTCTTTCTTTCTTTCTTTCTTTCTTTCTTTCTTTCTTTCTTTCTTTCTTTCTCTCTCTCCCCCTCTCTCTCTTTCTTTCTTTCTTTCTTTTTCTCCCCTATCCTCCATTTTGCCAACTGGTACATGATTTTGCCGACTGCCACGAATGTTGGGGGGTGTCACACCCCCCCCCCATACCCCCCCTCTAGCTACGGCCCTGATTACAGGCCCCAAGTTATATATCAGATTTCTTGAAAGTAAAATCCCGATCTCATATGCCCATCACCTTCGTATAGCTCACAATTAGATACAAACTAAAGCAACACTATATGAGATAGGCCATTTGCCTCACAGCTATGGAACAAACTTCCCCTTGACATTAATTCAACAACTTTACCTGATTTCAAACTAAAATTAAAACCCCATTTATTCCAGTAGTTTATGTACATCATCTGGGGAGCATGTATAGAAATAGTTTTTGTGCAGGCTATAATAGTAAAGGCATGTTAGCATTATATTATTACACTGAAGAGCGAGCTGACTTTTGTTTTCATTCAGACGTGAAAATATAACATTCTATCACTTGAAAAGCTTAATGGGAGCTGAGATTTCTCATCGAACGACTGGCGAAGGAATAAGGGGTAGGCCTTCTCCGCGGCTGAAAATAATTTTCTTTTAATAAAATCAGTTGGCCTAAAAAGAAGAAAGCTGATATCCACTAAAATCTAATAGGAAAGTTATTTAATTTTAAACTTTTGTGAAAACAAGTATGATATGCAGATCGTCATAATCATATTCAGGGCTAATGATATCATGTCCCTACCTTCCTTTTCTTATAATAGAAATACATGAAATCATAAATATTTGATATTGTAATACAAGGTTATGAAATATCTTCCTTATAGTAAAATAACCCAGAAGGAAAAACCAGTTCCACTGGACCAGTTAGACCAGTAGAATTTTAACTGGTAACTCTGGAAATTGGAACATCGGTTTACTGGTCTAACTGGTCATACTGGTCCAGTTAAAAATTAAACTGGTCTTGAATAACTGGAATTGTATACTGGTCTTTTTTCTGGTGGTTGTTACTGGTCTCACTGGTCTTCATACTGGTATCCAATTCAAGCTGGTCTTTACTGGTATTTTTTACTGGTCTGACTGGTCCTCGAACTGGTCCTCGTACTGGTCTTACTGGATCAATTTATTACATGCATTTGGTTTGTTATATACCATGGTCAGTGAAATGTGATGGAAAAGATGGTTAATAATTTATGTTTCTGCTGTTATTTTAAATGTGATATATGAAATTACACGTTTTCATTGTGAATTAGTTCACACACTTATTTGGAAAGTTTTTAAACAACAATGAGTGCCATTGCAAGGATATTCCATTCTAAATCCTGATTATTCTTTTTATAATAGGAAATATGCAAATGAGGTAAACCACGTGATCAGCATCATCAGAATTACTGGTATTACTGGTCTTGACCAGTTCAATTTCAAACAATGAATTATTTTAGACCAGTTGACTATATATCAGAGGATTATATCTTGCTTTGATCTTAATCATAATTAAAGGAAATAATTATTTTAATGATAACGTTAATACTTGATAATTATGATAATATTAATAATAATAATTACAATATCAATAAAAACGATAACAGTAATAAGAATGATAAAAACAATGATCATAATAATCATAATGATAATAATTATGATAATTATAAGAAGAATGATGATAACAATGATAACGATAATAACTTTCTCTGAATTGCAAGATTCATATTCCATAATTCGTCAAATTATCTGACTTGAAATAAAGTCATTATTTATTGGACCAGTAACACCAGTTTGATGAAAAACAATTTAACTGGTATTACTGCTTTGCTTCAACTGGAATGCAATTGTTTGAACTGGTCTCCAGTTGATTTTTACTGGTCCAGTTAAAAATCAACTGGTCCAGTAAACATATACTGGAAACCAGTAAAAATCTACTGGAAACCATTTATTGGACCAGAAACACTAGTTTGGCGAAAAAAAATTTAACTGGTATTACTAATTGCTTCAACTGGAATGCAATTGTTGGAACTGGTCTCCAGTTGATTTTTACTGGTCCAGTTAAAAATCAACTGGTCCAGTAAACATATACTGGAAACCAGTAAAAATCTACTGGAAACCATTTATTGGACCAGAAACACCAGTTTGGTGAAAAACAATTTAACTGGTATTACTAATTGCTTCAACTGGAATGCAATTGTTGGAACTGGTCTCCAGTTGATTTTTACTGGTCCAGTTAAAAATCAACTGGCCCAGTAAAAATATACTGGAAACCAGTAAAATTCTACTGGAAACCAGTAAAAATTCTTACTGGTCTTACTGGTTTTTCCTTCTGGGAAGTTGCAGTATAGTCTATATTTCCTTAATTTTTTAAATTCCTGACTGGACTCGAAGAAACAATTGAATAAAGAAAGAACAAGTGGCGAAGGCATCACGGGTTTGGTCACCAACTATTCATGAATAAATGCCAAGAACTGTTTCAATTAATTAATTAATCAATGAATTAATTGATAAATTCATTGATTAATTATCATTATTGTTATCATAAAATACTTTATCATTTTTTTTTTTGGGGGGGGGCATTGCATATTGTGTAGGCCTACCAATGCCTATTTATTTATTTATTTAGTTAGTTATTTATTTGTTTATATATTTATTCATTCATTCATTTATTTATTTGTTTATTTATTAATCTATATATATTCATTATTCTATTTTATCTGTTCTATTTTTTTTTTGTGGCGACGCTCTGTCCCCTCCCCCTATAGTAAGGCGCCCCAAATTCCTCCCAAGATATATAAACACATTCTCCGAATCCAGAATGGGAGATAGGATAGTATAAACTCCCCATTCACGTTCACTTCTCTTCCATTTTCCCATTAATATTTTCACATGAATCTTAATTTGTTTTTTTCACCAGAACACTGTGTTGACTCGGTTGACTCCGATCGATCACTGGCAAGCAATGCCTTGAGCAATGTTTTCTAGCGCCCTCTAGCTGTAGCTAGCTGTACCGTACGCGTACTATACTAGAGTACGAGCGAAGACGTCTGCTAGCGCTAGTTATTGCATAATAGTCGATAGGGCTCGATCACGCCATGCGAGCTGGGGTCGGAAGTCAAGTCAAGACAAGCCAAGCCCAAGGATCTCTGTCTTTAATTTCTTGGTCAGTGTAAGTTTATTTATTTATTTTATTTATTTATTTCGTCTTTATTCAACAGGGTAGCCCCATCAGTAATTACAATACTGTTATACTTGGAGGCCTAGACAGCTGGCAGCCGTCTGTTTCGAGGAGTTTTTTAACATTTTTAAATTTCTCCTCATAGTCATACATACACAGACGGCTCGCTATCGTGCAGCCACCATTAGGGGACTTACAATGCAAAATCCCCCCGTCGGGGCTCTTCAATTTTTGTCTTTAATGAATCAAACTTTTGAAAATTAACGCGACCGAAATGCAAATTAATATTCCCTCTTGGCATTAATTGCCAAAAAACGGGGAAAATCAAGTTAAAAGGAACAAAAACAGTGACTTACCTCGGCTGTCGCACAACTTCACTGCCCTGTTTTATCCAAACTTAATACACATAAACATATGGCCATTGAGTCCCCTGTACAGATCGCGCTAGAACTTCGGTCTCTGTATTTGGTGAGTGAAGCCAACGGAGTTCAGCTGAACAACCAACATAACAGAGACAGACTGAAGCTTTTGGTCTATTGGAGGCCCTGCATAACATTAAAATACATATACCGGTACATAAATATACATGAAAAACATTCGAAGGTGATATGAAAGATCAGTACAAAATGATATAATATTGCATGCTAATTGTCAATGCGTAATGATAGAAAACAAATATTTACAACATAATTCATGACTACAATAGATGTTCATTTTTGTTAAGTTATGGTCAACGAAAATATAAAAAAACAAAACAGTTCATTTTAGGCTAGCAACAAAATAAAGTATAACTATAATAAGAAAAAAAAAGACATTTGGTAGGAGCAAATCCGGTCTAAACTAGTCATGTAACTGATCATATTACAATAAGCTACTTTCAGAAATAATATTAATGAATGATATAAATTAGAATAGGATATGTGTGATTGTATACAATTTGTAGTTAATTGTTATATTTACCTAATTTCTATTTCATCCATCGTAATTGCATTTATATGGCAGGAAAGGCATGAAAAGGGATTCTTTGCAGTGTGAAAGATGATCAAAGTAGAAGATTGGACAGAAGGTATAACGAGAATAATAGAGAAGTGACATAGAAAGAATATAAGGAGAGTGAGAAAAATACAATAGAGAAAAAAGGTACGTGGAGATAAGAAGAACATGTATCATCCAGTTACTAAGAGACTGAGTTACTAGCATGGCTCAATAAATAGTCTTCACTTGGAAGTTGGATAACTTGGAACACGAAACATTAGCATATACGTATCATGTTAAAATTTGATTAAGCCTGTATCGCCAATACGATGTTGTGAATGAATTTATTGACGTCGAATTTCTTACATCATTGGGGAGTTGGTTCCACAGGCACGCCCCATGGTGAGAAAAGGCTTTCTTACCGGCTTGGGTACGTGCCTGTGGAACCAGAATACCACAATTAGTAGCATTTCTTGTATTATGTGAGTGAACATTACTCGATCGGGAAAACATTTCTGACATATAAGTTGGTGCCTCAGCCAGTAGTGAGTTGAACACCATTCTACAGGTATGGAAGCGCCACCTCTCTTCTATAGGCATCCAGTTCAGTTTTCGAAAAACTTCAACAGTTGGCACATTATGGTCAGTTTGCAGTACAAGACGAGCAGCTTTCTTGTGTTGCTTTATCAAAATATCCTTCAGGTTTTGGGAGCAATTTACCCAAGCGAGACTACAATAGTCCAAGCAAGGTAAGATCAAAGAATTCGCCAGTAGTTTTGAGCTTGAAATTGTCATGTACTTACGAAGTCGACCCAAAAGTGCCAATCTGTTAAGTTAAGTTGAAATTAGCAAATTGTGCAAGCAATAATTTTCTATTAATTTTGGTATTGAAATATAGAATTAGAAAAGTGAGGGATGGAGGTAGGTTAACTGTCCCTGATACCTACTATCAGGCAGTATAATTAGTTAATTACTAAATTAGGGCCTAGGCTAGATCAAGAATGTGGCGCCGGTCCATAACCTCGCAGACGCAGTGCCGTGAAGTATATAGTCACGTATTGTATTACCGGACACTATTATGATTCCGGACGCGCATATTACTGCGTTCGAAAACCATTTCGTACGGTAAGACTTCCGCAATTCAATTTCACAGAGCAATACATAGAACAGGATTGCAAAAACAAGGGCTTGGTCAAGGGAAGCTTGAAATAGGACTGTCAGAACAGGTGCGAGTTCGCGGTCCAGGTTTTTCAATAGCCGTGAAGACAGTTCATCGGGCCCAGTGGCTTTATGGATTTGTAGGCCAGACAGAATTTTCTGCACACCATCGGCATCGGATTGTATGGTGATGGGTTCCATACAGGGATAGGGAGAACTTCCCATGTCCTTCATGTTAGTCATGTCTTCATTTCTAGTAAAGACAGATGAGAACTGTCTATTCAGGATGTTACATTTTGAAGCACTATCCGAGTATGTAAATCCATCGCTTGACTTCAGCGATTCTGAGCAGATGTTGGTAATAAATTCGTGTTTGATAACTTATTTTATTTTTTCTTGTTAGCTGCATGTTTCATGGAACTTTCCAATATTATGCTCGTTCGTATCGTGACGCTCATCAAGTTCTATCGATGCGCTGCCGATCGTCGACGGCTCTATAATCACGGTAAACCTCGCGCACGGGTACCTTGAGAACTAGCCATCGACGATCACCCATTATTTTACACCACACCTCATCATTCGATCGAAGGATCTAGGAGCGGACGAGATTGAAATTCGGCAGATCAGACCCATATTTCCGTTAGAAAATATATCAATTGTTAATGCAAAACTATGTTATTTGATATTTTAAGCATTTTCTGTCATTTTAGAGATAATAAGTTAAAAGTTTGATTTTTTTCGCCTTGACCAAGGAGTTGTTCCAGCTGACTGGAAGAATGCAAACATTGCCCCTGTCTTCAAAAAGGGTGAACGATGTAAGCCAGAGAACTACAGACCGATCTCATTAACATCAATGACATGCAAAGTTCTGGAACACATTGTCCACAGCAATATTATTTATGGACCATCTTGAAGACCATGACATACTCTCTGATGCTCAGCATGGTTTCCGTAAAAAACGATCCTGTGTCTCACAACTTGCTCTTGCGGTCCAAGACCTTGCGAAGGGTATAGACAACAGAGAACAGATCGATGTCATCCTGCTAGATCTTGCCAAGGCCTTTGACAAGGTGCCACATGGGAGACTTCTTCATAAGCTCGATTTTTATGGTATACGGAACTCTACCCATGAATGGATAGCCGACTTTCTTGACAGTCGCACGCAACAAGTACTACTTGAAGGAACCATCTCTACCAAGACCCAAGTGACATCGGGAGTTCCGCAGGGTAGTGTCGTCGGTCCGATGTTGTTTCTGATATTTATCAACGACCTACCAGAGTACCTGTCTAATGACACCACTGTTAGGCTTTTCGCAGATGACTGCCTAGTCTATCGCAAGATAAGGTCAGAGGAAGACGGTGCTCACCTGCAGGAAGACATCAAGTCCTTGGAGCAATGGGAGGCTGACTGGCTGATGGAGTTCAACCCCAAGAAATGCCAAGTCCTCCATGTAACCAACAAACGGAAGCCTATCATATTGCCATACATCCTTCATGGTTACACCTTGGACAAAGGAGACACAGCAAAATATCTTGGAATCTACCTCCATCAAAAGCTCAGCTGGAATCATCACATCAGTCAGGTAGCAAAAAAGGCTAATTCCACCAGGGCTTTTCTTCAAAGGAACATTAGATCATGTCCTCGCAAAGTCAAGGTGCTCTGCTACCTCACTCTACTTAGACCAGTCATGGAATATGGAAGCATCATCTGGGATCCTTTCACTCAAGCTAACATCATGAGGCTTGAAATGATACAGAGAAGGTATGCTCGCTTTGTTTGCAATGACCACCGCAGAACAAGCAGTGTCACCTCCATGCTCCAACAACTGCAATGGCCATCCCTGCAAGAAAGGAGAGCCCAGGCAAAGGTTGCGATGATGTTCTGCATTAAGAACTCGTTAATATCCGTCCCCGAGGCGACTCTGATCCCATCTCTCCATTCCTCACAAAGAGGTCATAACCAGAAATTACAAGTACCATTTGCTAGGACACAGACACTGCAAAAAAGCTACTTTCCTGACGCAACCAGGCTATGGAACGCTCTTCCACAGGTCGCCGTCTCATGTACCTCTCTTCCAAGTTTCAAAAGGGAGGTACAGAAAATCCAGCTCCGTTAACTTTCTACGGATGTCTTTTTAGCTGCACACTCTTGAGTTTATTTTAGACCCCTCATTTGAGACACTGTACATACATTGCACCTGCACAACAGTACGACAATACGCCAGACGGTGGCCTGTACTTATAGAGAAGAAGAAGAAGAAGAAGAACAGCAAACAAAAACTTAGAATTTACTCATGATATGATATAAGAAGAAAAAATCACACAAATCTTACATCATTATAATCAAGAATATCTTTACCCGTCCGGCGCGCGTCCGGAATCATGATGTAATTTGTCACGCACGAAAATAACTGTTTTTCGTGGAGGGGTATGCGGCAAGTGCGATGCAAAGAAAATAATTGGTAAATATAAAATAATTTTACCATATTCATAATTTTCATAATATTTGGAATATTTGGAAGTGCGAATTTTTCTTGATTGTATTTCCTCTAGTTGTTATTTTTAAAGCACTGAAATAAAGGTGTCCGGCAATAGGATACACTGCCATACGTGTGAGTGGCGCCGGTGTGGTAGAATATTTGGACCGGGGCCCGCCAGTCCAAAACGGCTAGTACCGGTACTATACACTCACACAAGCATGCGAGGTTAGTTGTACTGAGTACTATATTTGGGCTGCCAGTACCAAACGACTAGCCGATTGGGGCTGCCAGATCCAAAACTCAAAAGACTGGTTGAAATTTTTGCCGATACGAACGGAAAGCCGCTGTTTGGTTCCGTATTCGTCAGAAGGTTCGAATGTACCGTACTAGTGACTAGTACTACTACTAGTATATTCTATAAATATCTGCTTTGGTGAAATGTTTCTCAATATACCATATATATTGGTGTGATTTTTAATGTAATTTCATCACAATTATAATTCGTTCTAAAATTAAAAATGTTGGTCTAGGTATAGATCTAGATAAGGTATTTCAGCCTCGCGTTACGGACGGTACACGATGCGATGTACCGCGGTACCTTTTTTGCGCACGTGCAGCGCTGGACTGCCTGGACAGTTGACACGTCACGTGTTATAAAGACATATATCCTGTCGTCGGCTCTTCAGATCCATGGGGTTAATTAAAGCAGGCTGGTACTCAGTAGAGGCGCACGGCCAATATGGGAGACTCTCTCCAATAGGGGAGACAATCTCCCACATTGGAGACTTGCTTTGCAAAAGGACAAAAGAAACAACACCAACAAAAGCATGATTTTTTCCACCCAAAATTTTGTCTCACTGAGGTCAGAAGCCCATTTGTTTTGTGTGTGATTGACAACAAAAATCCTTATCAAAACAAAAGTAGATGGTGAATTTTTAAAGTAGACGGTGAAAAGGGGCAATTTTTCATGAGGAATCTCCTAATCACATTTTTATTTGCCGCCAAGGTAATCCTTTTGCAGCAAATGTAAACAAAGGAAATTGGTCTCCAAAACTGGAGACTGTCTCTGAAATTGGATACCCAAATTCTTAACAAAAGTCTCTGATATTGGAGATAATCTCCCACATTGGAGACAGTCTCCAATATTGGCCGTGCGCCTCTACTGGTACTAAAGCGAAGAGATTCCTATCCTTCCTAATATCCCTGGTCTGAATATTACGTCAAAATCTATAGATCACAAATTATATTTTTTTTATTAAACAGTCAAAATTTTGCTCGCACCTTAAAAAAAAAAAAATGCGTTGTAACGTTAGTTGTACGCCATGTCTGGCCCAAACTTTTGCCTCATTATGCCACTGGGGTAGATAGTATACTATTTTTTTTAAATTGTTCTTCATATTTAAGTGCACTTTTTGCCTTTTTGCCCTGTGTCCCTCTCCCACTTAAAAATTTGCCCCGTCGCTCCTGAATACTTTCCTCTGTACGTCTTCATATTTCTATAAATTTGGTAAAATATATAGCGTGAGAAACACGCGCAGGCATGTTCACTCAGATACGCAGCTTGTTTTGGGGGTACTCCGGGCTGAAAATATTTATATCAAATACATTTTATCAAAATGAGCAAATTTTATCAAAATCTGATAACAATTAGTTAAAGGGTGATCCGGGCTGAAAGTATTTATAGCTTAATAAATAGAGTAGAATTCACTGAGCAAAATGTCGAAAATTTCATCAAAATCGGATAACAAATAACAAAGTTATTGAATTTTAAAGTTTAGCAATATTTTGTGAAAACAGTTGTCATGAATATTCATTAGGTGGGCTTATGATGTCACATCTCCACTTGTTCTTTTGTACTTTATTATATGAAATTAGGTTTATTCAATTTTTTTCCTCCAAGAACTAGAAAAATTGGATTGACAACTGATTTAGTGCATTTGATATTTAATTATTTCATTATAATGGAGACATATTATTCACACGAGTATGAAATAATAAAAAAAAGATGATGTTATGTAATAACATAAGAAAACGAAAAGTGGAGATGTGACATCATCAGCCCACCTAATGAATATTCATGACGACTGTTTTCACAAAATATTGCCAAACTTTAAACTTCAATAACTTTATTATTTGTAATCCGATTTTGATGAAATTTTTGGCATTTTGCTCAGTGAATTCTACTCTATGTATTGAAATATAAATATTTTCAGCCCGGACCATCCCTTTAAGTTATTTAATTTTAAAATTTAGCAATATTTTGTGATATTCCGATCTGAAAAGGGGTGAACTTAAACACTATTTAAAGTACTGTGCCAGATTTCCAGGAGGTGCTGCCTATGGAAAATAACACACGCAGCACACCCAAAGTTTGGGGGTGCTTCACCCCCCCCCCCGTTGTCTGCAGGCACAGACCCTGATTGAAACTTAAATCAACAAATGTGTCTCCACGCAAACACTAGCACATACAAAACTTGCTGTTTCAATTCAGGTGAGAGGGCCTTTAGTACACAAGGCATGAGTAGGTTGCAGTTCAGACCCTTTACTCGAGTGAAGGGTTTGCACAACAGACTAGCACCCATGTCCCTCCCTGCTTGATTGAGTCGCGTTAGGAGGGATACATGTTATTGGAATATGTGAAAGACAGTAGTAAATGATTTGTGATTGTCTTGTTTTAAAAACAACATACTTTTATTTATATGAGAAATAATAAAAAGATTTTTAAAATAAAAAAAGCATAATTAAAAAAAAAAAGCAGAAATTGTATTTAAATTGGAAGTACAAAATATGTTTATGACTAAGATTTTATAGGTGGGGAAAATGATGGCATCACTCACTATTTTTTTTTTCTTTTGTATTTTATTCTATGAGAGAATATTCATTTAAATACCAAGGGGTCTATGCTTATTTTTTTATTGTCGGAAACAATGTTTGATTCACCCCTGAACATTGCTGCACCTACCGTGATTTGGCAATCTCATTATTGTCAAAATAAAGTGCAAAAACAAAATACTATATGATGCTAATAAAATAAAATAAAGAAAAATAAGTCATATTTCCTGTATAAGTACACAATTTCTGTTTCCTTTTTCCCTCTTTTCTAATTTCTTTATTACCAAATATAGTCCCTATTCCTTATTTTACTTGTTTCTATATACCACCTTATTTCCCTTAATTATATTCCCTTTTTATACCTTTCTCCTTTATTCTCTTCCTTCCTCCTAATTTTGGTCGCAGTATTAAACCGATTTCATGATATTTATACGAAATGAAAGCCACATTTAGCAAGAGATGATGAGGCTTAATGGACCTCTTATCACCATTATCTTTCCCCATTGGAAAGTCCGCTAATTGAGCGCTATGAGACTTTTCAGAATACCAAAAGTCTCGTAACTGCTCAATTAAGTCTTCGCGCGCTCATAACGCGTACTATTGCGAGTGCGCGTAACGCAACCCTGCCAAATAAGGAAAGGGGCACTTAAGTGACTTTTCAGAATACCAAAATGCTAATTGAGCTTTCAGAATACCGGCCCTGGCCTGCATGTCAATAGAATCGGCTCAAATTTTGATATTTTGCAGATCAATAGTAACAGAAAGAGTAATTATCCCTGTTTGGAAACATATGAATCTACTTACCATTACAAAATTTCGATCATTTACACATCAAAAAATTTGATGGACTTTCAAGCGGCGATATCCGTATTTGACAAGTGGATATCCATATTGAAACTTACATGTACAGAAAGTGCACATCGTGCACTGTCTGAAAAAAGGCATAAGATCGCATGCCACTATGTGCGCATATGCAGTAAAATCCATTTTCAAGGGGAGAGCCAGACAGAAGCGATGCCACTTGCATGGAAACCGCGCTCAGCCGATGCAGCCAAAACCAGCGCTCGCGATGCGGCGGCATTTGCACATACCTTAGATAAGGGGTTTTTAAGGGGAGGGTGTAATTTTTACAGCTTCTGCTGGTTATGAACAAACAAATCTGCATAGGTAAAAAATCCCTTTTTCTAAAGGGAAAATTCCTTTTTTTCAAAATGAAATGTGCCCTTTTTCGAAATTGATTACTCTTTTGAAGTACAACATAATGTATTTTAGGTTAGAAAATCCCTTTTTTTGCTCGCACTCGCCTCAATTATTATGTAGTAAGGAACTCACCATTTTTCTGTTTATAAAAATGCTCAGAATGTCCAAAAAATAGTGAGTGGGGGACATCATCGACTGTCTCATCTGCATTTCACTGAGTTGTGCATATCACTGTTTTGTGAAAAATAAGCGAAACTTTAAAATGTCATAACTTTCTTATTTACCTCCGTTTTAGATGAAATTTTTAGTGTTATGCAAGTTTGATTTTTCTCTATATATTCTAATCAACATGTTGCTGGGGTGGACATCTTTTTCATGATATTGAATTTAATTTCTTATTGAAATTTCCAAAAGTTTGAGCTAGCGATTAGTGCTCGTAACATTTCGTGTGGGATGCCATTTTAACAGTATGGCCTAATTAGCCCCATAATTGACCAATAAGCGAATTTTGGATCTTCAGATTCGAAACATTTTCCAAACCTTGTAAAAAAGCCTAAATACATAATGATAAAATTAATAATCATAAATCACTTCAAAAAGGCTTTGCTCAGCCTTATTACAACAAAACATACAACATCACAGTCAGACTGCAGGTCCCAAGAAAGTGGCTTCTTTCATCCAAGTGATATTCATGACTTGAGATGTTTTGCATATTTAATGAGCTTGATGCGGACCAAAACACCTCTTTTCATTTGGTCATTGCTGCTCTAATTATGCATCGAATTTCATGAATTTGGTACCATTGAAAAGAAGAAGAATCATTCTTTCAGGTCATGTGTTTGGATTTATTCAAAGATTTTGTAATATAGGTTAAAATTTTGATCTAAAATATGCTACAAAATAAATATTTTCACCTGACAAAAGCTGCTATTTTCACACTTTATTTTTGTTTGAGCCCAAATGATTTTTATATCATGATAAAGCTGAATATGTATGCTTTGAAATGATATAGGTTTCAAAATAAGAATTGGTTTAATCGGGTCAAGATCACACTTTTCATTTGCCAAGTACATAAAGCAGCTTGAAAACAAGTATACTGCACTCTGATTGGTCAAAAAGACCACACAATGGCAAATTCCAACGGTTCCAGTGCCTGGGTTCGTGGGAAGGTCACACTTCCCATGTGGAAATCTCCTCAAATACCCCGCGCCTGTTGTTCTGTGAACCTTATCCAGCCAATCAGAACTCTGGATTTCATGCAAGTACAAAATTTCAGAAATCTCGTCTTGTACCTTGGTGGGAAAAGTGTGATCTTGACCCGATTAAAAGGTGCCGCATATCAAGAGTGGCATTGTGAGAAAGTACAGAAGTTCAGCTTTATGGTGATATAGATATCATTGAGGCTCAAAATAAAAGGTTTTGCACAATTTGCAAAAGAAAACATAGGAAGAAAATTCAGTTTTGAGGCACAATTTTAGGCCAGAAATTTACTTATTTAACAAAATATTGTATACAAAATAAATGACCAATATGAAAGAGTACCGGTAACTTTTACTCTATCTGATGGTGCAATAATATTTCATTTAACTTGAGGTTAAAACAGGTAAATTCTTAGAGAAAGAAAATCTCACGAATCACGAGATTTTGCAAGGAGGAGGATTCAGCCACGAGATGATTTGGATGAATCTGGCCTTTTTGCTCATTAGCATAGGGACCTGCGGTCTGACTGATCACATAAATGATAATCTTATGGTGAAAATAACACCCAAAGTGTGTGTGTGTGTGTGTATTTGAGTTTTGTCAGACGTGTATCAATCAGATATGATTATTTACGTCTGGGACCGACCTTTAACGTCACCATCCGAAAGACGTGACCAGGGCTCGAACCTTGAACCTCTGCATCAATTTGTAACTGCCCCGCATAGCTTGGATTACAGGCGCACGCCACAAGGCCCATTTTAACTTGTAATTGCCCCTTTTTGGCTCCCCCAATAAACTTTTCTACAGGGTGCACTTTCCATTTAATATTTGGATAGTTGAAGTCACCCATGGAGTTGGGCTGCGATAGATAATTCCTAGTAGCAAAGAGTCTCTTCCTCTCAGTTGCACCTTGATCCAAACGCATTCAGTGAAATATGTACTATAACAGACTTATCTAACCTGATCTGCAAAGCTTTCATGAACATAAGTGACAATTCCACTGACACTTTTTTCTCCAATGTTTGTAAAGACAACATACGTAGGTGTTTATTTGGAATTTTTTTGGTGTTGGCTTAACCGCATAATTTTTTTGGAAGGCATTCACAAACAGATACAGGGCCTGACCTTTACTTTTTGTCTCGCCCACCAGAGGTGAAGCGAGACTTAGGGATCCAAATGTCGTCCGTCCGTCCGTCACAAACCTTATGACACATAACTCCACAACCGTAAGTCGCCTCTCAACCAAACTTGGATGGTAGATGGACTTGGGGGACCTGCATGTTATTCTGCAATCGGAGGTCACATGGTAAGGTCTAACAGACCTGCCAACCAGTACGTTTTTGCAACCAAAATACGGCAGTACGTTTTTTCTTTAAAAAATATGTTTTTTTTTTTTTTTACAAAATCGTAATTTATTGAGAAAAATCATCTCTATATGTCTCTATTTCATAAAACGTACACAAATATTGTTATTAGATCAATGTAATTTCAGGTAACTTGTTTTTTTTTTTCAATCATTTTGTAAAAACCAGGGTGAGATATACACAACTGGGCGTTGTGGCGTGCGCCTGTAATCCAAGCTATGCGGGGAAGTTACAAATTGATGCAGAGGTTCGAGCCCTAGCTGGTCACGTCTTTCGGATGGTGACGTTAAAGGTCGGTCCCAGACGTAAATAATCATATCTGATTGATACACGTCTGACAAAAACTCAAATACACACAAGTTTCAATTTTTTTTTCATCGGCAAGAGCAGTGCGCATTTTAGCTTGCATGCAGCTTGAGCGCCGTGATGGGCGAGTGCGCCAAGCATTTTATTTTGAAATACACCTTTTTTTGGAAAAATACAAAATATTTGTCTCAGACGGTAAAAATACTGATATTTTGTCAAATACTGATTTTGGGGGATAAGAATACTGAAAATGCAAAATACAACTTGGCAGCTCTGGTCTAAGGTCATTTTCAGGTCAACGTTAAAGTTTACATGCAAGACACTCTTATGACACCTAACTCCGCAACCGTAAGTCACTTTTTAACCAAACTTGAAAGGTAGATGGACTTGGGGGACCTGCATGTTATGCTGCAGTCGGAGTTCACATGGTAAGGTCAAAGGTCATTTTTAGGTCAATGTTAAAGTTTACATGCAAGACTCTCTTATGACACCTAACTCTGCAACCGTAAGTCACTTTTCAACCAAACTTGGATGGTAGATGAACTTGGGGGACGTGCATGTTATGCTGCAGTCAGAGGTCACATGGTAAGGTCAAAGGTCATTTTCAGGTCAACGTTAAAGTTTACATGCAAGACTCTCTTATGACACCTAACTCCGCAACCGTAAGTCACTTTTCAACCAAACTTGGAAGGTAGGTGGACTAGGGGGACCTGCATGTTATGCTGCAGTCGGAGGTCACATGGTAAGGTCAAAGGTCATTTTTAGGTCAATGTTAAAGTTTACATGCAAGACTCTCTTGACACCTAAGTCCGCAACCATAAGTCACTTTTCAACCAAACTTGGATGGTAGATGGACTTGGGGGACCTGCATGTTATGCTGCAGTCGGAGGTCACATGGTAAGGTCAAAGGTCATTTTCAGGTCAACTTTAAAGTTTACATGCAAGACTCTTATGATACCTAACTCTGCAACCGTAAGTCACTTTTCAACCAAACTTGGATGGTAGATGGACTTGGGGGACCTGCATGTTATGCTGCAGTCGGAGGTCACATGGTAAGGTCAAAGGTCATTTTCAGGTCAACGTTAAAGTTTACATGCAAGACTCTCTTATGACACCTAACTCCGCAACCGTAAGTCACTTTTCAACCAAACTTGGATGGTAGATGGACTTGGGGGACCTGCATGTTATGCTGCAGTCAGAGGTCAAATGGTAAGGTCAAAGGTCATTTTCAGGTCAACGTTAAAGTTTACATGCCAGACTCTCTTATGACACCTAACTCCGCAACCGTAAGTCACTTTTCAACCAAACTTGGATGGTAGATGGACTTGGGGGACCTGCATGTTATGCTGCAGTCGGAGGTCAAATGGTAAGGTCAAAGGTCATTTTCGGGTCAACGTTAAAGTTTACATGCCAGACTCTCTTATGACACCTACTGTAACTCCACAACCGTAAGTCACTTTTCAACCAAACTTGGATGGTAGATGGACTTGGGGGACGTGCATGTTATGCTGCAGTCAGAGGCACATGGTAAGGTCAAAGGTCATTTTTAGGTCAATGTTAAAGTTTACATGGAAGACTCTCTTATGACACCTAACTCTGCAACCGTAAGTCACTTTTCAACCAAACTTGGATGGTAGATGTACTTAGGCGACCTGCATGTTATGCTGTAGACGGAGGTCACATGGTAAGGTCAAGGGTCATTTTCAGGTCAACATTAAAGTTTACGTGCAAGGCTCTTATATGACAAGTGTTATTCCATACCAGTCATTTCACAATGCAGTTACGATACAATTCTGTTGCGTACCCTCGCAAGTCACGATATTTCTGGTTATTTTTATAAGTGGGCGAGACACAAAATTGCTTTTGCCTTGTTTCTTAGGGAGCCAGCTGGGCTCCTCAATCACTTTTTAGGGAGCCTGCAAGGGTATGAAGGAGCCCAAGTTTATCACTTCTTTTTTTTGCATCATACTGGTCATTTACTATTGAAAAGTTAAAACACACTGTCACGATACGTTTTTCAATAATCATCACCACCCAGTGTATTTATTGAGGGTAAATCAGATTTTAAGTGTTTAAGTGTATCCAACACCATTACAGTTTAATACACACCCGTATACAACACAAAAAAAGACACTAGCTTATTTTTTTCCCCCTTTTAATGACCCCACCCCCCAAAATATGTATTTAAGTGTATTTGACACCCCAACACCCTTATACAGTGCGTATCAAAAAAAAGTTTACACTTAGGAAAAATCCTGTAAAATTATATATTTGTAATATCCTGAAGATTTTTCCACATTTTAGCATTGGTACAGATCCATTTAAACAAATGACGATATAACTGTCGAAAAACATTTCCGCTTGAGTGAGCACCACTTACTTTTGAAAAGTTAGTGAAAAATTATTTGCGCAGAACTTTGAAATAGTTATGCGAATAAAAGTAGACCTTAATCATGAAGAACACGTGGAATTTAGCTAGTAAAATTGATTTGATGATATCTTTTACCTTGTTTAACTTGTTTCCTTGCCCAAAACACTTCGAAGAGTGCATTGCGCTCCACCTCACTCCCCCACACACCGAAGCCATTGTGGCGATATTTGCTTTACACTGAGTTGTGATTTACATGAAATGGCTTAGGCTTCATTTTCATTTTGTTAATCATTGTCAAGCTTGGGGAAAAGTGTGGAGAAACAAGTATCAAATGAAAAATGAAATGTAAACCCACTTTAACCCTAATTCTCCCGGGGGGGGGGGGCCATAATGGCCCCCCCCTCAACAATTTTCACGATATATCTGCTGCGCGAAATTTTTTGACCTCGCTGCTCACTGACTTTTTACTTTCAAGTCTCGTGCAAATTTTGAGACCAAATTTGTGACACCCGGGTACGCGGTTACGACATTACGCAACATTATGTAAGTGCATGTCAGACCCAAAATTGCTCATAAACGTGATTTCATGTACAATCCAATGCAAATTGTGTATTTAGCCAAAATTCATAAATGTATCATTATTTCTACTTTTACTGATTAAACTTAATCAATTTTGCTTTGTTTATGATCAGAATTAAGTCTGGAATGATTTCCATTGAAAAAACAATAAAAAACAAAAAAGTAAAAAAACAAAGAAATACATAAGAAATTCATAAAACAATAAAATACATAAGAAATTTATTACCAAACCAAAGTTTTTTTTAATTGCGATTGTTAAGAATGCTACAAAGAATATTTTTACCAAAAATTAGCATTCTAGGAGCTTTATTTAGTGAATTAGAGCAATAAGTATGATTTATGCATAAATTAGCATAATTAATTCATATAAAATAAAATCTCAATATTTTGGAAAATTTTACCATACAGCCTTGTAGATTACATCGCACACTACCAGCGTGCAATTTTTTGCGTCGCTCGCGCGATCGGCGGCCGAGATCTTAAGGGGGGGCCATAATGGCCCCCCCCCCCCGGGAATGACAAGAATCAAAATACCCCGGGAGAATTAGGGTTAAATGATACAAACTTAGTGAAAAAATGCTGGAGATGTCTGATATAAACTTTTGTTCATATTCAGTTATGTCCTCAGATTCAGCTGGCACAAAAAACGGTAAAGGTTTTGCTTACTAATTTGGATGGCAAAATTGTTACAAAATGCTTGAATGTATCCGTTTTATTTCAATTGACTAAAAGTGCAAAGGAAATGTATGAGAAATGTTTTGCAGGGTAAGTTTGATTTCGCCATTTCCCCTTTACACAGCGTGAAAACGAGCATTTCTGCGCAAACAGATTTCTGCGAGCTTTACAAAAATGGACAGTGCTCACTCAAGTGTAACATTCTGTCAAAAATTTTACTTTCATTAGATAGATGAGACCCAAACCCAAGATTATATGTGAAAAAAATACCCACATGTTGTATATTTTTTAATTCCCAGGGCTTTTTCAAAGTGTAAACTTTTTTTGATACGCACTGTATAACACCAGTATACAACATGAAAAAGACAATGGCTTATTTTTTTCATTTTTAAAGGCCCCCCAAAAGATAAATAATTATAAATACATAAACAAAAATGAAATAAATGAACAAATTGAATATATAGAGTCTGATCTACTACTAATGAATTATGATAGATCTAGAACTCTGAATCATTTGTTAAAAATGATTTTTTGTGGGTTGGTGTGTGTTTGTGACTGTGAGGTGGACTTGGATACATGTTTGAGTTAAGGAAACTAATTTATTATCTAATTTCTACTCCATAATATCCTGTTTATATCAGTACAAAACCACAGAGGCTAAGTATGTCACATGTAGGCACATGTTACAAGTACATGTACCCTAACTTTTCCTGCAGTTCTTTGAAAATCCTGATTTCCACAGAAATTGTATTTCTCTTTCGAGGAGTCTAAATTCAGTGAAAAAGTATTCATTAATCACAATGAAGAAATCATCCAACGTTATCGGTAGCAAAAAAACATTTTTACTTGAGAGCAACGCTAAAAACAGAAAGAAAACTACGAAGGAGGTATTATACCCATGTTTAATTTACGGCCTCGTTACGGCCGGCCCAATCCCCACAGGCCTACTCGCAGTTAGTCTGCAGGCACAGACCCTGATTGAAACTTTGATCAGCAAGAGTGTCTTCATGCAAAGACTAGCACTGTAAACAAATCTTGCTGTTTCAATTCCTGAGCGAGGGCCTTCAGTACAGAAGGCATGAGTAGGCTGCATATTCTGACCCTTAACTCGAGTGAAGGCTTTGCACAGCAGACTAGCTCGCAGTTGCACCACATTCTGTTGGTTCACATGACTTGTAGGCAAACCACGCTACTGCAACTGCGCGCGCATCAAGACATTCTCCTGCACATAGGTCTCTTGCACTCCATCAACGGCCGATATGCTCTGCATAGGAGGATTACCATATGCTCACAAGTAGGCCGTAAAACAATTCAAAAATGCTAATAAGATGTCTGGTTTTCAGGTCTTGATAGCAACAGATTTCGAGCTCTCATTAATATTGATAAATAAGGTAACAGTTTCATGAATGATATCATGAATGCCATGATGCATTTACTATTTATAAGTAGACATAATAAGTTGTTTCTCTTTTTGACGAAATACTATTTTGTTTTTGTTTATCCGCTTATATTCCTTAAATTGTATATTTGTTTTTTGTATTATTTTGTACCTCTTGTTTTGAACAAAATATTGGCAAATGCCAGTGACGTTATAATAAATTCAATTCAATTCAATTCATGAATTTCTAATAATGAAATTGTCCCTTTTTTCAGAATGAAATATTGATATCGACAAGTTCCATCTCGCGCTTAGGAAGAGGAAAACAGTCATTGTATCCCCCGAACAGAGTTCGGAGGATACTATGGATTTGGCCTCGTCGCGCCGCGTCTGCCACTGCGTCCACCGCCGCCGCAAAGATTTCCTTGTGATCCTGTCAGCTGCATTTCTTCTCCGATCATCTTCAAATTTGGCATGAAGGTGGAGTATGGTATAGCGAAGCCGCCTATCGATTGTGGTGTGGGCGGAGACATCGTTGCCATGGTAACAAGAGTTTTTGTAGAAATAGCAGAGATGTCCTTGTGAGCACTCTACCAGCTGCATTTCTTCTCCGGTCGTCTTTGAATGTGGCATGAATGTCCATTATGGAAAAGCAAAGCCGCCTATTGATTTTGGTGTGGGCGGAGATATCATTCCCATGGTAACAAGAGTTTTTGTGGAAGAGCAGAGATGTCCTTGTGAGCGCTCTACCAGCTGCATATCTTTTCCGATCATCTTTGAATGTGGCATGAAGGTCCATTATGGTAAAGCGAAGCCGCTTATTGATTTTGGTGTGGGCGGATAGGTTGTTGCCATGGTAGCAAGAGTTTTTGTGGAAATAGCAGAGATGTCCTTGTGGATGCTCTACCAGCTGCATTACTTCTCAGATCATTTTCAAATGTGCATGAAGGTCCATTATGGTAAAGCAAAGCCGCCTATTGATTTTAGAGTTGGTGGAGACATCGTTGCCATGGTAACATGTTTTTGTGGAAATAGCAGAGATGTCCTTGTGAGCGCTCTACCAGCTGCATTTCTTCTCCGATCATCTTCAAATGTGGCATGAAGGTCCATTATGGTAAAGCAAAGCCGCTTATTGATTTTGGTGTGGGCGGAGACTTCATTGCCATGGTAACAAGAGTTTGTAAGAAAATAGCAGAGATGTCCTTTTGAGCGCTCTGCCGGCTGCATTTCTTCTCCGATCTTCGTCAAATGTGGCAGGAAGATCCATTAAGCAAAGCCGCCTATTGATTTTGGTGTGGGCGGAGACATCGTTGCCATGGTAACAAGAGTTTTTATGGAAATAGCAGAGATTTCCTTGTGAGTGCTCAACTGGCTGCATTTCTTCTCCAATTATCTTCAAATTTTTCATGAAGGTTCATTATGGTAAAGCAAAGCTGCCTAATGATTTTGGAGTGGGTGAAGACATGGTTGCCATGGTAACCATATTTTTGTGGAAAATTTGGTAAAACCTGTAACTTCTGTTTTTTCCCAGTTTGTCATAACAGTTGGCACACAGAAGCATTATTAGAAGGTGCCTATCATTTTTGGTGGAGGGTGTTAGGGTTAGGTTGACAAAATATATCCAGATTACTCTATAATTGTATTCCCCAACAGGTGATACAGGACATTACATTTGGTTCTGCAGAGTCATGCTACTACATCATATTATTGTCACCAAATTTGTTACCCACAAAATGTGGGCAGGGTCATTGTCGCCATGATAATTGTATTTATTTGTCAAATTTCTGCGTGAGCTCTATCGCAATGACGGATGACGCGGTGGGTTCGGGGGATAAATGTGCTCAGCTGCGCGACCCGCCGAGCATCTCTAATTTTCATATGATGACAAAATGTCCTTACAATTTCCCCGGATGTTTGGTCTAAATAATAATTTTAAAAAATCGACTCGCACTTCATGCTTGCATTATTTGTGAAGTACGATCCATATCCACTTCACAATTTTTCTACGATGCTTAAAATAGTGCTTAAATTGACCCTCTTCAGATCACCAATTTTTTGTCTCACCTGCAAAGCAGAGTGAGACTGTAGGCGCCGCTTTTCCGACGGCGACGGCGGTGTCAACACCAAATCTTAACCGAAGGTAAAGTTTTTGAAATGACAGCATAACTTAGAACGTATATGGACCTAGTTCATGAAACTTGGCCATAAAGTTAATCAAGTATTACTGAACATTCTGCCTGAGTTTCAGGTCACATGACCAAGGTCAAAGTTCATTTAGGGTCAATGAACTTAGACCATGTTGGGGGAATCAACATCAAAATATTAACCTAAGGTTAACTTTTTGAAATGTCATCGTAACTTAAAAAATATATGGACCTATTTCATTAAACTTGGACATAAGGTTAATCAAGTATTACTGAACATCCTGCCTGAGTTTCAAGTCCATGACCATGGTCAAAGGTCAATGAACTTTGGCCATGTTGGGGGTATCTGTTGAATTACATTCATGACTTTGAAAGTTTATGGATCTGATTCAAGAAACTTGGACATAAGAGTAATCAAGTATCACTGAACATCCTGTGCGAATTTCAGGTCACATGACAAAGGTCAATGAACTTTGGCCATGTTGGGGGTATCTGTTGAATTACCTTCATAACTTTGATAGTTTATGGATCTGATTCACGAAACTTGGACATAAGAGTAATCATGTATCACTGAATATCCTGTGCGAGTTTCAGGTCACATGATTGAGGTCAAAGGTCATTTAGGGTCAATGAACTATGGCCAAGTTGGGGGTATTTGTTGAATTACCATCATAACTTTAAAAGTTTTTTGGTCTAGTTCATAAAACTTGGATATAAGAGTAATCAAGTATCACTGAACATCCTGTGCAAATTTCAGGTCACATGACCAAGGTCAAAGGTCAATGAACTTTGGCCATGTTGGGGGGGGGGGGTATCTGTTGAATTACCATCATACCTTTGAAAGTTTATTGATCTGATTCATGAAACTTTAACATAATAGTAATCAAGTATCACTGAACATCTCAATTGAGTTTCAGGTCACATGACCAAAGTTCATTTAAGGTCATTGAACTTTGGCTATTTTGGAGATAAGATTGCTGTCATAACTTTTAAAGTTTATAGATATAGTTTGGATATAGGGGTAATCGAGTATCACTGACAAGTCTTAAGTCGCATGATCAAGGTCAAACGTCATTTTTTTTCAATGAATGTAGTATTGTATCATTATACGAATGTTTTTTTGTGTGAATAATTTTATAGTAGTTTTCAAAGTCAGCACTGCTGCTATATTGAATCGCGTAATGCAGGTGAGACTGCCAGAGGTGCTCCTCTTGTTATATACATTGCCATAAGAATTACCATGGCTCAACTTGCCCCATGTTGGCTGGCTCAACTTACTCCAGTCCGAACTTAATGCGATAATTTTGCATCCACACATTTCTTATGCATCCATCATGTAAAAGACTATGACAAGAATGAAGATCCATGCCTGGACTAACAATGTTGTTCCTATGTCTTTATTACGTGTGTGTGTAAAAAGCACTTATCTATTTCACACCCTTTTTTTACTTTTTTGGCTGAAATTTGTATTTTTCCCTCTAAAAGAGTTGAAAACAATGTGCTGGGGTTAGGGGTTATGCAATGGGTCATCAACACATGACACCATCACTATGTCTGACTCATTCATTATTGGCCTGGGGGTGGTGGCTCAACTTGCCCCTATGCTCATCTTACCCTGCCTTCCCCTACTGTTAGGGAGTGTGGCTTGATGGTAACTCTCCCATGCTTTAAGTTTTGAGATTGCTGGAGTGTTTTGTAATTTTACTCCCATTATCTCTTTCTATTTCAATTATAAAAGGACTACTTTTGGAAGGAGAAGGAGAACAAGGTACGTGTATCCCCTTCAACCTTGCCTTGGCTTCAGTTGACTTCGACTGCAATATCTGTCTTTTCTGGAGATTTATTTAATAATTTCAGACATTTGACTACCATCCTAGACTAGGTGAGTGTAGCCAGTGTAGTTCAGCATAGCGACTGATTGTATAGACTGAACTTGAACAGCCGAAAGGTACACAACTTCCAATAACGGCTTTCTATTTATGTTTTTTTTTTTTTTGGGGGGGGAAAGAAATGGAGAATAACTGCCTATGATATGATTCAGTTAGACTGGAATGTTATATGGTACTTGGTACTATAGATTAGGGCTGAGTCAAAAAGTATGAATACCGTTCATACAACATTAAAAGCATTATGAACAAATTCCTATTTTGACAACCGTTTGACCAAAAGTTCCTGAAATACTGCTAAGAAATGTAAATTTATTTCCCATATTTTCTTGGAAGTTGGAATGTATCAATAAAAATGAAGAATATTATTTCCTTTCATGCATAACATCACAAACAGCTTTATGGAGGCAGTGTTGCTATATCAGTTAGAGTGTGTGTTTCGGATAAGATTATATGATTTCAATGAGAGGGATATGGGTCCCGCTCATGCAGAAAGACGTCTAAAAAATATCTGAGGCTATCGCATGTGTTTAGCTGTATTCATCTGTGCAGGTGTGACTTTTGAAAACGCTATCAGAAAGTATGCCAATGTTGGTTCCATGTGTGAGAGAGTCACAACCTATGCATGTTCAAACCAAACACTATTTATCAAAGAGTAGGGTGTTCATCCGATATATTGTACCTGCCAATCCCTGGCAAAAATTCTCAGAAGGTCAAGTCAATATTCAAGTTCAATTACCACAATAATACTATGATTGTGGGCATTAATTGTCCAAAAGACAAAGAATCCATAGACTAGTAATTCTTTCTCATTTGTACAGATCCTGTCTTGAGTATCATCATGTTGTGCCTTGTGATTGGAGGATGTGGATTCTTAGGAAGACACATAGTAGAATCTCTACTGGTCAAAGGACACACAGTTAATGTCTTTGATATCAGAAAAACTTTTGAGAATGACCAGGTGAGATTCTTCATTGGTGACCTGTGTAGCAAAAAGGTAAGTGTACAGTCAAATCAAACACCTGTCTGCCTATCCACAGTTCAAACTCACTGGCATTAATCCATGCAACTTCTTAAATAATATGGTTGGATATGAGAGATTGAAGTGGAATGCTTTTTAGTAGAGGGGTCTATCTGTTATCTTGGTTTTGTGGGATTACAAATAATAAGGAACTTTACTGCATGTTGAAAATGAAATAGGATAGAAATTTGGAACAATTATAGGTGGATTCAAGCAAAAAAGAAGCCGATTGTTCTTGAGGATGAGCATAATTTATTATTAAAAACTTATATTAAACTATTCCTCCAGTCATCATATATATTCAGGAATTCTACTCCACAAATAAGTGTTCTAAATTAAATTAATGGTATGGTAATTATAATTGATATTGTGTGAGAGAAAAGACATTCTATTTATTCACTCTTTGACCTTGTGCAATCTTTGTATCACCTCACACATGTCTACTTGTATTCAGTATGTATGTATTGTTTGATTTGTTCTTTCTATCTAAGGATCTGAGTCCAGCATTGAAGGATGTAGAGGTTGTTTTCCATGTTGCATCTCCATCACCACTCAGTAATAACAGGTATTAACGGCTCATTCTCTCTTTCAACCAATGGGGATATTTACCAGTTTACTTGTCGCTTAAACATTACAGATCCACAACACAAAAATCGAATTTCATGTTCTTAAATTATATTCAATATCCCAGATTTAATTCATCATTACCTTTAATCTCATAGGTTTATTCTTGTTATATCAACTGTTATGTTATATTTTGTTTTTGCTCATATCCTGCTCTTCTATGGGTATCTTTAACATAACGTCTGAATGAGATGTTGCCTATCACCAATAGTGATAGCTGGGCAAAGCCTGTAGATTGTGCGTATTTAATACTGATACACTTTGCTCTTTGTGATGAATTGAATTAAGATAATTGAACCTCATTAGCATTTGCCAATGTTCTCCCCCCCAAAAAAAAATACAGTACAGAAACATGTAAAATACACAAAAGATATATATAATTTGAAAAACATTATTTTGTGAAAAAAAGAGGTAAGACAAGCGATTTTCAAACATTAAAAATTGGATCAATTATATGTACTCATAGAAGAGCAGGATGAGTGAAAACAAAATAAGCAGGTTGTCCATCTTGGACAATGCATAAAATTTGTAAATAACTTTCATAGTACATATGAACATAATACAATGTATAAGCACGTTCACAGACAGTTCATATGAACATGTATGTAATAGAACCCTATGTTCACACAGTATGTATGAACATACTAAGACAATATGTACAGTGAGTAGTAACAGTGAGTTTGTTCACACAGTACATAATTACATATGGACATAATATTCACACACGGTACGAATTAAACATACGCATGGTCACACATACACAGTACGTATGAACATTGTACAATATAAGCATGTTCACACCCACACACTACATATGAACATAATACAAGAATATATAAGCATGTTCACACCCGCACAGTACATATGAACACACAGTACTAGTAATACAACAACATATAAGCATGTTCAATTACAGTACATCTGAACATACAGCAAAATATAAGCTTTTTCACAAATAATACCTATGAACATAATGCAACAATATTGACAGCTTTTATTATTATTATCGTTGTTGTTATGATTATAACTTCTTGCTGATATAATCATAATCATCAGGAATTACCCCTAAGAGCAACTATGTTTCGAATAAATGATAGCAGTCCTAGGGACAGTGATTTTACGCGATCACGGAAAATGGACGGAATTCACTGAAACAGCCTTTTGAAATGGAAAGTGACTTTTCAAACGGAAAATCAAGAAAAGCGTAAAATTTTTCCTCAAAATGCACAGTGCATCGATATTGGTACACATTACCACATAGATGACATGAAGACGAACACAGCAAGGAGAAACGAGTGAACAGAAAACATCACAAAACCAACAAATAATACAGAACACAGCCAAAAAAAAGGTATCCATAGCAAAGACAACAAAGCTCAGAACAGCAACAGAAATTACTCCCAAATCCTCAACGAAATACGAATACCAACTGGCTACAAAACATGATCTCACTTTGCTACAATCATGACAATCCACACATTGTGACTGCACTTGACTCCAACCGACTGTGTACTGTTGTACACTCAAATTTTTTTGTACTACATGTATGTATACGAAAGAAATATGTTCTTACTAAGAAATCTGTTAATATTTTGTAATATTTGTATTGATTTCTATGTGAATGGATTTGTCTCTTTTTTCATGTACACAAAGTCAACAGGGAAATGGAATTTCTGTTTTTCAGACATGCTGAAATGCTAAAATGGAATTTAAGATTTTCTGAAATGGATAAGGCCATTTTTTTAAAACGGAAAATCACCGTCCCTTAAGTCCATATCAATAAACCTTACATCCATAGTATTAGGTAGTCTTTTCAAACAAATTTTACTTCAATTATTAAATTTTATGTAAATATGTCACATTTCATTATAATATTTAGCGCAATCGGACACATTCATGTTTAACATCAAGAACTTCAGTATTTGGTGAATTTCTCTAATCAATATTTGCATACCTTTAGGAGATTTCAAAAGAAAACAGGATCATCAGCATATCTTATACAATTATCATGTAGAGTTACTGGATCGCTGGGTGATTGTATCAGTAATGTCATATTTCACCATGGACAATATGCATTGCCATTGTGATATGTTATACAAGTATTTCATAATGCTGTCGATGAGGAGCATGGAAGATGTAACCTATTGCTAGTGGTGATATGACATCATTAATGATCACCACTGGTGATTGATAGCACTAACCATATTACTCTTGCTGGTAACATCTGAAATAGGCCAAAGTATTCCTTTTATTTCTCCAATTAAGATAATGTCAAGTGTGGAATATGAAGCAAATAATGACGTTTTGTTTGGATGAGACAAATCATCACTTCCTTGTCAATACAAATGTTCATCAGTTTTATTCATCTTTTTCAAAAAAGGAACCATTTTATATTTGATCAGTATTGTAAATGATCACTCTTGATTTAGGAATAAAATCTTCAATTACTAACAAAATCACATTCATCATACTTAAAAGTGATGGTAAACATTGCAATTACCAAATAGTTCTGTATTTTTGATTGTCTTTGCTAAGCCTTATTTGTTATCAGGGTTGAAAACAGGTCCCTTGCAGATAGCATAAGACTTCATTAATTGTTGTGTATGTACATGTATTTTATTATTGCTACAGAGAGCTATTCTACAAAGTGAATTATACTGGAACCCAGAACGTGATATCAGCTTGCAAAGACTTTGGTGTCAAGGTATCAGCTTTGATCAAGTCTTTATTTGATTTTTTTTTTCCTTTTGAAAAATGGGCATTATTGATGCATGTTGTTTTCTTTTTAATGTCTACATTTTAAAGGTTTACTTCAGGCTGAAAACAATCATGTCTAATTTCTAAGTAAATAGAGTAAAACTCAACAAGCAAAAGGGAAACACTGACAATTTCATCAAAATCTGACAAAGAATGTAGAAGTTATTAAAAAGGAAAGTTCACCCTGAAAAAAAGTTCATTGTAAAGTTAGCAGAATTAACAATAAAAAAGATGTGAATGTTTGAGGAAAATCCATCAAAGATAAAAAAAAAGAAGATTATTATAAAATGATGAAGGACCATGTTTCACAAAATGGGTATAATGAAAATTTTATTGCCATCCCAATGAAATGTGTGACAAGCCTTGTAATACAACTGTATCAATTGTGGTGGGTAAAATCGTACCTCCAACTGCTTTGTGAATATTTCTCCTTTCTTTTGTTTTCAGAGATTAGTACTAACAAGCAGTGCTAGTGTGGTATATGAGGGTGCTGATATCAAGAATGGTGATGAGTCTCTACCATATGCAAAGGATTTTGTAGATGCCTACTCAGAAACAAAAATACTTCAGGAAAAGGTGTGTAACAATTTTAATAGGCAAGTAATCCTCATAACATAACATGGCTTTAAAGCCCAGGGGGGGGGGGGTCACTATTCACATGGACTGCTACGCACCCGCGTCCAGAAAAAGCGTCGAAAAGGGTCCCGTTTCAGGCACTCGGGCGTCGTCAACGTCTTTGGCAAAAAGGGTTGCATTTCAGCACCATTCACTGGTAAATCGCCTTTTAGGGTAGCCTTTTCTCTCTCTCTTCACGCCGTTTAGGGTTGCTAATTTGGCTATGAAGATGATGCCATTGAGGGGTGCAAATATGAATAGGTCCACGCCATTTAGGGTTGCAAATTTGAGATTTGGGAGCAGACCTAAGCCATAAACACCATGAAGGGCATGATTTTAAGGGATACAAAATAATCCTCGCACACGCCGGCCAGCGCATCACTTATGAGAGAATACCCCTGTACAGTATAGTCTCTAGTCTTACACCCGGCTCTATACTAGGCAGCACGCCTATAGGGTTTAGGCCTATTTTTCTATACCATTTTGTTTGATTCATACCGGGGATTCCTATATTGATTTGTTTTTTTATTATCAATTAAAACATAAAAAAGAAGATACAGGCTTAATTAATGTACATGTATGTATTTTTCAACACATTAACTGGTATGGATTCCATTTTTTCAAGTTTTGATGAAATTGGTAAAACGAATGGTAAGTGATGCATCAGTCAGTCAAGGCAAGCAACATTTTTCACTTGCATTCATTAATTTAGGCTAAAAGATGGCTATTCAAAGTGGCTAAGAGATGTGTCATTGAGAGTAAATTATGCTGGCCTTACTTGCAATAACTTTTGAAAAAATGGCGAAAATTTATATCTGTTGTATGTAACATCAATTTAACATCAGTAATCAGTATGGTATCAAATTAATCGATTTCAACATGTTTACGCCACTTAGGGTATCAAATTAGGGGGTTATCCCTGTTATCGCCACTTAGGGTGGCTTTTCTCATGGGTTACCCCAATTATGGGTTGCAAATTTAGTTAAAGGACAAGTCCACCCCAACAAATAGTTGATTTGAATAAAAAGAGAAAAATCCAACAAACATAACACTGAAAATTTCATCAAAATCGGATGTAAAATAAGAAAGTTATGACATTTAAAAGTTTCGCTTAATTTCACAAAACAGTTATATGCACATTCTGGCTGGTATGCAAATGAGGAGACTATGACGTCATTCACTCACTATTTCTTTTGTATTTTATTATATGAAATATGAAATATTCTAATTTTCTCCTCATTGTCAAGTGATACAACGATTAATTCCTCCCTGAACATGTGGAATTAGCATTGTTTAATACTATATGGTTCAGTCAAGTTGGTCTTTAGTGTCAATCTATAAAAAATGAAATATTGTATAATTCAAACAATAAAAACAAAAGAAATAGTGAGTGATGGACATCATCGACTGACTCACCTAGTTGTGCATATCACTGTTTTGTGAAAAATAAGCGAAACTTTAAAATGTCATAACTTTCTTATTTTACATCCGATTTTGATGAAATTTTCAGCACTATGCTAGTTTGATTTTTCTCTATTTATTCAAGTCGGCATTTTTTCTGGGGTGGACTTGACCTTTAATGTAGTTACGCCGTTTAGGGTGCATTTCTGAGGTTGTCGGACACGGGTGGGTAGCAGTCCATGTGGTGAGTGACCCCCCCCCCCCCGGGCTTTAAAGAAATGTGATAAGATTGTGAAATTGTATGGTCGTTGGAAAAAAAACATTCATTTTGAGGAAGACAATATTTCGAAGATATCACTCAAGTTTTGTGTTCCTTTTAATTCACGTGTCTCATGATGAAATTTGTGTTTGATATCCTCATTTTAAACCTACCTAACATAGCAACCTCATTCGTCATCGCGACCTTATTCCCATTGTCGGTTTCGATCTAAAGCTTATACCTATATGTGATGATTATATCTTTTCAAATCACATCATCTCAATCATTGTCATGGGAATGTATGTGTTGGCATTGAAAACAAACAGTATTTTTGAAATGTAAAATATATGAATGAATTTTTTTTTTGCATGATTGTCTGAGGTTGTATTGGAAGCAAACAACCCAGGTGATGATTTCTACACAGCAGCCATCAGACCACACTCTATCTTTGGACCTGGGGATGTACACATGGTACCAACATTGGTCCAGACTGCTAAAGCTGGCAAAACAAAATGTATGATTGGGTGAGTGCATTACTATGACACAATCCTGGGAATTACTTATATGGTAACAATCATAGGAAATAATTAAGAAAGGGGGGGGGGGGGAAATCACCACCCAAATTCCAAAAAGAGACCTGGGAATGCTTAAGAACCAGTCAAAATCAAGAATTGCATTGAAGTAATGGTTGGATGACAATTGGCAAATGAGCTTAAAATTAACCTTCATGCTACAGGCCCAGCACTTTGGAAAGTAAAACATGAATTAAAACATTGTAGTCCAATATTCTGAACTTGTGTTTACCGTAAGTAACGGTGTATTAACCGCACCCGTGTATAAACCGCACCCCCAACTTTGGACTAAAAAAAAAAAAAAAAAAAAAAAAAAAAAATCCTCACATTTACATGCATATTTGAGGTACGAAGAAACAAAACAAACCTTTTACACTACAGACTCTACTCATATACACATTTTTGACATCCTATTTCAAACTTCATTCCTGCATGCCATCACTGTAGAATATTATCCCTGATTGGTTATGTATTTTACAGGAATGGTGAAAACTTGGTTGACTTCACCTACGTGGATAATGTTGTTCATGGTCACATCCTGGCAGCTGAGAAGCTTCTATCACATCCAGATAGTGTAGGAGGCAAGGTAAGCTTTACTGCCTCAAATATATACATGTACCTACCAGTGGTGGCAATTTCATCTAACAAGCTGGGGTAAATTCCTTCAGCACGCATCATAATCACCAAAGTATGTTTATTATAGTGCATGCATGCTTTCTTTTCCATTTTAGGTGTTGGCAGTTGTCTTTCATGAATTCATGTTTATTAAAAGCTGAAGAAAGTGTTAATCCTCCCTCTAGCATTAAAAAGCTTAATTTTATTTTCATCGCATTTATCTTTTAGACACGTGGGCATAAACAAAATCAAAGAAACCGATAAGCTTTTGAAAATCAAAGGGGGGATGATTCCTCCCAGAAAAAGAAAATTGAGAGGGAGGGGGCACATTTCCTTAGTCTCACTGAATCTATGATACCTACCATGATTATAAATTTATGCCAATAAGTTCCCACTTTACTTTCACAGTAAAAAAGTGTGGAAGGAAAATTCTATCTGTAATCTTTGCCAATTATAAAGAAATAGTTGCTTATGTAGTCTATATCACTATCATCCTAGTATATAAATCCTACTGTATGTACATGTTTAATATGTTCCATGGTAATCACAATTTGAAATATTGAAATAGTATACATGTAAGTAATGATTGTGTTTAGTCATATTTGTCTCGCCTGCATAGCAGAGCGAAACTATAGGTACTGCTTTTCTGACAGCGGCGGTATCGTCAATATCAAATCTTTACCAAAGGTTAAGTTTTTTAAATGTCATCATAGCTAAGAAAGTATATGGGCATAGGTCATGAAACTTGGACATAATGGTTATCAAGAATTACTGAACATCCTGCCTGAGTTTCAGGTCACATGACCAAGGTCAAAGGTCAAGGCCAATTTGGGGGTGTTTGTTGAGTTCCATCATAACTTTGAAAGTTTATGGATCTGGTTCATGAAATTTGGACATAATAGTAATCAAGCAATCAAGCATTACTAAATATCCTTTGTGAGTTTCAGGTCACATGACCAAGGTCAAAGGTTATTAAGGATCAATGAACTTAGATTATGTTAGGGGAATCAAAACGAAATCTTAACCAGGGTTAAAGGTCCAGTCCACCCCAGGAAATTGCTGACTTGAATTAATAGAGAAAAATCAAACTAGCATAGTGCTGAAAATTTCATCAAAATCGGATGTAAAATAAGAAAGTTATGACATTTTAAAGTTTCGCTTATTTTTCACAAAACAGTGATTATGCACAACTAGGTGAGTCAGTCGATGATGTCCATCACTCACTATTTCTTTTGTTTTTTATTGTTTGAATTATACAATATTTCATTTTTTATAGATTTGACAATAACGACCAACTTGACTGAACCATATAGTATTAAACAATGCTAATTCCACATGTTCAGGGAGGAATTAATTGTTGTATACTTGACAATGAGGAGAAAATTAAAATATTTCATATTTCATATAATAAAATACAAAAGAAATAGTGAGTGGATGACATCATAGTCTCCTCATTTGCATACCAGCCAGGATGTGCATATAACTGTTTTGTGAAATACAGCGAAACTTTAAGATGTCATAACTTTCTTTTTTTACATCCGATTTTGATGAAATTTTCAGTGTTGTGCTTGTTGGATTTTTCTCTTTTTATTCAAATCAACTTTTTGTTGGGGTGGACTTGTCCTTTAAGTTTTTTAAATACAACTCTGAAAGTATATGGATCTAGTTTATGAAACTTGGACCTGCGAGTAATCAAGCATTAGTGAACATCCTGCGTGAGTTGAAGAATAAGTATGTACTGTATACAGTATGCACAAGTCAATTTTCTATAAGCTATTTTTTTCACCCAACTTGAGAAATTTAACCAAACTAAATTTTGCAAACATGTGTTTTTTTTTCTTGTAAGTCAAATTTCTCCCAAGCCAAACAGGTTTCTGCTTCCCCAAGAGACTTGACCTTGATAGATAGAGTTACCTGCATTTACTTCTATATCTTTTTTGTACTAGAATGAGGAAAGCAAATATTTTAGTGTCAGAGCAATCATCATTATCATCCCTCAAAATTATGTGCAGACTTATACTTTTAGGGCTCCTTAACCGCATTTATGAACTCTTTCAGACAAGGTTTTATGGGAGGGGAGAGCGGTGTCAGTTTGACCCCCCTTCAGATCTTGAATGCCGATAGCGTGACCCCCTTGAAAATTTGCATGTGCGTAGAGCCCTATCTAAACTACAAAACTGCATGGTAACAATTTCGAAAAAAAAGTAAATGTATAAATACCTAGCAGAATGCTAATTTTGGGTGAAAATATTAATTTTGACATATGGAAGAAAAAAAAGATGCTGAAAATTGTTCCTAAGTATTTCCATATTTTTGTTTTGCTTTTGTTTTATTTTTTAAAATGAACTATGTCAGTGACCATTTTGTGATCATAAACAGCAATATTTATAAATCCATTTATACCAGTAAAATAATTAATCGTTGTATGAGCTCACTTTTGACTTGTATGCTGGTCAATGGATGCAAATTTGTGCACTTCATCTAATCACAAGTAGCATACAAACAATATGCATCACAATTACTACACTGAAGATAAGATAAAAGAAAATTATTTTCAGAATACTTGCCCAGGAACAAAGAAGAATTATTCTTCATATTTTCAATTCATGGTAAACCACCTTCTCCTTCCCCTTCTTATCTTCCTCCTCCTCCTCTTCTTCCTGTTCCTCCTGTTCCTCTTTTTCCTCCTTTATTCTGAACATATTTGTATAGTTGCAAACCATGCTCATCATGTAAATGTATTGCTCACAATTTACGTTCAAGTGCTTTATAGATGTACATTATTTTAGTTTTTGTCTCACCTGCGAAGCAGAGTGAGACTAGAGGCGCTGCTTTTCCGACGGCGGCGGCGGTGGCGACAACACCAAATCTTAACGGAAGGTTAAGTTTTTTAAATGACAGCATAACTTAAAAAGTATATGGACCTAGTTCATGAAACTTGAACATAAGAGTAATCAAGTATCACTTCACATCCTGTGAGAGATTCAGGTCACATGATCAAGGTCAAAGGTCATTTAAGGTCAATGAACTTTGGCCAAGTTGGGGGTATTTGTTGAATTACCATCATAACTTTTAATTTTTATGGATCTGATTCATGAAACTTTGACATAAGAGTAATCAAGTATCACTTCTCATCCTGTGCAAGTTTCAGGTCACATGACTAAGGTCAAAGGTCATTTAAGGTCAATGAACTTTGGCCATGTTGGGGGTATTTGTTGAATATAATATCATAACTCTGTAAGTGTATTGGTCTAGTTCATAAAACTTGGACATAAGAGTAATCAAGTGTCACTGAACATCCTGTGAGAGTTTCAGGTCACATGACCAAGGTCAAAGATCAATGGACTTTGGCCATGTTGGGGGTACATGTATTTGTTGAATACCATCATAAATCTGTAAGTGTATTGGTCTAGTTCATAAAACTTGGATATAAGAGTAATCAAGTATCATTGAACATCTCATGTGAGTTTCAGGTCACATGACCAAAGTCAAAGGTCATTTAAGGTCATTGAACTTTGGCCATTTTGGAGGTAATTATTAGATTGCTGTCATAAGTTTATAGATATAGTTTATAAAATGTGGATATAGGGGTAATCAAGTATGACTGACAAGTCTTTGGTTGCATGATTAAGTTCAAATGTCATTTATTGTCAATGAACGTAGTATTGTATCATTATATGAATGGTGTTTTTTTTTTGGAATAATTATTAGGTGGTCTGTCTATGACAGATCACCTCTTTATTTCGTCAGAATTTTCTTTCTTTATTTCTTTATTTTTCGCACCTATGTTTGTCGCCAACTTTTCTCAGAATCGGCTTTATCAATTTTGCTGAATTTTTCATCATATATAAAGTCTATCATAGAGACCCTCTACTAAGCTTTTCAAGGTCATCTGGTCATGATGACGTCATCTACCCGCCATTTTGTAAAATTCTTAATTTGATCATATCAACATAACGGATCATCAATAATCAATCATATTCACATCAAATAAACTTTAGGTCAAAGGTCAACTATCAATGTCATCAAAGGTCATGTAAAGATCATGACGCGCGCTTCAAAGCTAAAAAAATTCTCAAAATGGCCTATAAAAATTTGTGGGTACGTTTCAGGTCATTTTAAGCATTTCAACATTTTGCGCACGCGCACATATGTGCGCGCGTTTTCGTGCGTAACAGCGTTACGCAGCATAAATTCGCTGTTTTTTCTATGCGTATCTATTATTAATATAATTCTGATCAAATTGATACCTCGATCACTGAGCTCTCCACGATCATTAATGAGGGAATGAGCACCCATTAAAGTTTGCAGCACGCGTGCGCGCGAGCTATTTCCATAGGTTCTATATGGGCAAAAACATGCCTATTAAAAATTCACTGTAGCTCTTCAGAACGAACGGGGACCCCCAATTTTTGTCTCGCCTGCGTAGCGGAGCGAGACAAAGGTATCACTATTTCCGGCGTCGGCGTCGTCGTCGTCATCAACAATTGTGTTGTACACCCAATAACTTTCTATAGCTTCGAGGTAGTGGGATCACCAAATTCATACCAGAGGTCTATCTCCTGAAGGCACAGGTCAAGTTCGAATATGAGTCAAATTGGAATAAGGTCAAAGGTCAAAGGTCAATGAACTTTCCATGACTGGCACTGTGCTGTGTTGTACACATAATAACTTTGTACACCCAATAACTTTCTATAGCTTCGAGTTAGGATTGCAAAATTCATACAAGAGGTCCATCTTTTGAAGGTGCAGGTCAAGTTGAAATGTGAGTTGAATTTGATTAAGGTCAAAGGTCAATGAACTTTCCATGACTGGCACTGTGCTTTGTTGTACACATAATAACTTTTTATATCTTCGAGGTAGGATTGCCAAATTCAAAGAAGAGGTCCATCTGTTGAAGGTGCAGGTCAAGTTCGAATGTGAGTTGAATTTGATTAAGGTCAAAGGTCAATGAACTTTCCATGACTGGCACTGCTGTGTTGTACACACAATAACTTTCTATAGCTTTGAGGTGGTATCGCCAAACTCGTAACAGAGGTCCATCTAAGTCATATAGCATACATGTAGTTTTGACATGCAGTCTCTTCATGACTGCAATATGCAGGCGAGACAACGCTTGGCGTTTGCCTTGTTTTTTCATATTCTGATAGAGTATGAGTCATACATATGATTTCATGTCTCATTGGACCCTAACGTATATTATGACGTCATCAAAATGGCGTCGGAAGTCAAAATATCCATTTTGCGTGTTATGACGTCATTATAATTATGAAAATTTGGCTCTAACTCCTTGAATATTGGTCAATTTTCGCCCAATTTTGGATATGTTGTAGCTTAGGTCTTACTCTTTCTGAGTTATTGCCTTTATTTTTCATTCTAATAAACGGATCATCCTGAAAAATTGCAAATTAAAGGCATGTCATTTTAATTCATTTTGCGTGTAATCTCTATGGGACATGACTTTTTCTCAAAACAAGATTCTACATTCCTCTATTTCGTGAGCCATATCTCTATTTTTTCTTGTCAGTTTTCCCTAAGCTTTTAGTATGTTGTAGCTGAGATTCTAAGCTTTTGTTAGTGTCATTTTTGCCTTCATTTTCCGATCAGATGCCGGGATCATGCCCGTATTTCACTTGCAAAATTGGATTTGAGATTCTCGTATTTTGCATACGTGTAAAGTCTATGGGAAATATTGTAGCTCAATCTCATTCAGTCATGTGGGCGGGGGTTTGAGTCCGAGGGTGAACATCATTTATAAGAATTCCAATAAATAATAGTTAAAATATTGCAAAATAAAACAGATTATAATTACATTTTTCATATTATATCTATCTAATCATATACGTTTATCTATCCGCGATCTATGTTATAAATCTATCTTTCTATCTATTTATCTGTCTGTCTTTCTATCTACCTACATGACATATCTATCTATCTCAACATAATACATGTATCTGTCTGTCTATCTATGTTTTATTAATATAACCACCTATCTTTTATCTCTCCATCCATCACTCCATCCATCCATTCATCCATCCATCCATCCATCCATCCATCTATATATAAAATTATCTATCTTATATGTATCTGTTTGAATATGTATGTATGTTTTTTCTGTTTATCTATCTATACGACAGACCACCTAATTCGTCCGCATGACGAATTAAAATCTAGTTTTATAGTAGTTTTCAAAGTCAGCACTGCTGCTATACTGAATCGCGTGATACAGGTGAGACTGCCAGAGGCGCTCTACTTGTTTTACAATTATTTATAAGTGCATGCATCATATTTGATCACTCTGCTTTTTTTTTCATTTCTTACCCCAGTCATTCTTCATCACCAATGATGAACCTGTTCCATTTTGGTCGGTCATGACTCGCTTTCTAGTCGGCCTTGGCTATGATGCTCCGAAGTACCACCTCCCCTTCTGGCTCATTTACTACATCTCTCTCGTCATTCAATTTATCTGTACCCTACTCAAGCCATTCACCAACATCAATGTCACCTTCACACCAATGAAAGTGGCTATAGCAGGGACCTACCATTACTACAGCTGTGAACGGGCCAAGAAACTCCTAGGGTACAGGCCTATTGTTAGTCTGGATGAAGCCATTCAAAGGACAGTAGAGCACTTTGGGTATCTCAGAAAAGGAAAATGATATACATGTAGCTTAGGTTCAAGTAACTTGGACTTTTGGTATGAATGTTAAGAATGTCATTCAAAGGACAGAAAATCATGTTGACTAATCAAGATGGAAATGTATTGATGCAATGTTTTGCTATATATAATATTTATTTATGGATTGGGGAAAGAAACGTTCTGTCAGCTAACTTCTAAATTTGCTAATTGACCTAAGTAGATATGAACAGAATGTCAATGCCAGATTAAATTGTGATCAAACTTTTTATTGAAATTAACAGGCCTTGAATTTCAACATTTTAAGTTAAGGACAAGGCCACTTTTCTTTAGGGTACACCTATATATTGCAAAACAGAAAAACAGGCTCAGCAAATCTTCAAGGTCAATGAAAAGGACATCTTGGTGTTGACCTTGGATGGCCTTGGACTGATTTAAGACCTGAATCAATATATCATAAGCGTTCATGCAGTAAGTCTTTGGACTTTGAACCACAAGGTCTGGGGTTCAAATCCCGCCGCAGCACTCGCATCCTTTGGCAAGGAGTTTATCTAAATTTGCCACTCTCCACCCAGGTGTAGTAAGCGGGTACCCAGTAGGAAGGAATTCCTTGAATGCTCGAGCGCCTGATCAGGGTAGCTGTGCTAAAGCTGGGGTAATAGTATGCAGCGCTTAGAAAAAATTGTATTAAGCGCTATGTAAATTTTGCATATTACTAAAAATATTATTCAAATCTCATCCGATTCTAAAGAAACTTTAAAACCTAATGTCAATTAATATCGTAGTAAACTTCCTCAATGAATCGCGTTGTATATTCATGTTTGATTTTATATTTTTCTTCTTTACTGTGTATTATGTTGAACTGTTAGGTGCCTTGAGCATTCCTTGGAATGATATGTGTGCTTAAAAATATGATTATTACTAGTGTAACAAATATTTGTTGCTTTATTGATGGCCCAGTTTGTCAGTAGTTGGCTCATCAATTTCATTGAATAGTTAATCCTGTTTATGACAAATAGAAAAATCTAAATAATTACCTCATTCTTCTATGTACTGGAGAAGCTGAATATTGGCTTGAGTGATTGAAGGAAGTAAATAACTTTGTCCATGATTGTGAAAATTAAAATTCAAATCAATAGTCAAGCTCGGAGTTATCTCATGGGCAAGTTTATTCAAATTGCCTTTCCTTTCTTTTGTTAGGATAGTCAAATTTCAAAGCAAGATATTGGGCCAGATGCATAAAAAGTAGCAATTGCTGACAAGCAATTGCTTCAAGCACAAGCAATAGCTAGCCAAGCAAAAGATCATGCTTCAGCGATTGCTTTATTTCATATGCATGACCCTTTGCTACTGCTTGAACCCTTTTCTTGCCTTCAGAAAGCAATTGCTAGCGGTTCGAACAAGAGCGACGTCACCCTGGTGCGAACACGACTCACAGAAAAGGCAGAGCTTGAATGCAAAGGTGTGGCAGTGCAAATTACCGCTCCTTTCCTATAACATCTCTTCCTCATACGTGTCAAACTAAGTTTTGTTTTGATAGATTAAAATATTTGGCATTTGGTTTGCACTTATTTGGAAGAAAACATGTACATGTAGGTTATGGTACACCTTGGGGTTCTCTGTCAGGTGCATACACATGACAAAAAGTTGAGAATGCCCTGATCAAGCAAATGCACAAGCTGCTCTAAAGGAGCTTTAAAAAACCCAAGCAAGTGCTTGAACGCACAAGTTAAATGTTCGCTTTATGCATACACTTTTTAGCAATGGCTTAATCGTAAAGCAAATACTAGCAGGCAGTTAGCCATTGCTTGAGCTTACTAGCACAAGCATTTGCTTGCTCATGTTTATGCATACAGAATCAAGCAAAAGCCAAGCAAAAGCCTAGCCAAAGCAATTGCTCCTCTTTATGCATCTGACCCAACATGTGAGCATGCCTGACATAGCAGGATTAAAAGATTGCATAGACCTGGTGATTAGAATAGCATATCATTGAACAATTTATGAAGGTCTTTGTTGCATTTCTACTTTAAAGGCATATGGTGTTTCTATTAAAAGGTGAATGTACTTATCCAACACTTTAATACCAGTCGCTTATGGCTGCATCATTACTTTATACAGTGCATATTAATAAACAGTTTACACTTTTAAAAAGTCCCCCTAATTTACTAAAATACAACATGGGGATATTTTTCCAGTTATATTGTTCTGCCCTGATCCCATCTACCAGATAAAAGTATAGTTTGTGGCAGAATGCATGAGTGAGCACTGTCAATTTTTCTACAGCTAGCAGAAATCGGTTTGCAAAGAAATGATGATTTTTCACGCTGTGTCAAAGGGAGAAGGCCAAAAGTCAATAGAATTTTGAGTCAATAGAATATAACAATTCGCAACTTTTTATTACAACCCTTTTTCACTATTTAACATTATAAAGTCTAGGTGAACATAATTTTTACCAGAATTGAATAATACAATTGTAAAGGTAATTTATTCTTCTATTACTCCTGTTGACTCTGCAAGGAACTTGGGGATTAGGTTTGACTTGCATCTGTTATCAGTCCAGGGATGTGATTTTATTTCATTTATTTCCCATTTCCAAGAATCATTTACAATAAGTTTTGTTACATACATCTTGATATAATTATAATCAATAAAACAAGGAAACTTTATATGCATAATAATCAACTCAAGATAACCATGTATCAGGTCGGAAATGGAGGAAGCTGCTAAAAAGCGAGGCTTGTAGAATGCAGCCTCCTATTACATATTCGTATGAACAATGTAAACAAATCACAAATACAACATGGTAGAAATTTGAGCATGAATCCATTTGAATGTCTAGATAAAAAAAAATTATGAAGCTCTATGCATTTCCATTAGATAATCTGTTTTTGTCCAAAATGAACTAAAAAAACAAATTAATGTTTGAGATGTCAAAGATTATTTACAAATATAATTAAGAAGAAATGGTTATTTTGATGAGACATTAAAGAGAATTATGTCTTGTATGAAATCACCTGTGTGTTCTGGTAATCATTATGACTTGAATGACATCACCTGTGTGTTCTGGTTATCATTATGACTTGAATGCAAACACCTGCTTTATCTGGTAATCATGATTTGGATTGGATGCAATAACCTGTGTGTTCTGGTTATCATCATAACTTGAATGCAATCACCTGCTTTATCTGGTGATCATGATTAGGATTGGATGCAATTGTCTGTTTGTTTTCACAAAATATACTCATTTCGAACACACACAGGTCACAGAGGGACCTTGAGTGCGATCAGCTGACTGTGTTTATAAGTTTAGAGTGATACACTCTCAAAAAATAGGGGTGATCACACTCTCTGGAGGGACTTTTGCTCACTCCTAACACAGAAATGTTCATTATTATGATCATGTTGTATTCTCTGCTCAAAATTGAATCACATGAATTCACATTCATTTGAAAGAGGGGACAATATACAGTGCGTCTAAAAAAACTATACACTTTTGAAATGGCGGCCAAATAAAAAATATATTCCTTTTTGGGGAAAGGCTTGTATATATATATATGTATATAGAAAGCCAGATGACACCAAAAAAATGGAGAACTATTCATGCATGAGTGAACAATGCCTACTGAAATAAAGGGTATGAACATTTGGGTGGAAGGAAATCGCCTTCCAGCTTCTTTAAGTTTTTGAGAGACGAGTCCTTTGGAACTTGGAAAGTTGAAGGTAGGGTAAATTGTTGGTGATAGAGGCCTCAAATGTGGCCCAAATCCAAATTGACTACTAGTTACATCTTAAAAAACATGGACTGAATATATAGGCCTATGCACACTGGCCGATCCAAGGAGGGGGAGGGGGGGGGGACGGCCGTTTTGGTCACGTGTGTGTACAGCAATATATTTGACTGGCCCCCCCGGGATAATGCAAGTGTTTTTGTTAGAATTACAACTAAACACATGAAGCACTCTTTGTAGTCATTGTAATCATGATCATCATGCGCATCTCACTAATCAAATATTGAAATTTAGGAAATTCAGAACTGAAGAGGCACATTTTAAGGCTTAATTGTTTGTAGGAATTCACGAAGACCATACGTATTTCACTAACCAAATTAATGATGCAAGCTGAAAATTTCATTATTTTCAGATCACAAAAAGGGACATTTTAAGGACTGATTTTAGGAATTCATGAAGAGCAGACATATCTCACCAATCCACTCATGCGAACGTAACAGCAAATGTTTTAAATTAAGACCTTAAAGGGCAATCACTTTAAGAAGTCATAAAAAAGAAGCATATAATACATAAAACAATAACAAATATAACATTATAATGAACAATAATTTCTTCTTTCCTACTACATTTCTCTTCCTTTTTTTCTATTTTTCCCCGTTTTTTTTTTTTGCCAGCCGATGGGGGGGGGGGGGGGGGGCGGGGGGCACGTGTTCCCCCCCAAGACCCCCCTCCCCGTAGTTAAGCCGCTGATTTCTTGAATTGGTTTTGTATAAATTATGAATATTTTGTGAACAAATTGAAGCCTGATGAATATTTTTGAAAAGTCCGCGAAGTTTGGACGGGAGTTTGGACACCCCATCATATTTCATTAATGTCTTTTTATTTTATGTACAAGTATCCCAGCGCGGCTTTTCCTTTTTCAATTTGTCTCATTGATCTTGAGCATGGCGGAGCCGGAGGAGAATTCCCTGACGTCCGCCTGCGGCTGCGACACGCCGACAAAACTATCAAAATCAGAAAGAAAACTTGCGAGAAAGCAGGCAAAAGCATGCCATGTGTTACTGAAGCATGATGGAATTCTTACAGTTACCAATCCAACTCCCGTAAGTTCTTAGATTTCATTCTATTTTAAACCAAATTTGGTTTGGGGTTCTCGTTTTGTAATTGTAGTACTTGTTGTCTTGTACCCACGTACTCATTTTCACGTCATGTTAGAAAGAAAAAAAAAAGATTTCGGTGTGATGCCTAAGTAAGGCTTAGGGCTAAGGCTATACTAGGCGATAGACATCGCAAATACTAAAATAGCGTTTGTCGCGTGAGGGCGTATGTCACCGCAAAGGAGGGAGCGGCGCTATTGTAGTTTCGCACCTCCCCGTTTAATGGTTTTCAAACGTACAATCTCACCCTAAATAATTCACAACCTAAAAAATACTTGCATCTGAGCCTCCAAAGTCCAGTAGAAGTTGAATATTTGCCATTTTGACACTTTTTTACAAAGACAAAGTTTTACACCTATTTCGGAATCACTCGGTCGCTTGATCAAGCTCAGCGCTGCACATAAGCAGTCGGTACGCGTACAGTACGTACCACCTAGTGAAGTGCAAGGAAGAGCGAGTTTTTCTACGGTATCTTCAAAAAGATTTTTTCCCCTCTTTCAGCCCTCACCAACTTGTATTACGGTAGTGGTTGTGCAGAGTGGTTGATGTTTGTTGTGTGAAGGTATGTGTGTGGGGTGTGCGTGTGTTTGATTTTTTGAATGAAATAAGAAATGTGAAAAATGTGAATACACGTAGATTTAGCGATGAAAATTGAAATAAGAAATAATAATGTAGATCGAGCCTTGTTTTGAACTCTAGGCTAGCCTAGGTCAGAGAACTTTCCTTCAGTTTACAATTGTATGCTATGTTGATTGTATGCTATGTTGATTTCATGCTAGTACTAGTAGATTACATTTTTCAATTTTTCACACGCCGTACCATCTCCATCCATACCACCTGGGACATGCAATGTACATTTCATCCTTTTGTTTGCATGCGCATACACTCACTACATGCAGGGAGGTGATCATATTACGTGTATGTCATTACTCTCAGTCTCGCACACTAACTGCACCTGATATCCATTTAGGTTTACCCTTCGTATAACTTTGATGATTTCTGATTGGTTCCTTATACTCATCCATGCTTATGTTCATCTATGATTGGTTGATTATATACAAATGAATATTTATGTTTGTGCAGTCGGATGGAAAAACAATAAAAAGTGGCAGAGAGAGCCAAGGCCCTGGGAACAATTTTTTTTTCACCGGGGTGCTGAGATTTATATACATGTATATCAAGGGCGGATCCAGGATTTGTGAAGGGGGGGGGGGAGGTGGCGGAGACCAGCTTCCCTACCTGTTGAGAAACGTGGGCATGAATCAGTACTTGAGCGTAAAGAGGTCACAAACAGCCGCTCAAGAGCTGATGAGCGGGGGGGGGGGGGGGGGGGGTGGGGGGGGGGGGGTGGTAAGCATAAAAAAAATAATTTTTAACCGTCAGTTCGTAATGTTTTCTGCAAAAGTGACCAATTAGAAATTCTGTCAGTGGGGGAGGGCAGGGTGGGAAAACAATTTTTTAAAAATTGGTAATTATTTTTTTTTTAAAGGGGGTCCAGCGGATTTTTAAGGTCTAAAAAAGGGACTTGGGCGCAGCCGCAGCCGATTCGGCCCCCCTCTAAACAGCCTGAACCCCTCAAATCAGCCTGAAAGGGGGAGGGGGCGAATCGCGGCCGATTCGCCCCCCCCCCCCCCCGGATCCACCCCTGTGTATATATATATATATATATATATATATAAACAACACATTTTGCAGGGGGTTGCTGTGCATCCCCTGAAAAATCTGCAGCACCCCCATCACCTCCGCTCCCCAGGGCCCTGGAGAGAGTCATATGCTCAGAGAGAGAGAGAGAGAGAGGCCACAGAGCCGTTGCAACCTGAGCTAGAGAGTTGTTGGACTAATTTTTATTCGTCTCCAAAGTATAACACCTATGTAGTGAACCCAAAACGCATAAACCATCAAAGCAATCCCTAACAATAATTAAAAAACACATGAAAACAAAATGTTTATTAGGGCCTTTGGTATATTAAAAAAATAAAGAGAAAGAAATAGAGAGAGAGAGAGAGGGGGGCGGAGAGAGAGAGGCGGGAGAGAGAGAGAGGGGCGGAGAGAGAGAGGCGGGAGAGAGAGAGAGAGAGAAGTGACGAAGAGAGGAAAAAAGACGGAAAGAATAAGGAGAAAGGACGGGGGAAAGAGTAAAAAAATGTAAATACAAAGATGGCACTAAAGAGAGAAAAAAATAAAACAATAGATTTACAAAATACAAAATAGCCTTAAAAGGAAAGAACGAAAAGATATATAGATAGAAAAAGAAGAAAGATAAATTTGACAAGGGAAGAGAAAAAAGATGAAAAGATAAAATGGAAAGGAAGAAAGAAGGGAGAGAGAGTGATTAGAAAGAAAGAAAAAGAAAGAAAAATAAGGAAAAAGAAGAGAGGGGTTGATTAAAATAGAAAGAAAGAAAAGATGGATAGGAAGGAAAGAAAGAGAAAGAAAAGATGGGTAGGAAGGAAAGAAAGAAAAGACGGATAGGAAGGAAAGAAAGAGAAAGAAAAGATGGATAGGAAGGAAAGAAAGAAAAGATGGATAGGAAGGAAAGAAAGAAAAGATGGATAGGAAGGAAAGAAAGAAAAGATGGATAGGAAGGAAAGAAAGAGAAAGATGGATAGGAAGGAAAGAAAGAGAAAGATGGATAGGAAGGAAAGAAAGAGAAAGATAGATAGGAAAGAAAGAAAGATACTTAAAAAGAAAGGGAAGTTATATGCTTCTGTATGTGTGGATGTAAAGGTGTGTTTGTGTATGTGCGACATCATCATCCCCCTCCGCCCCCCCAGGTCTGAGGACGTGTCTACGCCACTGCAATCATTCTGTCTTCTAAACATACACTTTCGAAATTCACATTTCAATCGTAGCCGCTAATACATTTACACTCACAAAACAAACACATTCATCAGTGATCAGCACACATCTACAAATATTGCAAATCAAACGTTTAAATGAAATAATGACTGCAAACAAAAGACAAAATAACACAAAATATATTTGTCTCATTGATTTTAGAAAATATATATTATTGATGAACCTTCATGGAAGGAATATATAAACTTTGAGCAACAAAATGCTGAAAGGAATTATACAGATGGTTCTAATAGAATACACGAAAGAAAAACAATATAGATCATGTCATGAAGAAAACAATATGTAACTTTAAGACGTATACTGTAACATAAACATAGGTTTTTAAAAAATGATACGTAACTAATTACATTGAGCAAACTTTAACCGAAAACATCATGATGTTGTAATGCCCGACCCTTAAAAATGATACATGAAATTATGTCTACAACTCGTGTCCTTTCTGAAGCTGATATCAAAATTAAAACTGATCAAGTACTTCGCAGAATGAACTGCGGATCACCTAATAACAATGTCAATAATTATTGTCATAATGATACTAAAAAAGTAATAACAAAATATTGGTATTTGGAAAATCATAACTGGCAATATCAATAATAGTAAAAAATAAAATAAAAATGATTAAATAGGAAGACGAGCATGTAAGATAAAGTTAATTGACGGGGTACAAGTCTGTGGCAATCTGTGTCCACAAATGAAAGAGTGGACTTGCCGAAAAGCGCTGTGACCACATGAACTCACAAAGGTAGTCGCCTATCATGGCTCTGTTGGTTGGACCTTGTTGTGCCTTGAACTTCGCCTTAGCTCTCTGCCACATTGACTCGACTCTGTTGGTAGTCACACCGGTGTTCGGATCAACGAAGTTGAGTGTGTGGTTTACCACCCCGTGTTGGTATTGTCCCGGCAAGTTTGGTAGGTTGTTGTATGCTCTCCACATATTGGTCCAGACAATGCTGCCGGGTGCCACCCATTGTTTGATGATGGGCAGCAGGGTAGCCGTGTCCCGCTGCTGGACCTCGACCAGAAAGCCTATCTTGCGGGCGGGCTCGTAGCCACCGAGGACCCACTTTTCTGGTCGGGCGCGTCCTAAGTTGTTTTTCCTTCTCGCAAAAAGAGACTCGTCAATCTCAACTAGGACACCCGGACCCCCGATCTGCTGCTGGTGGTTTTGGAAGTACTGGACGCAGATGTCGCGAAAAAACTGCATCCAGTCCACCGTCGTTTTGTTCGAGACTCCAACTTCCTTCGTGATGATGTCCTGAGACAGCCCTCGAGCACGACCGCAGTTGGTTGACCATACGTAGGAAAGGGCAACTATCTGCCAGAGTTGAAGATGGCTCCTTTCAAAGAAGCTGCCCTTTCTGATGTTCACCGTCTTCCGACAGGGATTTGCGCAACGCCATGTGATGCCATCAACGGCCCTGTTATATGCCCCTTCCCGACATGGATGACCGCAGGTAGGACAGTCCATATGTGTTGCAAGAAGTCCATGGTTTCGGCACCAGAGAACCATGCCGTCGATGTCGTATTTGAATCTATGCCCAATCTCGGTCAGACTGATTCCCTCAAACTCTGCCTGGTCAGGCAAATTGCCGCCCTGAGGCTGAGCAGCAGCCATGATAAAAATTCAACTCGAGTTTTGACGCCAAAGATGTTTGGTCAACGACTGATCTGACACTGGGTTTTCTCGAGGGTTTTTATTTGGAAGTGGGGGGGGGGGGGGTCATTTTTATCATTCATCTTTGGAGTTTCTCTGATGATAACATTTTTGCCGCAATCAAAAGGTATCCCGCTTCATTCTCACGCCCCTGGGGGCCACTCTATATACAACGCTGTAACCATGCGCGTGCACAAATACGCGGAATAAGTGGCATTTTTTTCGGGCAGGATCCCTTTAAGGGTATCAAAATCGCTCATTTAAGAGAAAAGGGTTTTTTCAGAGCAAATTCCGCGCTAAGGGTTATCTTTTCCCTATCTGAAGCAAAATAAAAATGTTCCTAATTGATAATTAAAAGTGATTTTCACTCCTTTTTCACTGACTTACAATTTATATACGGTCGCATCATATATATATTTTTTTTTTACAACAATGCAAATTCTTCTATAGTTCTATCATGCAAAGTTTTTAGGTACTATGTAGAAACAATGTTACCGTGCACAAGGTTGGGGGGGGGGGATGAGGGCGAAGATAGTAGCTTTATCGGTGGGAGCAAAGCATTTTTTTTTCTTCTTAGCTTCAGTGGGTCCTTTCCAAAGATATAAAAAGTAATATAGGCACTAGAATATAATAATGTTGTACTATAACGATCTGTAAAGAGCTGTGCCCAAAATGCAAACTTTCTATATACCAAAATGTAAAATGTATAAAAATTGAAGGAAATAATGTGCTTTCAGGACAGGGGGAGGGGAATTAGGGGCATGGTTTCCAGGTTATCTGCAGGGAGTAAGGGTCGATACATATCGGAGCTACATTTTGGGGATTCTTTGAGATGACCCCCCCCACCCCCATGCGCGTATCCAGTATTTTATACCCCTGGGGGCCCGACCAGATTTTGGGCGCCCTTAGGTAAAATTTGGAAAATGCCGCCCCCCCCACATGCATGATCAAAGTAAACTATATCTCGACACATTTTTTTCAAATTATAAAAAGATTTAACCCTAAAAAGGCAGAGTAATGTTTGTTTGGTTTTTATTTTTGGGGGGGGGGGGTGTTCTCAGACATGGAGCGACAAACTGTTCTGAAACTTGGCATGTAGTGTACATAGAGCATTATATATTAAATAAACCTATAAGGTCAAACGTCTCTCTGAGCACATGACTCTCTCCAGGGCCCTGGGAAGCGGGGGTGATAGGGGTGCTGCAGATTTTTCAGGGGATGCACAGCAACCCCCTGCAAAATGTGTTGTATATATATACAGGGGCGGATCCAGGGGGGGGGGGCGAATCGGCCGTGCCCCCTCCCCCTTTCAGGATGATTTGAGGAGTTCAGGCTGTTTAGAGGGGGCCGAATCAGCCGCGGCTGCGCCCAAGTCCCTTTTTTAGACCTTAAAAACCCGCTGGACTCCCCTTTAAAAAAAAAAAAATCATTACTAATTTAAATTTTTTTTTTTTAATGCTTACCACCCCCCCCCCACCTGCTCATCAGCTCTTGAGTGGCTGGTTGCGACCTCTTTACGCTCAAGTACTGATTCATGCCCACGTTTCTCAACAGGTAGGGAAGCTGGTCTCCGCCACCTCCCCCCCCCTTCACAAATCCTGGATCCACCCTTGATATACATGTATATAAATCTCAGCACCCCGGTGAAAAAAAAATTGTTCCAGGGCCTTGGCTCTCTCTGCCACTTTTTATTATTTTTTCATCCGACTGCACAAACATAAATATTCATTTGTATATAATCAACCAATCATAGATGAACATAAGCATGGATGAGTATAAGGAACCAATCAGAAATCATCAAAGTTATACGAAGGGTAAACCTAAATGGATATCAGGTGCAGTTAGTGTGTGAGACTGAGAGTAATGACATACACGTAATATGATCACCTCCCTGCATGTAGTGAGTGTATGCGCATGCAAACAAAAGGATGAAATGTACATTGCATGTCCCAGGTGGTATGGATGGAGATGGTACGCGTGTGAAAAATTGAAAAATGTAATCTACTAGCATGAAATCAACATAGCATACAATCAACATAGCATACAATTGTAAACTGAAGGAAAGTTCTCTGACCTAGAGTTCAAAATAAGGCTCTACATTATTATTTCTTATTTCATCGCTAAATCTACGTGTATTCACATTTTTCACATTTCTTATTTCATTCAAACAAGCACACACACGCACACCCCACACACACCTTCACACAACAAACATCAACCACTCTGCACAACCACTACCGTAATACTTGGTGCAAGCTGAAAGAGGGGAAAAAATCTTTTTGAAGATACCATAGAAAAACTCGCTCTTCTTGCACTTCACTAGGTGGTACGTACTGTACGCGTACCGACTGCTTATGTGCAGCGCTGAGCTTCAAGCGACCGAGTGATTCCGAAATAGGTGTAAAACTTTGTAAAAAAAAGTGTCAAAACAGCAAATATTCAACTTCTACTGGACTTTGGAGGCTCAGATGCAAGTATTTTAGGTTGTGAATTATTTAGGGTGAGATTGTACATGTTTGAAAACCATTAAACGGGGAGGTGCGAAACTACACTAGCGCCCAAAAATGTTTTCTCCACGGAATTTTTGCGAAATAAAGAAACTGTTGAGGATAGACAGAGAGAGTTGGTCGTGTCAGCGCCAGATGCCACAACATTCGCCAAAGTTTTTTTCATCGCATCTGAAGAGATCGTGGTACAACAACGTTAAATGCATATGCGTACTCGGGCCGCAAGGGGGCGCTAAGCTTATTTTCACTGTGAAACAGCCGTGATGCAGGTGAGACCGCTAGAGGCGTTCCACTTGTTTTCTTCTCCTTTTTGTCTCGCCCACCAGAGGTGAAGGCGAGACTTAGGGATCCAAATGTCGTCCGTCCGTCACAAACCTAATGACACATAACTCCACAACCGTAAGTTGCTTTTCAACTAAACTCGGATGGTAGATGGACTTGGGGAACCTGCATGTTATGCTGCAGTCGGAGGTCACATGGTAAGGTCAGAGGTAATTTTCAGGTCAACGTTAAAGTTTACATGCAAGACTCTCTTATGACACCTAACTCCGCAACCGTAATTCACTTTTCAACCAAACTTGGATGGTAGATGGACTTGGGGAACCTGCATGTTATGCTTCAGTCGGAGGTCGCATGGTAAGGTCAAAGGTCATTTTCAGGTCAACGTTAAATTTAAAAGACTCTTATGACACCTGACTCAGCAACGGTAAGTCACTTTTCAACCAAACGTGGATGGTAGATGGACTTGGGGACCTGCATGTTATGCTGCAATCGGAGGTCACATGGTAAGGTCAAAGGTCATTTTCAGGTCAACGTTAAAGTTTACATGCACGACTCTCTTATGACAACTAACTCCGCAACCGTAAGTCACTTTTTAACCAAACTTGGATGGTAGATGGACTTTGGGGACCTGCATGTTATGCTGCAGTCGGAGGTCACATGGTAAGGTCAAAGGTCACTTTCAGGTCAACGTTAAAGTTTACATGCAAGACTCTCTTATGACACCTAACTCCGCAACCGTAAGTCGCTTTTCAACCAAACTTGGGTGGTAGATGGACTTGGGGGACCTGCGTGTTATGCTGCAGTCAGAGGTCACATGATAAGGTCAAAGGTCATGTTCAGGTCAACGTTAAAGTTTACATGCAAGACTCTCTTATGACAACTAACTCCACAACCGTAAATCAATTTTCAACCAAACTTGGATGGTAGATGGACTTGGGGAACCTGCATGTTATGCTGCAGTCGGAGGTCACATGGTAAGGTCAAAGGTCATTTTCAGGTGAACGTTAAAGTTTACATGCAAGACTCTCTTATGACACCTACATTGTAACTCCGCAACCGTAAGTCACTTTTCAACAAAACTTTGATGGTAGATGTACTTAGGCGACCTGCATGTTATGCTGCAGTCGGAGGTCACATGGTAAGGTCAAAGGTCATGTTTAGGTCAACATTAAAGTTTACGTGCGAGGCTCTTATGACAAGTGTTATTCCATCCCAGTCATTTCACAATGAGTTTCGATACAATTCTGTTGCGTGCCCTCACAAATCACGATATTTCTGGTTATTTTCATAAGTGGGCGAGACACAAAAATCGCTTTTGCCTTGTTTTTCCTCCTCTTCCTCCTTCCATTCCTACTCCCACTTCTCCCTCTTCATCTTTTCCTTACCCCTATTATCATTCCTATTTTCCTTTATATTTTCTCTGTCCACTCCTCCCATTCTTCATGTACATGTACATGTACTTTCCCTCCCAACTCTTCACTTTCTTTTTCTCTTTTTTTCTCTTTTTTATTAATCCTCTTTTTCTTCTAGTTCTAGTTTCGAAATATATTTAATACTTTCTCTGTTTTGATCTATTCCTATTATCTTGTGTTTACTTTATTTTGAGAACAATGAAAGTTGATGCTGGACCAACAAAAGGTTTTTTAGGATTTTATTATCAGCCATTTCAATACCTTACTATCATACATCTGTGATTACAGAATCTGCTGGTTGCCAATGGAGGCCTAGGTAATGGGATTCAACGAGGTGAAATTCTCAGTATATTCAGCAGTATAGGCCCTGTGGAAGATGTTGTAATGCTGAGAGGAAAACCCTACTGCTTTGTGAAGTATAGAAGCTCATCTCATGCAATATCTGCCATTCAACGACTAAATGGCTACTGTATGAGAGAAGGCCAGGGACCATCCAATGTTACACTCTATCTTTCCTTTGTTCAAAGTGGTGAGTTTCCCTACAGATGATAAAATGAAAATTACATGAAATCAATGAACCCTGTATGTCAAGCACATTTTATTTGTTTTGGGGGTGTATTTTTTTAAAGAATTCATTCATAAAAGGAAGGATTAATTTTGTGTAAAAAAATGATTCTAAAGAAATGAGAGGTATCTCTCATAACTAGCGTATCATCAAAAATAAGGAATAGAAATCATTAACTACTTGAAAAATGGGCTATGTAGTCAAGGTTGTTCTACTCCTTGTGTGAAAGCACCAAACATCCCCTTGTAGGTCTCAAAGTTGCTTTTGCTTGAAATCTTCAGCCACAATTCAATTATAATTTTTTTTTGGATAAATATCAAATTCTGAGATTTAATTTAATTCAACAAAAGCTTAATCTGCATGAATGTATCTCTCTTTGTACATGTTTGGTTTACTGTATTTTATCATGGCTATACTCCAGCAATGTAGAAAGGTACTCAGTTTTCATGTTGATGGATGTAAATATACAGATGTGTGGTCTGGCATGTTCTATCTGATTGGTTTAAGCCAGGAGGAAAATAGGTTTTCTTTCCAGTTCTGCCCTTCCTGTGGTTCTTCTGTATTAGGTGCACTCTTTGTTTGTATGAAGTTTTCTTGTTTGATTGTTTTGATTGACAGTACCAGTTGATAAGCCTCAGGCCATGGTACCACCATTAGGTCTTGTAATTATACCTGACTTCATAGATGAAAGCTTGGAACATAAATTAGTGAATAGCATTGATTGGCAAAGTTCTTCAGAGAAAGGTAACTGTATTCTTATCTGTTTATTAATTGATAATGATATTCTTTATCTATTTCACTTTATTTGTTGAAGTAAATCCACCCACCATAGAAAGCTGTGTATGTTTACATGTTTCCTCTTTTAATAATCCTATTTCTTCATATCAAGCATTCCATTCATGATATCTAGAATGACATTTTTAGCTCATCTGGCCCGAAGATGGGCTTATGCCGTGGCGTCCGGCGTCTGTCGTCAGTCCACAATTTTAAAATGCTTGGAAAATTCTACTCAAACAGAGGCAATCACTCATTCCAAACTGATAATGTTACAGGTCACTGAAATGTTGAGCCTAGCATTGAGACCAGCACAACATTATTTATGCTAATTTATGCAAAATTTATTCATAAATCACAGAAATGCCTCTTCTTTATTTGTTGACCGATTTTGATTTTTTTTCTTCCATCTGGTAGAGCTTCATGAGGTTCACCAAACATGTACACAAAATTTTGAAATTTTGTCTAGAAAATTATTTATGCTAAATTTATGCAAAATTTATTCATAAATCACAAAAAATGTTTTTTCTTCATTTATTGATCAATTTCAATTTTGTTTGCTTTATATGATAGCTCGAGGTGGTGATACAAAATTTCAACACAGAATTTTGAAACTCATTAAATATGCTAATTTATTCATATATTTTCTAAACTCACAAAAAATAATTATTTATTTGTTGATTGATTTTGATTATTTTTGTTCCATCTGAGAGCTACATGTACATAAGGTTCACGAAGGTTCTACACAGAGTTAAGAAATTTTTACTAGAAAAATATTTATGCTCAATTTATATGAAATTTATTCATAGATCACAAAAAATTATTCTATGTCATTTCTTCATCAATTTCAATTCTATATCCTCAATTTATGTCACCAATATAATTCACTACAGTGTCAACTGGGCTGAAATTAAAATTGTGTTAAATTTCGTTGCGAGATGCCGGATGAGCTCCACATCATTGATGTGCTAGTTTGAAAAGTCTTTGCCCACTTTGATTGACTGTACAGCGGACTGCTAACTTTGAATCATGTTTCATTCACAATACACACAGAGTGCATAAAGTCTGTTTGACATGTATACACCCAAACTTAATAGTGATATGTGCATCGCTTATTTCAGTATATACAGAAAGCCTTTTGATAAAATAAATCACAAGGTATTAACTATAAAGGTTGCATTCTAAAATTAATGTGGCACAGGAGGGAATATGTCCTAAAGAATTAACAATAAAAGATATCAAGATTCAAATTATTTTTATGAAGAATCATTGGTGTTGTTACATGTACAAAGGGCAATTCTTGATAACCAAAGAAATGGGATTATGAAAACAGCTTGCAATTGTTTTAATCATTATACGCCTGCATATGCTGGCTAAACGTTCATCTGTGAGGCCCCATTTATCTCCATTAGCCTCATTAAAAAGACAGTACATATAGTATCTGAAATTGTGTTGCATTTGTGCCAAATGTTAATTTGAAAAGTACAATCAAATTGTTTGAATTCCCTCACAGTAAACCAGAGTTTGAAGCATCGTAAGGTAAAACATCACGGCTATGAATTCAAATACACTACCAACAATATAGATAGAGATCAGCCTTTACCAGGAGGAATGCCAGAACTATATGATCATGTGATTAATAGGATCATGGAAACCGGTCATGTGCAGTTCAAACCGGATCAGCTCACTATCAACCAGTATCAACCAGGTCAAGGTAATTATATGGTATATTGAAATCAATGTCTGTATTGTTTAAACTGCTAGTTACTGCTTTCTGAAGGCAAGAAAATGGTTTAAGCACAAGTGTAAGGTTAAGCATGCAAAATAAAGCAATTGCTAAAGGCATGATCTTTGGCTTGGCTAGCAATTGGTTGTGCTTGAAGCAATTGCTACTTTTTATACATCTGACTCATAGTGTCTTTCTTCATATTGTTGTGGGATTTTCTCATTCCCTGAAACTAAAAGGTGATCGATTGTTGCATACTTGTTTTCCATACCAAATACAATTTACTTATGATTTAAAAAAGAAAAGAAAAAGGAAGCATATTCTTTTGATAAACACCTCTATTGAAATCATATGGCTAAATTCAGATCAATCTCTCCCTGTCTCTGATGGGTGCTCCTGATTACTTTTAGTGCACACATGTGTTTGATTTAAATCATGCAAGTGTGTCATGCAAGCTTTTTAAGTGCACTTATGCTACCAACCTTATCCACAACGGTTAGACGTGTTCATTTGGTATACAAAATGAAATCTGGGCTTTTTGTGGTATAATAAGGAAAAGGTTGTGGTTAGGAGGGTGTTTGGAGAAGGTGATGGTGGACAACAGCAACTCTTTAATACTTCTATAATATAAATTTCATTTGTATCGTAGTTGTATGTGAGTACAGAGTGTATATATATAATTCATTAATGTTATTTTTTTCAACGAGACAAATATTTTGTATTTGAGCATTTAAAGGTACCAGACCCGACTAGCATTCATGCTAGTTATTGGTTCCTGTTATCCTGTAAACTATTATATTTCAATATACATGTACTTCTTTGATGTATGGTTTTTATGCTCTAATTCTTTTTTGGACAATAAGATTCAAGTTCAAGTTCATATTAAATACAATAATCTATAGACAAATATGATACTGTAATTTTTCAAAATTCTTTCTATGTCCAGGTATTCCTCCTCATGTAGACACACACTCAGCCTTTGAAGATGCTATCATATCCCTCAGTCTGGAATCACAGGTAGAGTTTCTCTCATATTTTCCAGCTCTTGGTATGCTCCTTAGGGAGTGGAAAAAGTTCTTACATTGTGTGCCAGCACGTCATCTGCTGACCAGGGCAATAGTTACATGTATATAATATTGACTGGCCTTGAGGGGAACATCAAAGATCTTGCAAGCAACAGAATCATATTGGCCTGAGTCTTTAGATGAGGGCAATATGGTTCTTTTAAGGGCAATATATTTGATAATCCTCAAAAGAAGAGCCAATCAATATTTTTATTTTCATGCTATATCAGGGGCTGGGCTCTGCACTTTACCATTATGACGTACTTGTAATTATAAGATCGCGTCAGTAGGGACGCATATCCATCAATGCATAAGGTCTATTTTTCTTATTGTGATTTTAATAATTTTTAACCATGATAAGTTTTTATTTGGGGGGGGGGGGGTGTCATAATGTCATCCAAAATACATGATCAGGGTTTGAACCTTGGACCCCTGCATCAATTTGTAATCTCCCATTTAGCTTGGATTAGAGGTGCAGGTCACAATGCCAAGTTTTCCATTTAACAATAAAGCTATAATAAGAACCCCAAAAGTTACCAGGGGGGATGCTTGATAGGTATTATAATACAGGTAACCCAAGTCTTTTCAGGGTTGTGACAATAAAGCAATATTGACTGGCCTGGGGGCGATATGACAAATCGCCCAAACTAGATTTATATCGCCCGAGTCGTAGCAAGGATGATATCAATTTAGTGAGGGCGATATATGTCATTTTGCCCTCAGGCTAGTCAATATTGCTGTTCTTAACCAAATCAGACATCGAGAGCAAAAATCATGAAAATTTTGATAATTTAGAGTTTAAGAACGAGAATCGATTTTGTCATGTTGAGCAGACTGGGCCTCTGAACTTTACCATTTCGACGCACTTGAAATGACGCGTCACTAGCCTGGGACGCAGTGTCCAGCGTTGTCTCAACTTGATTATCATTATGACGTATAGCACTGCGCGGTTCAAGGACGCGTTCAAAAACGTGTAGAATACCCGGATGTTAGCTCTGCCTTAGTGCCTGCTACATTTCCAAGCATTTTCTCATTGACTTTCCTGAGCGGGCAATAAATTGGGTTCGTGGATAAACAATTGGAAACTTATTGACCAACCATTTGATCACAGTCATAAGCAGGCAATAATGTATTAAATTTGCCCTGCTCAGATGTCTGATACGGTTAATAATAATTTTTATATCCCTGTTATGAATATTCATGAGTATTCTAGATAAAAGATTGGTCAATTCGTGATCATGTGACAAAGTATAATTTCAATAGGAAAACACATCGCTGCAATTAGCTCCGTATAGTTTTCTTGTAGCTCCGTTTATTTTTCGATATACTTTCATGGGCAGAACTGCGCATGCTCATGCTCGATATTTTCTCTCAACTTTGAATTGCGCATGCTCCCTGACTTGACCCAGATATCGATCATCCGCAAAAAGTAAATAAAGTAAAATACAAACTCTCGCCCAAATTACCGTACCGACAATCTGAAAAACAGTGTGGAATTTGGTCTAGATTACAGTGCAGAAAATCTAATTCCGACGGCCATTCATACAGGATCCTTTAATTTTGAATAAAAATACCTAAAAGGGTGAGTCAAGATCCGATACTAATTTTTAGAGCATATATTTTAACTGCGCGTATTTTATTTTGAGTGCCACTGCAGCAACGGCCAATGCAGCACAGCAGGCGGGTAGAAGCCGCGCGCAGCCTACCCAGGAACTGTCTAGCATTAGCTCAACAGGCCTAACTTAGAGTAGGACTAGGTCCGGCAACGTTAGATTTGGTCGAGATTGTTTAGAAATCTAGGTTCACAAAGTTAAAGAGGGATATAAAACAAATATATCAGGCGTTTCTTTCGAAAGCATAGTGGGAATTATTAATCCTCGGTTGGACTAGCAATGTAACTATTTTCCCCTCGGGAAAAATAGTAATTGCCAGTCCAACCTCGGATAAATAATTCCCACTATACTTTCTCAAAGCCTGATATATTTGTATAATATTTATCATTATAATTTTATTAACTTCTAGACTACCACTCATTGTATTCCTTGAATATCATGGAGCTCAATAATATCTCAGGCTGTCATTGTTATAAGTCATCATGTTTCAAGTTCAAATACATGTACCTCAATAAAGTTTAACAATGATCGCAGATCTGGATATTTTCTTACATATGAATGGTCAAGACATGGCTTATTGTAATATTAGTGCAATTTTTTCTGTGATGTATTTTTGTCCTCGTTGAGATGATCTATGAATTTCTCTTTCTTTTTTTCAGGTTGTAATGGAGTTTACCGATCCTGAAGGTCGTCAAGTACCCATAGTCCTTCCAAGGCGTAGTCTTCTCATCATGACAGAAGAAGCAAGATATAAATGGATGCATGGGTAAGAGACTAGCTGCACATCTCTACCAACTCTTAAGACCTATGTTACTACGTGTTGATGCTCAGATACCCCATGTGTTTATCTATCAGCATTTGTGATTTACCACTACTTCAATTCCCATTTATATATTGCACAGATGTCATAGGTAATCAAGTAGGAAATAAGATAAGATAAGCATTTATAAAACAGTGTGAAATTAATTTGACAAATAGTTTGTAAAATAGCGTATGATCTTGCACAAGTTTAGGGTAGATTTGTTATTTGTCCTATATGATTAGTTCAGGATAAAAATCTGTCTGCTGTCAGGACTATGAAATTTGAATACTGTTCTATTTTTCGTTCATCCATTTAACATTTATTATTTCAGGATAATTCCCAAGAAGACAGATATCATACCAGATCCTACATCACCTGAGAGTCTTACGTTGCATCCAAGAGCACAGCGGACATCCTTTACATTCAGAGCTGTCAGAAAAGGACCATGTAATTGCAGTATGTAATCTTTTATAAAATCCTTGTAAAGGTTGATCATCTCATACCTGCCAACTCTTTCTATTTATTAGTAGGAGTGGGCTATACATGGGTCAAAAATACTTTTAAAAAAAATTTTAATATGGCAACAGTTTTTTTTCTATCCCTTTTAATGTATCTGAACATGAAATGACAATATTTTTTGTCTCAGGTCCGAGAAAAAGTGTGCGGGGCCAAAATCCAAAATGGCCGCCAAAACCCCCCAAAATCACATTTTTGGCCACAACTTCTTCATTTGGTGGTCTTTTTCTCTGGTTTTGGTGTCTATTCATATGTTTTGGGGGGCAGGCAATTTGTTTTTCCCAAAATTAGTACTTTTAAACCATTATTTATATAGTTAAAAGGTGATTTTACCTAAATTTACAAGTTTTTAGAACCTTTTTTCAGCAAAAAAGTAGGTTTCATCGTCTTGTGCTTCTTGGATATTAGACGATGTGAGTTCAACAATATCAAGCAGTTTCATATACATGTAGCTATATTGCTTTTATTCCTCTACTTTGGGTTTTACGGATATTTGCGAAATATATCTTATTAAATAAAGAAATGTCATTTATCCATAGGGGCTACATGTACAGTATACATGGGCGGAAATCCCAGGGGGGACGCGTCCCCCCTACCCAAAATACAATGTAGTAGGGGGGACACAATATCAAATGTCCCCCTGCTATTTTTGGTCATCATTCAAAATCGAAATAAAACCTGTATTTTGGACGAGGTGACCTTACTTTTTGGGTGATAACCATTTTTTTGCTTGTCAAATATATTTTGGTTGAAATGACCATACATTTAGGGTGATAACCTTTTTTTTTTTGCTTGTCAAAATTTTCCAGCCCCTGGTCCTCCAAACCTTTTGGGAGAGATTTCCGCCTTTGACAGTATATACAATATACATACATGTACTGCGTTGCATACATTTATGTCCGTACATTGGCAACCATGACATATAACAAGGTCTGTATATCAACTATAGTGTCATAGAAATTAGCTCTTAGGTTAAGAATTAGATGCCCAAGAAATGGAAGATATGTTTTGTCTCAGAAATTGAGGACATGTTTTGTCAAATATGCTAATTCAGGGGCTGGAGAGAGGTAAATATTATCAACAATGGATTATAATCAACCCCACATTACGGCATTTACACTGACTGTATCTGTAGCTATTCTGGGCCCCTGTTGCATAAGTTACCATTACGGTAACTTTTCCATCCATTGGTAACTTGCATGGAATCCTTGATTCTGATTGGCTGTTGATCAGCGTGACCATGGTAGTAACCTGACCCCATAAACATAGGTTTAGACACCACAACTAGTTAAAAACTCTCAAAAAGACCAAATGAAGAAGATACGGTATGGCTAAAAATGTGATGTACATATACATGATACATGTATGTGATGTTTATGTGCAATTGATGTTTCATCGGGTTACATCATGTAAATCAGCTGACAAGCAATCAAATCACAATATAATTCTAAACTTCTGGCTCAGAAGCTCATTTCTATGACACTACAGATAATACAGGCCTTCTTATGTGGTGGTCAATGCATGGATATATGCAGTGTAGTATGTACAGTACATTGTATACCTTAAGCCCCTATGGATGACATTTTCTTTTATTTGATAAGATATATTTCGCAAATATCAGTAAACCCCAATTTATAGGAATAAAAGCAGTATAATCGCTAGAGGGTATTCATTTGTCTCGCAATCTACTATGGTCAACAAGGAAATTCGTGATCACTCTCGCAAAAAGTGTTCACTGGCTTTCTAGGAAATTCGTGATCACTCTCGCAAAAAGTGTTCACTAGCTTACAAGTTCACGAGCTTTCGAGTGCCGCTGCAACTCTTTATCAAGTGACGAAAATTATCTGATGACGTACTCTATTTATACTAATCTCCAGGACCGTACGCACGAACGCGAGAACAATAGGTGGGTATTGATCCGTTGCGTCGGTATGCGGCGCGGCCGGTAATCCGTATATGCAAATAAGCCGGGGGTATATGCAAATACGCCGTGGGTCGGCGATATGCAAATTAGACAAAATTGGCGGGCTCGCTAGTTTCCCGTGGGCGGGGGCTGACTAGCTGAGCGGTCCCTCGTTCGGGGCCGGGAACGATCGGGTCGGCGTGCACTGCCAGGCAAGGGGGTAACCGAATACCACAAGAGAGATGCGTGATGCTCTTAAGACACTCAAGAATGATGATAGCATCACAATCCTCCCTGCGGATAAGGGTAGTGCCACAATCATTCTAGATAGTACCGCCTACGAAGACAAAATGACCGAGCTTCTGAGCTCTGGTCCGTATAAAATGCTAAAGAAAGACCCCACAGATCGAATGTGTCGCAAACTGACCAGTACGTTACTGGCACTAAAGAAAGACAAAGTTCTAGATGAGGCTACATACAAAAAGATAAAGCCCACACAGAAACAGCCACCTAGAATATACGGGTTGCCCAAAATACACAAACCCGGGATACCTCTCAGACCAATAGTATCATGCATAGGTTCATTTGCCTATAACCTACCAAAGTACCTGGCGGACATCCTGTCCCCTCTCACTAACTGCTCAGAACACACGGTTTCCAACTCCAGTGAATTCGCTGAATTCACATCGGAGCAGACAGTTAACGAACAGGAATCCATGATCTCTTTTGATGTAGTCTCCCTCTTCACTAACGTACCGATAGAGGGCGCATGCAGTACGGCCCTGCAACGCATGCAATCCGATCCCACATTATCAGAACGTACCACACTTATGCCCGAACAAATAGCCGAACTCCTGGAGTTCGTCCTCAGATCCACATATTTTCTGTACAGAGGCTCTTTCTATGAGCAAACAGAAGGAGCAGCAATGGGTAGCCCAGTCTCAGCGGTTGTGGCTAACCTATATATGGAAGGTTTTGAACAGAACGCTTTGCCCAAGTGTCCTTCCACATGCCACCCTCGGGTGTGGAAGAGATACGTCGATGACACTTTCATAATCGTAAATAGATCCGAAACAGACAGCCTACTCTCATACATGAATAGCCAGCAACCGTCCATCCAGTTCACTCTGGAGACTGAGCAAGGAGGGAAATTAGCATTCCTTGACACGCTAGTCCAAAGACACGAGGGCGGGAAACTCTCCACCTCTGTCTACCGCAAGCCCACTCATACAGACCAATACATACCATTTGATTCTCATCACGACAAATCGGTCAAGAAAGGTCTTGTTAAATGCCTGTTCGACAGAGCAGCACGTATCATAACTCACCCACCTGAACTCCCGAAAGAAAGAGCACACATACGTGGCGCCTTGTACAGCAACGGCTACCCACGCCGTTTTATCAAGAACACTTTCAAGAAAAAACTACCACCAAGGGATCAGAAGGTTTTCAAGACTTGCACAGTCTTGCCATACATAGATGGCCTCTCACAACAACTTAAACGCCGATTAGAAGGTCACGGTATCCGAACGGTTTTCCGCTCGGACACCACCTTACACAAACAGCTTGTACACCCCAAAGACCCTATCCCTGATCACAGACGTGATGGCGTAGTATACAACATTCCTTGCCAGGGATGTGACGGGTCTTACATCGGAGAAACAGCCCGACCGATAGTTGAACGCATTTCTGAACACAAGCGCGATGTTCGGTTACAGCGAACCGACACATCCGCGGTGGCAGAACATGCTTGGGAGAAACAACACCACCCAGATTGGGAGGGTGTACATTGCATTGCCAAAGAGAGACATTGGTATACACGCAGGATTAAGGAGGCTATTAGTATACGTCTTTGTCCTAACAACTTCAACAGAGACAGCGGGATCGACATCCCCGACTTCTGGATGCGAACCATCAGACAGCACAATACCCCCTTGCCTGGCAGTGCACGCCGACCCGATCGTTCCCGGCCCCGAACGAGGGACCGCTCAGCTAGTCAGCCCCCGCCCACGGGAAACTAGCGAGCCCGCCAATTTTGTCTAATTTGCATATCGCCGACCCACGGCGTATTTGCATATACCCCCGGCTTATTTGCATATACGGATTACCGGCCGCGCCGCATACCGACGCAACGGATCAATACCCACCTATTGTTCTCGCGTTCGTGCGTACGGTCCTGGAGATTAGTATAAATAGAGTACGTCATCAGATAATTTTCGTCACTTGATAAAGAGTTGCAGCGGCACTCGAAAGCTCGTGAACTTGTAAGCTAGTGAACACTTTTTGCGAGAGTGATCACGAATTTCCTAGAAAGCCAGTGAACACTTTTTGCGAGAGTGATCACGAATTTCCTTGTTGACCATAGTAGATTGCGAGACAAATGAATACCCTCTAGCGATTATTTCAATCCGCAATAATGAACCTATTTAGTATAAAAGCAGTATAGCTAGACAAAGCTGCTTGCTACTTTTCAACTGGTATTGTCTAATATCCAAGAACCACAAGACGATGATACCTACTTTTGGGCTGAAAAAAGGCTCTAAAAATTGGTAGATTTGAGTAAAATCACCTTTTAACTGTACATATAATTGTTTTAAAGTATTAATTTAAGGAAAGACAAATTGCCTGCCCCCCAAAACAAATGAATAGACACCAAAACCAGAGAAAACGACCACCAAATAAAGAAGTTGTGGCCAAAAATGTGATTTGGGGGGTTTTGGCAGCCATTTTGGATTTTGGCCTGGCACACTTTTTTTCTCGGACCCAAAACAAAAAATATTGTCATTTCATGTAGAGATAGGGTAAAATGAAAAAAACCAAAACTGTTGCCACAGTAAAACAACAAATCACCAATTCATAGCCCACTCCTATTATTTGGGAAACTCCTTATTTTGGGTGAAATAAAGACCAGTGTGTCCTTATGCATTAAAGTGATAAACAAAGAAATATATACAAAATGATAGGAGAAGAGATGAAGGAATACATAAGGAATAGTTTACTGCTTATTAAACATGAAGTCAGGCCATGTGAAATCACTAAATTAGGGATGCAGATTTTAATTCGGTGGATTCACAATATAGTGCGCCATGATTTATCGGTTGCAGCGGGCAGGCCGAAATTCGCAATGACTCATGGGAAAAAGTCTACATCTGTGTTGTGCGTGCTAGTACTGTAGTATAGTGCATGGATGCGATTATTCAGCTCTGGCTGACGCGGTTCGACCGGCTTGCATATATATTCTGATTACTAGGGTCCAGGAGGTGGGAGAGAAAGTTGCTTGCATATTTCTTTGTGAAATTTAGACTGTTTTGGTGAATTGTTGGCATATGGTTTTCATTCTTGAAGCATCACAGTCACATTACACTACTGTGCGCTGCCTGCGCCTGCACGCGATGTCTTCCCCGAAGTTAGAAATTTTGCCTGTTTGCTGCAACCAATAGATGGCGCACCATATTGTGAATCCTCTGAAATCCTGAAATCTGTCACATGTAACTTGGGTCAATGTCCAACAGGTCTTCCCATTGATAGCCTTCACTCTTTCTACTAATCTTTTGTATATGTAGACATTGTGACAAGACATGAAATATTTCTAAATATGTCATCATAGTAACCTAAAATTTAAACGTCAAGGGGAAAAGTCGAAAGTTATATATATATATAAAAAGACAATGATATTTGAAAACAACTTTGATATTCAAAGAATGTGTATGATTATCTTTTTTTAGAGTATCCAGAACAATGTGACAGTCAGAAGTCTAAATCAGAAGTGACAGCACCACTACAGGTAAAATGATAGTGGATAAAACTTGGTACATCTACAAGTATTTATAGGAGAATGAAACCCTTGAAACCAGCCAGATTCGTAAAAAAGAAACAAATATTAAAGAAACAGGTCAATCAAGTTTGAGGAAGATTGAATAAATAGTAAGAAAGTTATTAGCATTTTAAATATATCTGTCACTAATGCTATGTAAATCCTCCCATTAGTTATGCATCCAACTCTGTAATGTCACACATACATGTACATTTATGTGTATAACTTCCCCATTATTTTAGTACATATTTCTCTTGAATTTTCTCTTTTATCTAGTCTATAGCAATAGAGGTTGCAGAATTCTATATCATGGATAAATATGTTTGTCATATTAGAATAAGCAAATGGGGGAGAAGTACATTGTGTGATATCATAGATCTTGTTTGCATTGCCAATGGTAGGATCTCCATAGCATAGTCACTTTGAGATTCAAATGCTGACAACACCATTACTTCTCATACAACTTTACACCAACTTTTGTTGATCTTATTCTCCAAGGGTTTCATTCTATTTTAAATGGATTGATTAGCAGACAAATTTACATTTGAATGAATGGCAGGTTTCAACCATGCCTGGTCAGTATCCTGTATTAAAAAGCAGTTTGTGTGTTACCATGGACCAAAGAAGAGATCATCAATAGATGTCTGTCATTGTCATCTGAATAATATTCTCTTCATATTGATAGTTATTAATAGTCTACTTTGACTCTATGATCGTCATCGTGAACGAGGTCTGAAGCAGTTCTTGATAGCATTGATATTTCGCAAATTGAATGCGCAGAAGATAATAAATCAACTACTGGAAAATTGATGTGCAGTTCTGGTTTCCCCATGTGTTTTATTTGGGAAAATGTATGCATATTTCAATATATTGGCGATATTGTGATTGATTGTTTATCAATTCTAATCCCATGTTTTCAAAGTTTCTCCCAAATATTCAAGATATACATGGCACAGCGTGAGTAGACATTGATTTTCAGTGTACGTTATTAAGATTGAGGTCCTTACGTGTGAGCCGAAGTTTACGGATAGAATAACAACACTTTTAATATCATAACATCATCTGCTTCTCATTTTGTTGCTCCAAAATACGACCAAAATGTTGAAAAACGGCATATTCTGAAATAGGGCATTAATTAACAAAAATCAAGTCCAGGGAAACTGTTCCTTTGTAAATGATCAGATAAGCCTTGGTAGTCATGGTAGTAGCTATTGTTAAAACACCTCTATGTTCTCATTAAGATGCAAGTAATCAGGTGACAATGACTATCATTGCATCTAAGGAAGGCTTGTGTTAATCTCTTCATAGGTCCGTGGTGTTACACACGACTTAACGCACATTTTTTATGAACAACCAGTGATCTCGGAAAGTGGGGAGGACATTTTATAAAAACTCTTTTGGGCCTTAGGGCGATGAAAACGAGGATATTTTGATAAGCCTACTTTCTCTTGATATTAACAATATGACGCAGTGCAAGTGCAAAATATCCACAATATGTATTGCTAATTTATTTCATAAAAAAAAAAAATGGATGATTACAAAATGATGACTGTCAGTTAAATTTGTAACGAAGTCATTGCTGTTGCTTGATTTTATTTACAAAAATGAGAATTGCATGGTATTTTTGTGACATAATCCAATTCCGTGCCCCATACCAGCAGGCAGACCATGCGGTGTGCTCAGTAAAGCAGCATGCAATACATGGAGACTATGCCTGCCAGAAGAATTAGATGGTACCCTGATCACAAAATCATCTTGATTAACCCTTTGAACCCGAAAAGCCGGAATACCGGCTTCAAGTCATGTGATTCGAAAAGCAAGGGTTGTAGACATAAGGTGACATTAAAAAATGACATGATTTTAGAGATATTCAGTCGATAACTTCAGTTTATAATTTCTTTGACGATTGACTTTCATTTATAACGTTATAGCATATAAAGGACCAGAATATCCTACCCTTCCAAGGAGGCTCATGCGATAATACACTGCGAGTCGTATACGGACTATGCGTAAGCTATTGTTGACTTTCTTCCGTCAAATTAGTGATTTCGAGACAAAATTTGAGATTATCGTTATTACGGGAAGCTAAACAACATCAGCCGGGCAAGACTTGGTACAAGTGGAGTAAGGTGCCGCTGACATTGCTGGGCTCGAATCATGACAATACTAGATTCATTTATTTCAAATGTCTCATTTTGCAGATACAGCTTGATATTGGCAAATAATTCACAGTCAGTCTGTAAGCCCCTATGCTAATGAGCAAATGAGCAAGATTTATCCAAGTCCTCTTGTGGCTGAATTCATATCTTTACAAAATCTCGTGAATTGTGAGACTTTTTTCTCAAAGAATTTAACCATTTTCTCCTTGAGTAAACTTGATTATTTTTATACCATAGGATAGAGTAACGTTACTCTTTTATATTGGTTATTTCTTTTGAATAAAATATTTTGATAAATAGGTGAACTTCAGGCCTGAAAAGAGGCCTCAAACAGAGTTTTCTTCCTCTGTTTTCTCTTGCAAATTGTGCAAAATTTTGTGTTTTGGGCACAAACATTATTTATATCATCAGAAAGCTCAAACTCTCTACTTTCATACAATGTCACTCTTGATATGTGACACCTTTTAGATGGGTCAGCAGCCAGCCTTTTCCATCAAGATGCAAGACGAGATTTCTGAAATTTCTGAGTAGCATAAAATCTAGAGTTCTGATTGGCTGAATAATGTTTTCAAAACAACAGGCGCGGGTAATTTGAAGAGATTACCACATGGTGAGTGTGACCTTCAGAGGCCCAGTATGGTGAACATTGGAATTTGCGTGGGTGTGTGTTCTCTATGACCAATCAGAGAGCAGTATTCTTGTTTTTGAGCTGCTAAATGTACTTGGCCTATGAAAAGCTGGCTGCTGACCCATCTAAAATACCTCTTCTTATAAAAATTATATCATATTACAGCTTTATCATAATCTAAAAATCATTTGTGCTCAAACAGAAATTAAGGGTAAAAACAACAACTTTTGTTGCATGAAAATAATTATTTTGTTTCATGTTTTAGATCAAAAGTTTCCCCTATATTACAACATCTTTTTAAAAATCCAGACACATGACCTGAAAGAATGATTTTTCGTCTTTATAAAGATACCGAAAACATGAAATTTGGTTAATATTTAGAGAAGCAATGGCCGAATAAAAGAGGTGTTTTGGTCCGCACCAAGCTCATTAATGATGCAAAACCACTCTAGTCATGAATATCACTTGGATAAAAGAAGCCACTTTTTGAGGGCTTGCCGACTGACTGTTTAGGGTGAGGCTCACGACCGTCCCAATTAATTTAGGGATGAAAGGGCTGTTGTGACCACTTGGCTTTAATATGAAGCTATTCCTATATGACCCACAGGATTGATTGCAATCAATCAAAGAATTTTGGTTTTATTTTGAATCCTTCATGTGTCTGTAAATAGCCATCATGCCCCTTAAAGGTTGACTGTCCTCTGAGGAGACTAGTCACAAAGTAGGTGGTCTATCAATAGGTCTATGTAAAGACCGGTATTAGTCTTTATGCATGCACCTTGCCATAAGAAATCAGGAAATGTTTGAGAGCATTAGGAATTCTTTTGTTCCTTGACAACACATTTTTGGTATAAATGTTGTACCGTGAAGCAAAATTTAGGTCAAGTATGCCAACATGAGCCAACAAAATGATAAAAGTATTGCATCATGGGTCAGATACAGAATTCAGAATAAGTCAAAGTTGTGAGACTGTTGGTGGTAATAAATCTGGTTCATAACAGGTTTTTTTTTATCAGTATCTGCTTGTGATTTGTGGAGACCGGTAGACAGGTAGACAGGTGAAATAAAGAAATTCAGTGCCCCAAAGACTGAAAATTAACTACATGTACTTTAACTCGGACCTGAACTTCCTAATGTGCTGTAGTTATACATTATACGTGAATTAGGCCTTGTGGTACTGGAGTATCTAAATTGTAAGCATCAGAATTGTAGTGATGCATCAAAAAGGTATGGCTGGAGTGGTGCACAGAATTAAAAAATAGTTGGCCTCATGCCAAAAGGACCTTAACCCAATTTTTAAGTGATTTGAATTATTCATATCATTGTGTACATCTTGACATGCTTTTAAAATGATGTCCATAATTTTTCAAAATTCATTATAACTATGTATTCCATAAAGCCCTAAAACGAGTATCCCGGCTTTTCCGTCTGCCAAAAGGGCCTTAAGTAGGGCGACATTGAACCCAAGGGTATTACCATTCATAATGCATCACAACGGACCTTTTGGCATGATTATATTCATCGCATCTTTATATTTCTTTGCCAAAGAGTCACTATAGTGCACGCACACTGTTTAAGGGCCTTTTTGAAGAAGACACATGCCAGTTGATGCCTCATGCCAAAAGGGGGCAACCATAAATACGCTTCGATTACGGCCCTTCTGGCATGTCTGGCGTAAATATGCTTCGGTTAGACCCTTTTGGCATAAATACGCTTCACTCAACGCATATGCCAAAAGGCCCTTAACATGTTTTTTTGCTCATAGCATGAAAATTATTCAATATTTTTCCAAAAATGCAATACAATATGATGTAAAATGTAATAACTGAACATATGTATTGAAATTGACCTTCAAAACGAAGTAATCATAAAAAATTGCTTCTTACACAAGCCAAAACTTTAAACACGTTTATCTTAGAATGACAAAAAAGTTAAGGCCCTTTTGGCATAAGGCCGACAAAATATCAACACATGACTTGCATTTGCATTATGATTGGATACATGTACATTCTTGAACCTGTTTATAAATCATCCTGTGATCGGGTGATTAGAATAACTCAAAGATGCTTTCTCTTATAATTATTCTTGTTTAACAGGTATCCTACCCTAAATCAGAGCAAGAGGCAGCAAAGCTTGAGACTGAGCAGGTTCATGTAGTGTATAACAATATTGCTCAACATTTCAGTGGTACACGTTACAAACCCTGGCCTAGAGTAGTAGACTTTCTGAATCGATTGGAACCAGGATCTGTAGTTCTAGATGTTGGTAGGTAGAATCAAACTTATTAACTTATTGGGAAACAGTGTCTTCTTTCAGAGATAATATCTCATTATGCCAAATGATAGCAAGTAGGAATGGAATATGGTAAGAAAGAAAAAATGTATCAAAAACTTGATAGAGTACATGTACCATTCCCTGTAGCCATTCCTGGATAAAAGCTGTTTTAACTAAGCTTATCATTGCACACTAAAAATTGACAATGTGATGAAGTAAACAAATTAATTGTTTAAAAATGCAAATTGGCTACTTTTCAAATGCAATCATCAGTAAACTAAATAAACTCATGTTATATATTTTTAAGTAAGGAAAGGAGATGATTGTTTTGAATTTGATTTATGATGTCGTAATGACGTGGTTATGATTTACATAATTTATAACATGATTTATAATATGAATCATGGTATTGGCCTTCAATTCAATGGCCCGTATTATCAAAAGAGGTTTCAATTGTACCATGGTACAAAACCATTTGCAAATTTTTGTACCAAATTATGCTAATATATCATTGCTAATACCAGGAAGCGATGTCACTCGCCCCCCAAAAAATGTCAGTATTATGCTTGTTTGATATTTTGATTCAAATCAACGTTTTTTCTTGGGTGGACTTGGCCTTTAAAATACTAATTTACTAGTCTTCCACTGAGTATCCATGATGATGTGATGTAAATAGGTTCCACTCGTCACTTGGCTTGTACGCATAATAAATGTAAATTTGATCTCTTTTCATAAAATTCCTACATGTAGGATACTTTCATTTGTTTATAATAGGTTTTAAAGAAACAGATAATCATCTAAAATATATTGATCAATTAAACCATTTTAAAAAATTTTCTTGCATGGCAGGTTGTGGTAATGGCAAATACCTCAGAGTAAATAAGAAGTTACACATGGTGAGTACCAAGAAATTGCTTGATATCTTCCCCAAATTTTATTTCCATATTTTTTTTTCATATGGGCAAAGTTTTGCATTTACAAATGTAAAATCACTTAAATTATTGAAATAATTGTTTCAATGTACATGTACTCCATTTCAAAATATTTTTTTCTCTTCCCATTGGAAACATAAATGTTACAGCAATATGATACATCTTATAATACATTTGATGTAATTTTATGCTTTCACTATTGGTCATTTCAAACGTGAGTGACACGACAATCGGAGAGGGTTAACCCTAAGAAGACTGGGGGGGGGGGGCTGATTCAGCCTCCCCGTCAACATTTTTCGCGATAAATCCGACGCTTGAAATTTTTTGACCGCGTCGCTCGCTGACTTTTTACTTTTAAGTCTCGCGCAACTTTTGAGACCAAAATTGTGACCTCCGGGTACGCGGTTCCGAAATTACGCAACATTTTGTAAGTGCATGCAGACCCAAAATTACTCAAAAACATGAATTTGTGTACAAATCCAATGCAAATAGTGTTTTTAGCCAAAATTCACAAATTTATCATTATTTTTCCTTTTACTGCTTAAAATCAATTAATTTTATTTCTTTTATTGTCAAAAAGTCAAAAAATAAAGAAATACATAAGAAATTTAGAAAACAATAGAATACATAAGAAAATAAATGTGATGTTGAAATTTTTGAAAAATAATTTTGATCAGATGCCTATCTAGAGTATGTGAAACAAAAATTAGCATTTTAGGGGCATTATTTTATTAATTAGAGCAAACTTATGATTTTTTACGCATAAATTAGCATAATTAATGAGCAATGAGATTTTTCGCAGAATTTGATATAGTTTTGTAGATAATGCCATGGGTAACGCGCGTGCCAATTTTCGTCGCTATTGCGCGATTGACGGCCGAGATCATAAAGGGGGGCTGAATCAGCCCCCCCCAGTCTTCTTAGGCATCGAAATAGCCCAGTCTATTTAGGGTTAAGGGCTCATATCTTGAAACTTAAAGGTTATGAATCAATCATGACTACTATATTATATACAATGTAGGGCTGGCATGGGCCACTACCAGTTTGATTTGAATTCTACAATTTGTTTAGTAGATACATGTATGATTGAAAAATGGTGCGTGAGTGACACGGCAAATATTGGACATGGGTTTCTGACCATTATCGCTTATGACTGGATTCGTGCCCAAGTAGCTGTCCAGGAGTACTGTGAGTACCAGTACATGTACATAAATAGTGTACCTATCTAACACATATAGTCAAAATCAATCAAACCTTCTCTATGGAAAATGGTGCCCTCCTATATACCGTGAGTGACATGACATCCAAAACGTGAGTGACACGACAAGTGCAGAAATACAACATTTATCTCAACAATGAAAGTATTTTTGGCATGATGTATAAGAGCGAAATCCAACCAACCAAAAAACAAGCTTAATTACATAACAACTGCCTTCTTCAAAGTTGATAATGCGCCACTCACATTCCCTATACCATACCGCATCATTGTCACACTTGGGCTTCTACCACTCTCCTGTTTGGAGGAGGAGGCACTTGAAGGAGGTATTATGTGGTCTTGGCAATGACATCAACTCAAACATTCTTTTTGTGGCTTGATGTCATTCAAAACTTTTACTCATTCTCCCTATCTGCATATGACAGTTTACAGGTTTACAACTCAACATCCACACTGATGGAATAATTTTTCCTTGTAAGAAAGGGGTATTCTCAATAGTCACCCACATCATCTGACATGGTCTGGTAGCCAATGATGTCATGTATGACTCCTTTTTCTTAAAATATTGGATTACAATATTATCCTCCTAATATTTTAGGTATTGTCCAATAGGACTTGGCAGCTTCAATGTCCTTTTTCATACCAAACCACAATTATTTGGCTGCACACTTCAGATGGACTATTAGCAAATCCTTGAGAAACTTAGGGTTAAAGTTCAACTCATCAAGCATTTGTTTTCTGCTGAACACTGCTTGTATGTGGACCCTCCAAACTGTACCTAATTTCAGAGCTGTAATTTTCAGCAGGAATCTTGCAAGCTGCATTTTATTGCTAATTACCATATTTGATAATAAACCAAATCACCGGTAATACAGGAAAAGCCACGAGGTGAAAGACGCATAGTCAGTACCTCATTCTTGCAAAAAGCCACAGCTCAGTCTGTTGGTAAAAAAAAAATTACCTACAACTACAAGTCATTAGCCTTTCCTTTGCTGAGCCCTTGGATGTTACACTGAAATTCAATTCAGCTTCCCCAACCATCAAATACTCCCCCTATACATGTACCTCCATAGCTTTTTCCCCACGAGGTCTGGCTCAGTTCTAACCAGGGTACCAAAAAAAAAAAAAATTGATCTGCATGAAATCACGGCAACCCACCAAAGTTGCTCAAATGCAAATTCGGTCTTGGTTGGGACTTGTTGGGACCTAGATATATACTTTATCATTTTGTTGTATGTGTAATGCAAATCTGCTCTGAACCCACATCGGCCCGCTCACAGTAGTTTGCTGTTCATACCCTACTTTATCACTAGTGGTATGAATGGTAGCCGAACAAAGAATGATTTTGAACCAGGCATGTGCATGTAGCTACTTCAAGCAATATCCAAAATGCTCTTTCAAATCTCAGTACATTCTCACCTGAGATGTTCTTGCAAATTTCATGTCCTCGAATACAAGCTTTGTGGCAAAAAAAGTTAATTTTAATTAATCATCAGGATAAGAATTTTTTCTGATTTTCTTATTTTTCACAAAACAGTGATATGCACTATTCAGTGACATGCAAATGAGACAGTCAATTATATTCTTCACTCACTATTTCTTTTGTTTTCATTTTAACTGTGTAGTGAAATGAAGCCAAACTTTGAAATGTCATAACTTTCTTATTTTACATCCAATTTTGATGAAATTTTTATTGTTCTGCTTGTTAGATTTTCCTCTTTTCATTAAAATCAAAGTTTTGTTGGGGTGGACTTGTCCTTGAGATAAGCATATGAAATTTGCCCTAAATTTTGTTTTTTGTGTATGTTTTTGCCTTTATCTCACTTCATATAGCTAGTAGAGTGCTTATTTTTGGTGAAAATATAATTTTCTATATTTCTAACAAATATCTACAAAAAATTGCCAAAATACAATTAATTTCCATTAATTGTTTTTTGTCTCGCCTGCATAGCAGAGTGAGACTATAGGCACCGCTTTTCTAACAGCGGCTGCGGCGACGTCGGCGTTGTCAACATTGAAATCTTAAACAAGGTTAAGTGTTTGAAATGCCATCATAACTTAGAAAGTATATGGACCTAGTTCTTGAAACTTTGACATAATAGTTGTCAAGTATTACTGAACATCTTGCCTGAGTTTCTGGTCACATGACCAAGGTCAAAGGTCATTTAGAGTCAATGAACTTAGACCATGTTGGTGGAATCAATATCGAAATCTTAACCGAGGTTAAGTTTTTGAAATGTCATCATAACTTAAAAAGTATATGGATCTACTTCATGAAACTTGGACATAGGAGTAACCATGTATCCCTGAATATCCTGTGTGCATTTCAGGTCACATGACCAAGATCAAAGGTCATTTAAGGTAAATGAACTTTGGCCATGTTGGGGGTATTGGTTGAATTGGCAGCATCACTTAAAAAGTTTATGGATCTACACATGTAGTTCATGAAACATAGACATAAGGGTAAGGTTATCAAGTATATTTTGCACACGTGTTTAATAGGTTCAGTTTAATTCAATTCATTTATTTATTCAACCATCAAAAGGATAAAAACAGTACAATATACAGTATTAACAAAGTATCAGAAAAAAACAAAAACAAAACAAATAGATGGTTCGGAGACCCCGGAGAAGTGATGCTTAAAAAAGGGGTCACCACGATACATTAATACATTACAAATAACAAGTGTGAAGAAAAGTATTATTCACATTAGATGGTTAAGGTCATGTCGGGCAATGGACATAGTATTTTATCATCATATAAGTGTTTTCTTTTGTGAATAATAATTTAATAGCTGTTTTCAAAGTCAGCACTGTTGCTATATTCAATCGCGTAATGCAGGCGAGACTGCCAGAGGCATTCCACTTGTTTTACTGTTTATCTCACCTGCATACAAGAGGGAGACTATAGGCGCCGCTTTTTTGACAGCGACAGCGGCGTCGTCAACATTGAAATCTTAACCAAGGTTAAGTTTTTGAAATGTCATCATAACTTAAAAAGTATATGGACCTAGTTCATGAAACTTGGACATAAGGGTAATCAAGTATTACTTAACATCCTAAATGAGTTTCAGGTCACATGATTAAGGTCAAAGGTCACTTAGGGTCTACAAACTTTGGCCATGCTGGGGTTATTTGAGGAATTGTCATCATAACTTTGAAAGTTTATTATTAAAAGTTCCACTTGTTACATGTATGTATTTATTTGTTTTTAAAACTTGTTCTTTATTGTTTTTTTTTCAATGAACTTTGTCGGGTACCATTTGACAATTACAAATAGCACAAATTAAATCCATTGAAACCAAGAAAAGTAAAAATCATCATACATTAATTTGATTCTTGGTTGAAAAACACAATTTGCCTTGACTTTGTACTCGGAATCAAATTTTTGAGCAATTTTGTGTCTGACATGCCCTTACAAAATGTTGCACAATTTTGGAACCGAGTACCCAGACGTCGCAAACTTGGTCTCAACACATGCGCAAGCTTGAAAGTAAAAAGTCAGCGAGCGGCGCGGTCAAAAAATTTCTCACGGCAGCATAGTGACTTGTAGTCAAATTTACTCCCCCCCAATTTAATAAGGGTTAAACTAGGAAGGGGTAACAAACCATGGAATTTGCATTTTTGGTAATAATAGCATATTTACCCAGGGTAGCCACTTCAGTTCTGGAAACTGTTCTCCCAGCGGGCCCTACTATTATTATTACCCGGCTAAGCTAGGCTACCGATTCAGGTGCACACAGATTTTTGAGGAATTATTTTCTGCCGGTTCCCATTTACCTCACCTGGGTTGAGGACAGCACAGTGTGAATAAATATCTTGCTGAAAGAAAACATGCCACGGCTAGGATTTGAACCCATGACCGTCTGTTTTAAAGGCGAGAGTCAGAAGCACTAGACCACGACACGCCTGGTATACATACCTGTGCTCATTTCAGCACGTAAACTGATAAAAGTCCATTGGCAATGTCATGCTTTTGGCAAAAGGCACTAAATGATGCACGATTTTTGTCTCGCCTGCATAATAGAGCGAGACTACAGCTGCATAGTTATACAGGTATGTTACATGTACTTTATACTAACAATTATAATAACCATTGTGACATCATAAAGTCTAAGCCAAATGATGCGCAATGTACATTTATGTATTTATCTGTGCACAGCAAGGTTGGCTCTGTTGACCTTGCGTATGTACATGTACACTTTATAAACTGCACACAAGCCAGATGTATGCCAGGTAGGGGCTGACTTAATAGCTTTAAGCAAAATACCTAGCTCAAAATAGCATTTAAATAGCAAATATGGTTATGCATTTTTTTAAATTAAAATTCTGGTTTAAGTATTGAATAACGGCCCTGTTGTATTGAACATGTGATAATGTTGTTTTTATGATTATACTCTTCGTCATGTTATTGTTTATTTCATGTTTGTCTCGCCTGAATAGCAGAGATATGATAATACTCTTCTTCATGTTATTGTTTATTTCATGTTTGTCTTGCCTGCATAGCAGAAATATGATAATACTCTTCTTCATGTTATTGTTTATTTCATGTTTGTCTCGCCTGCATAGCAGAGGCAGACTAAAGGCGATGCTTCTCCGACGGTGGCGGCGGTGGTGGCGGCGGCGTCAACATTGAAATCTTAACCAATGTTAAGGTTTTGAAAAGTCATCATAACTTAGAAAGTATGTGGACCTAGTTCATGAAACTTGGAGATAAGGGTAATCAAGTATTACCCTTATCTATCATCATCATGATCTATCATTTGTATCAGTTTGATATGTTTTTTACTGGTCATGTAGACCAGTAAATCTGGCTATTTCTGAAAAGTTGTTGGCCCGACAGCAATGTTTACCAGTCTGGGACCATTGGATCAGTATTTTCTCATCATATGAGTGTTTCCTTTTGTGAATAATTATTCAATATGTGTTTTCAAAGTCAGCACTGCAGCTATATCGAATCGCGTAATGCAGGAGAGACTGCCAGAGGCGTTCCACTTGTTCTTCTATATTCCTCATCAGATCTAGTAGTATATTGTACAGTTTATTTATTTCCTCTATAAAATAGCATGCTATGTTTGTCATAGAAGTCATGGTTGGTTACTTTGATAATTGTAATTTGTATAATTAATGATCATTTTATGAGAAGTTGAATTGAAATGAAAAAAGGTGGAGGTTGAATGCACAATTTCGACTCATGTTAGCTATGACCTTCTCTTAAAAGCAGATGGAAATTCTTGATCTGAAACTGATTGAATCAGCCTTGAATGCAGATCAAACATTTTCTGTCTCTGTTCCATTTGTTTTAGTTGCGATCTCACAACCTCTTTCATGCATTCCGCCACTAACTAGTGTGAATTGGTTCTCATGATGATGATGGTGATGATGATAATGATTGTGGTGATGATGATTGTGATAATGATGATGATGATTGTGATGATGATGATTGTGATGATGATGGTGATGATGATGGTGATGATGATTCTGATTCTGATGATGATGGTGATGATGATAATGATTATGGTGACGATGATGATGATAATGATGGTGATGGTGATGATGATGATGATGATAATGATTGTGATGATGATGATCATAATGATGATTGTGATGATCATGATGGTGATGATGATGATGATAATGATTGTGATGACGATGATGATGGTGATTGTGAAGATGATAATGATGATTGATGATGTTAGAATGGTGGTGATGATGATGATGGTGATGATGTTTGTGATGATGGTGATGATGATGAATATTATGATGATGATTATGGTGATAGAGTGATGTTGATGAGGAGGAGGATGACGATGATGGTGATAGAATGATGATGATGAGGATTGTGATGATGATGATGGTGGTAATAAAATGATGGTGATGATGAGGAGGGGGAGGAGGAGGATGATGAGGATAAAATGATCATAATTATGATGGTGATGACAAGGATGATGATGATGATGAGGAGGAGGATGATGCTAAAATTGACGGTGATGATTCAGCAGTAATTTGATTTCTAGTGAGTTCTTAATTGTGAAGAAAACCACACCAAGAATAGTCCAAGATAGTTTTAAGTGGATATTCTCAAGTGAATGTTGATCATCTTACAATCCTTTATTTAGGGAATACTGTCTAAAATTCAACAGCATAATTCATAAAAAATTATGATTGAGGGAATCAACCACCTTTTGAAAATCAAAGGTTAACAAAATTTGGGGGATATTTTTCCAGTTTGAAAAGAATAGAACTTTTTAAAAAAAACCATAATAATGGTATTCAAACGTTGACTCGCTTGGGTAGTCATTTTCAGGACCAAGAACGATACATGGTGGACTGTGGAACCAAGGAGATATCACCTATCTCCTTGGTGAAACTACCCAGGGTAGACACTCAGTTCCCATAGGCGCTCAACTATTCAAGCAATTTTTGTCTCACCTGCATAGCAGAGTGAGACTATAGGCACCGCTTTTCCGACGGCGGCGACGGTGGCGGCGGTGGCGTCAACACCAAATCTTAACCGAAGGTTAAGTTTTTGATATGACAGCATAACTTAAAAAGTATATGGACCTAGTTCATGAAACTTGGCCATAAGGTTAATCAAGTATTACTGAATATCCTGCATGAGTTTCAGGTCACATGACCAAGGTCCAAGGTCATTTAGGGTCAATGAACTTTGGCCAAATTGGGGGTATCTGTTGAATTACCATCATAACTTTGATAGTTTATGGATCTGATTCATGTAACTTGGAGATAACAGTAATCAAGTATCACTGAACATCCTCTGCAAGTTTCAGGTCACATGATTAAGGTCAATGAACTTTGGCCAAGTTGGGTGTATTTGTTGAATTGCCATCATAACTTTGAAAGTTTATTAGTCTAGTTCATAAAACTTGGACATAAGAGTAATCAAGTATCACTGAACATCCTGTGCGAATTTCAGGTCACATGACCAAGGTCATAGGTCAATGAACTTTGGCCATCATGGGGGTATCTGTTGAATTACCATCATAACTTTGAAAGTTTATGGATCTGATTCATGAAACTTGGACATAAGAGTAATCAAGTATCTTTGAACATCCCATCCGAGTTTCAGGTCACATGACCAAGGTCAAAGGTCATTTAAGGTCAATGAACTTTGGCCATGTTGGGTGTATTGTTGGATTACCATCTTATCTCTGTAAGTGTATTGGTCTAGTTCATAAAACGTGGACATAAGAGTAACCAAGTATCACTGAACATCTTGTGCGAGTTTCAGGTCACATGACCAAGGTCAAAGGTCAATGGACTTTGGCCATGTTGGGGGTATTTGTTGAATTACCATTATAACTCTTACGTATATTGGTCTAGTTTATAAAACATGGACATAAGAGTAACCAAGTATCACTGAACATCTCGTGCGAGTTTCAGGTCACATGACCAAAGTAAAAGGTCATTTAAGGTCATTGAACTTTGGCAATTTTAGAGGTAATTGTTAGATTGCTGTCATAACTTTCAAAGTTTATACAACTGTAGATATAGTATATATAGGGGTAATCAAGTATCACTGACAAGTTTTAGGTTACATGATCAAGGTCAAATGTCAATGAACGTAGTATTGTATCATTATATGAATGGTGTTTTTTGTGAATAATTATTTTATAGGAGTTTTCAAAGTCAGCACTGCTGCTATATTTAATCGCGTGATGCAGGTGAGACTGCCAGAGGCGTTCCACTTGTTTACTACCATGTACCCACTCACCTCACTTGGGTTGAGTGCAGCACAATGTCTTTAAATTTCTTGCCGAAGGAAAACATGCCATGGCAAGAAATCAAACCTATGTCCCTCAGATTGAAAGACGAGAGTCATAACCACTAGACCACTAGCTCTCCTATAATTCTTTCCTTTATAAATACAACCTGATTAAGGTACTTTAAAGGGGTACAAATGTGATTAGAACATTATAAAGAAAAATCCGACTAAGAAAACACTGATACTTTCATCAAAATCTGACAAGAAATAACAATACTATGATATTTTCAATTTTTACATTATTTTGGTGAAACGGTTATATGTATATATGCATGTCTATTCTATGAGAAAACTGATTATACCTATCCCCACTTGTTCTTTTGTATTTTAGTATATGAAATTATATTTAGTCAAATGTTTTTTCAAAAAATGAAAAAAACTTTGACTGGCAATGAGGAAGATGATCATTGCTGCAACTGGTTTTGTTACAATGAAGACTATTAGCACCTGTATGAAAGTATGAAATAATGGATGATTTCATGTAATAAAATATTAAGAAGAAGGAAAGTAGGGACATGAGATCATCAGCCCCACACATTGCATATACATGTACATGTACAAGTAAATATTTTCATGTGATATACTTCATTCAATAACTTTATTTTTTATCAGCTTCTGATGAAATTTTCAAATCTACTTTTACTGGAGTTATTTGCTAGATACTTTTCAATCATTTTGTCCTTTGTAAAGAGGTGGAATGAGAAAGCAAAAAAAAAACACAAAAAAACAATCAAATTGAACCTACATACATGTACATCATTATTCAAAATTGGAACTGAATTGAGAGAATTTGGGGAATTTGTAACTATACAGTGCGTATAAAAAAAAAGTTTACACTTGTATGTAGCTCGTATGTGATTGTAAACAAACCTTCACAAACACACATTGCTTGCTCGCCTTGGCTGAGAGAGTAGATGCACGTGTTGCACAGCTCTCTAATCGGCATTTTGGATGGTTTGTTTACAATCACATACATGTACGAGCTACGCATGTTGGGGATGATCTTTTACATCTAATTTCAATTTACCTCAACTTTTTGCTTCAAAAAAGGTTTTATCGTAATTTAAAAATAGTACGAGGTGTTACTATATTTTTATATAGATAAATAATTCCCTGAGTCTTGTAATTTGTCAAAATAATGAGGTAGAAATTAAATCTAACAGAACGAGTGACAATTCATCGAGTCCCAGCCACGTAAAGTTTATCGTCGGTGAATATCGTCTGCTGCTATTCGTTGAGTTGATTTGCCTTCAGATTCGGATATATTCACTTGTTTGTAAGTACAGTTATATCATTAGTTTCCTTCTTTAGAGCCTTGACAGAGGGAAGAGACTCTGTATGGCTGGTCAGGCTGGAATTTTCATGGATTTATTTTGGCCCGCGGTAGGCCTACGTGCAGCTAGCACTAGCAGCTGCATGAGTTGTTAGCGAATCGGCATGCAAGTTTAATTGTCCGACTCATCATCATAGACGTAATTCCCCTAATTTACCTCCATCCACGTCACTATAGAGCTAGAAACTTCATCATCATTCTCTTCATCTTCAAAATCATCAATTTGAAAATCCAAAATCTAGATAAACTTCTGGGTTTTCTTTCATTTTGTGATCGAAGTATTCAGTGACAGTGTGGGAAAACGTTCCCTCGCAACAGGTTTTGCACGCAAGTGGAGCTTGACGTGGGAGAGCCAATCACGTCTCTCGTACACTTATACACGTCATAAAAAAACCCAATTTCGCAGACGTAATTGAGCGTGTTTGAAGCATTCAGAGAGAGTACTTTAAACTATCAATTAAGTGAGTTTCATCGGTCTCCATGATAAATGATGTACACCATCATGTTCTTCTTACTTTCCCCTTTAATTTGATATATAATTCTTCATTTTTATGATTTTCAATATATTTCTACTTTAACTATAATGGCATACAGCTGGGTGTCATCAGCATTTTGTACATAGCATGACCAAATCCATATGCCCTGATGATATCTTTGAGGGGTGAGGAGTAGATTGTCATAAAAATATCATCTTTGATATAAAGTGGATTTTGTCTACTGATTATAAAACTTAAACTTGTCAGATCAAAAGTCATTTCTTCTTTTCAGAAGTTATTTGTTCCAAGTTAGAGAAATGTGCATTTGACAGTCCGCAGCCCGTCCGAAAGTGCTCTATTTTATTCAGCGGTATGCATAGCCGTCCGTGGTTATGCGTACGTAATGAGCAATGAAGACGAACTTTCCGATCGGTGTTTTTTGCTCTTAGAATCGTTTATTCCTCACAAAATTGGTCTTATTTATAGATAAAACTTTGAAATTTCTGAACAGTTAAATAAAATGCACATTTAACGTATATTGAAGACCAATATTTAGCTTAGAAATTTTTTTTTTTTTTTCAAGAAATATTTGTGAATAAACGGAGTGTATTTTTGCATAGAAATCACACTTGCGTCAAATTGATATAAAGCGTAGACATTCTTATTTATGACTGAAAAAGAATTTCATGATGTAGCGAAGTCAGGAACCACAAAAAAACCACGGCAATGTCCATCGCAAAATGATTGGAATTGCAGTAGAATTGCCAACGCGTTCTGATTGGTCAACAGCGGCACACAGACTTACAACATTTCATATAGCATTAAAAACCCGGAAGTAGTACGAAAGCGGTCTATGGCGACTTGCGTAAACGCAATGTATTGACATGTGCAGGGACCCGCCGGGTTGTGTTTTTTTGTTTTTTTTTCGGGGGGGGGGGTGGTGGTGGGGATATGTTTTTGCTTTTTCTTTAAATCTTATTCCTTCCCCGTTCCTACCCAGCTTTATTCTCTTTTTACTTTCATGTGAATTTCTATTTAGGCCTGTATTTATTAAATCATGGAGCTATTAGTATTAATAGCTCTATGATTAAATCTTACTTCTTCTTAATCACTTTTGATTTTCAAGTTCTTGATTATACTTATTTGGGCAGGGGTGGGAAGGGAAGTGAGTTAAAGGTCAAGTGCACATCAACAAAAAAATTATTTGAATAAATAGAGAAATTTCCCTTTTTTAACACAAAACAGTTATACATGTATACACAAAACAAAGGTATGCAAATAGAGTTGATTATGTCACTCACATCACATTACTTTCTTAATTTTTGTTGCATTTTATAATATCAATTTTAGCAAATTTGATATAAAAACTCTTCATCGAATCACAATAGGTTACATTCATGGAAACTATGAATGTTAATGGAGGAATTAAAATCCCTCCCAAAATTTGAAAATGAGAATATTAAAATAAAATATACATGTCATGTACATGTATCAAACAAAAAAATACACAAGAAATTAGAGTGTGTGTGACATAATCAATTCTGTAATTTGCACATTGACCAAGATGAGCATATAATTGTTTTATAAAATTAGGCAAATTTCTCAATGTCAAAATAGTAATTTTTTGAATTTTGAATCATAGTGTTTATGAAATTTTCTGCAATACTTTATTTTTCTTTAAGTTCAAATTAATTTTTTGGTGGGGTGGACTTCTCCTTTACTCTTTGCATGGAATGTAGGGAATGCACATTAATATTTATCCACGAACAAAATTGTCTAAACATATGCAAATCAGTAATTGGACACACTTTCACTTTCGTCCAGGCCACTCCCTCACATCCACCAGGTTTACAGTCTTATAACAAAAATGATGAATTAATTATAATACCATTACACCATAGCTCCATGATCACACAACATTCACACTGCTTCACAACAAATATTTCACTTCTGTTCATACATGCAATAATTACTGTGGAAAACAAAAACAAGGCGTAACCACATTCGAATACCGTTTAAAAGGATGAATATATTATACCTTTCGAGAATTTTTTTTTTAACATACATAACACTCAACCTTCAGCTCAGTAGATAACATTTAACAGAGTTGCTTGAGAACAAAATATAATTATGGGGCATTGCAAGAAACTTATGTTCAATTGCAAATCAACTACATGTTTGTGTTTAATCAAAGGACTTACCCTTGATTTTGGAATGTGTGATTGAGTAGAAAGTTTCTTGCAATGCACTATTAGTAACATTAAAATGTTCTTTGGTTTTAAATTGTGTTTTCTTATTTTTGTCAAGCTGTATTCCTGTCCAAGTCAGTATTCTTAGTCCTCCCCAAAACTGTGCTCTAATTTTTTTGTTTCCAATATCGATAAAGATCGATTTTCTGTTGTATCATTATCAGTTCAAAATTTGCAAACGAAAAAATGGCTTTGTCCAAATCACAGTCTGACCGTTATAGTACATGACGGAATCTCCCAGAATGAAGTAGCAAGGAGAGACCAGAGTCAGCAAGTGTGCAGATCTGTGTGTAGAAGAGACAAAAAAAGAGAGAAATAGTCTAAATTACTAAATAATCATTCAAAGTACATGTATGAATTATGTTACATGTACATGTAAGTCAAGAGACTGATAGTAGTCTGCGACAGCCACAATTTTTTTATTTGAACAAAATGGTTTATAAATACTACTGAGTATGGTAGTAACAGACTTTTTAGTTTGACTTTAAACTGTTTATAGTCTATAGAGTAGACTGTCTAAGCTAATCATCATTTCATTCTTAACCGCAGCCTGGGGCAAAAATCATCATGGGACTCAACTTCGACTAATTAAGAAAAAAGGTTAACAATTTTCAACATAAATCAAGAAATATCTCAATCTATAAAAACTTGATGGAATTCGGAAACCTGATAATCATTAAACAAAACTTTAGAAGAGATCTACTTATTGAGCTTCGTTTATATTAAGTCTTAATTACAAAAAAAAAACCAGGTCCACCGTCCACAGTCACATAAATAATGCGAGCCATCTGTCATCATTACAGAAGTTTCAACGTTTGGGACCAAAGGCGAAATTCTACCAACCCGCGACGAACGTAATTTATGCATTTATTTCGCGCCGTCGTAGAGTGAACGAGAAGGTTGATTTTTAGGGTATCATTTTCTCTGAAATAAAAATATAAGGTGAGTTTGCGTCAAATTGGTTCTGACATATTTTGAACAGTGACTTTTCTTCTTTCCAAAAAACCCGATCGAAACAATTTGGTTATGTAGCAAAGTCAGGAACCAAAAGTGAAATTCCGACTACAAAATCGCCGTTAAAATATTACTAAATTAAGCATCAATTAAAAAGGTAAAAATGGTAGGTTGAAAATGTCGAAATATGGAAAATTATATATCAAAATGTAGATGAAGGCCTTGAGAATAACTTATCACAATTCGTTTCCACGTAAACTGAAGTTAGCGACCAGTACAGAGCTATAACTACAGCCCCTCCAATTCAGTGGGAAAATCAAGCCAAATTGATCGCACGTTTTCCTTCGGAGACCGTTAGAGTGCCGCTGAATAAATCTTTGTGAATATGCTCATTATCGCGCAAGCTGCAGCCTGACTGTGAAGGGAAGTGGATCATGATTAATTATATTATATTGGATGGCTAAGAATGGAATACCAGAAATAAATCCAAGAGTTTGGGCAAATATTCCACGAATCGAAGATGAGTGGAATATTGTCCCTAACGAGTAGAATATTTCTGGTATTCCATGAAATAAGCCATCCAATATGATTATTATCACCTATCCACCCCCCCCCCCCCAATAAAGGGAGAAATTTGGTTGTGATATCACTTATCACATTATGGCATCATCACTTTATTAGGATCAATTTTGTCATTGACATGTGACACATGTACATGTAGTTCATAATGATGTCATTGTGCTCTATGCTGCGCGTCGCATTGCTTTCATTGTTGTACGTGTTGTATATTTCATGCATTCGCGCATGCGCACTATACTGTTGAATTCGGTCTTATATTCAATGACAAATTTTGTACAAGAGCCAGTGGGATATTCGTCGGATTTCGGTCCTTTTAGGGATACGCTCTGATAATGCACATTGGCAATTGATGCAGACCGAAATACGCATTTTTAATGCATTGCTAAAACGCTCTATATAGATGATAATTGATATTATTCTTTGATTTGTCTGCTCTTTGCAAGGGTTTCATTCTCCTTTGAAAATATATTTTCCCATCTCTTTATGATGAATTTAAAATAAAGTAGGTTGATAAATATAAACACAAGAAAGTTCTTTGATATTAAGAAGATTTTGTTGATATGCTTTTCGGAAACAGAGGACAAAAGAGAAATTAATGCGTGAAATGTGAAGTTAACCTTCAGAAAAAATAATCTCCTTACGTAGAGTAAGTGCAGAGAATTTGTTTCCCATTCATTATTATGATCATGATGATTATATATTTATTGGAATTTGCAACCTTGGGGGAAAGCTTATTACTTTCTTTGATGATATTATAATACCCATTCACTGAATGCCCAAGGGAATCTTGAAATGATAAATTTGCTTTGGAGAATACCTTCTCAAATGCTTATAGACTGGTGAATACAGTGGAATTAGTTTGACTTGCTATGAACATCTGATTCCTATAGGGGTTTCTGTATGTTTTGTGATGTGATATTATAATTTTAGCTAGGATCATATTAAAAAGTATATTGAGGGATTTGCCAGGTGGGTATTACAATTCTGTAATTCATAATTTCTTTTTCTTTATTTTGGTTGTAGGAAATGTAATATCTAAGTCGTCGTCCTTCATTTTAGTGTACTTCTCAGTTGCCGACATTGGTGAAGTTTGTAATGTAAATGACTGGGAATAATAGCTGTTAGCTGAGAAGGTTGAAAAAAACCTGTAAAAGTCCTAACTAATTGCATACATTTATAACATATTTTTTATTGAAAAATCATGAACAAATGACTTGGGTCAATTTATACGAATATCCTCTTTTTTATGTGATCAGAAAACTAACCCTGTGCCTTGTCTCACTTACAATCTCCATGAATCAAACAGAATCAGCTGGAATGAACAAAAAACAAAAGATCTGGAAAAATGAAGGGGTCTGGGAATTCAAATCAAGTTCAATTTCGTCTTCATTTATCCATATTGGAAATTTGTTTTGTTCACAATTTTGAGTCAATAAAATACCATTTTATACATATAAAGTTGTTATTAACATAAAAATTATATACAATGAATGTGAATACATGTTTAAAAAATGGCTACAAACAAATAATGTACATAAAGCCTCCATTTGATAATAGATGACAATACTTAAAATTCAGTAGTAATGCGAGTACTAGTACAGAGATTACTAGTAATCATTATTTCAGTGCAAACAATTTAGTATTTTATTCCAATAATAAATGCATGTAGTATTAACATAATTCCAAATGTTACTGTATTGCCTCCAAAAAAGGTTTAGATTAGATGGGTGTATTTATTCCATTTTTAATTATCATGAGAAAAAAGAGAAAAGTTATGAGATAAAATAGTCTGAGCCAAAATTATTTCTGTATCTAGACAGATTTTATTTATAATAAACAATTCAATCATTTTAAGCCATATCCAACCTCTTTTAATTACAATATCATAAAATTCAGGTGAGATCTTTGAAAGTATGCTCTACGTTAGTGGTTTCATGATAAGATGGAAAAAAAAATTAAAATGACTCAGATAACATACATGTAGGAACAAATGCTTTACGGTATCTTTCTGTTCGACATATTATCACTTTCAGTCTTCTCCCAGATTGGAGGTATCGGAGTACTTGTGCAACACATGTCTTTTGTTTTTTATGATTCAAACTGGACTATCTGGTGGTCAAACAACAGTCATTTCATTTTGCTAATTCTGCCTGATTCCAAATAACTGTATTGAGGGTTTGTAGAAAACGTGAGAATCAATATTTTTTTGAATATTTTGACCAAGATAGTAAGCAAATAATTACCGTTGATGAAAGTATGGGACAATCAATCATGTCTTAATGTGATTTCATTTGCCTTCCATGTGTCAGGGAACAATTTTTGATAGACTTATCTCTAACTTTCTGCATTTATTTTGTATTTCAAACTTTTCATAAAAATAGATACCATCTTTAATTTCCTCCGATTTTTTGGTTAAAAATAAATAAGTGAATTGTAATATATATTATTGTGGTAACATATGCAATTGTTCTATGTGACCTTTATTTGCTTGCATCGGGTGTATAAGAGAGAATACTCAAATGAATGATATCATTAGAAGAATTATTGACTTCTCATACACCTAGAGTGATTCTTTTCTTCTTCTACTTGCTATTATTCTTTCTTGTTTTACCAATTCTCCTTTTTTTTTTGCATTATCACTTCCGTTGTTTCTTAGTACCAGTCTCAGAATCACCTGTATTACCATCGTTATAATTACATGTACTGTAATTGATATTACCGGTAATAGGAGTAATTTGTATTTTCACTATTGTGATTGAAACCATATATCAAAGAATTATGTAATTCCGATAGAGATTTGATTATATTTAATTATGTTCCAATATGAATGTTTAGGGGTATCCTCTCCCAATTCATTATGAAAAGTATAAGTGTGATCCATTATATTCCTTTCCTTTTTTTCTTCTTCTTGTTTTTATTCTTCCTCCTTTTAGCTCTTTTTCTTCTTTTCCAAATATAATTAAGTTTGCATTGAAACAAATAAAACCAACTTACAGAATGAACTACAATATTTACAAATTATTCAGATGATCAGTGAAAAAGAAACAATAAATAACAAAGGCAAAATACAATTGTAGGGGAGAGAGGGCAATTTGAGCTCCCTAGAGAATTTTTGCTCAATGCTCAAATATGCAAATGCCAAACTTACCACTAGATGTATGGTAAGTAAGGCATGCATGATCTCTTCTTATTTTTTTCTCTTTGTTTTCTTCCTCGTCATCTTCTACTTTTGCCTTTTTACCCTTTCTGCTTCTTCATCTTCTTTTTCTTTAGTCTTCTTCGCTTCTTCCATTTTTTTGTTTTGTTGAAGTATACCTCGATCTTCCACTCTCTTATGATGTTATCCAACTTTCTTTTGTCTTGACTGCTTCCAGCATTATCTATCCCTTAGCGCCCTCTTTATTCCATTGTGAGTCAGGTCTCTGTGGGTTTGATGTTGTTTCTTTATGGTTGACATGAGAGGGGTAATCCGCTTAGACAACTGAAGTCATGGTATCCCCTGCACAGGGTCACTGTCATATCAAAAGCACCCTGTTCACATTGACAGGGAATATCAATATTGGAAAATAAAGTGACACTTGTAGACAGGGGAGGGTGTAATCTATATGATAACAGAAGCACATTATTATTGACCAACTGTATGCTCTTTACATTTTAATGGTTTTATTTTATAGGTGAACTTGCAAGAAAGCTATTTTGCATTGAGTGATGCCCTATGCTCCTATTATTAGAATCTTAGTTCTTAAAACAAATAAAGCCACCAGACTATCTCTTGGGAAAGTCTACCCCTTTGCATGAACGGGTATAAATACTTCCATGTTTCCCCCTCCTGAGAAGCAGCATTTTTATTTATTTTGGATTGTTGATATATTTTGAAAAAAAATAATTTTTATTAATTAGTTTATTTATTTTAATGATCAATTTATAAACCCATGTTAGGAATAAATTAATTGGCCAAATAGTCATTTAATTATTTTTTAATCATTGAGTTCATGTATTGCACTTCAAAAGAAGTTTGTTATCCAGGATATTCTTTTGATTGAAGGAAGACTGATCTTCCACAAAGATATATGAGCATAGTTCACATTATTTCAGTTGAATAATTTATCCAGAGAATCCCAAAATATCTGCCATTTATTAAGAGTAGTGAACAGTTGTAATTTGTGAAGAAAAAACCCCAAACAACAGACATGTACATGTTGGTATTCTTTAGCCAACAAAAAGAGAAGGAAGATATTTACATTTTTCATTCATAATTACCATGTTTACATGTGATCGGCTTTTGGTTCAGAACCGCGAGCCGATGCAGAATCAGCTTTTGGGTTTATCTTGCTCCGCGCTTACACGCTGCATCGGCTCGTGTGTCAAATACCTGAAATGATCCTCGCACCAACAAATACGTCATAATAAAGACAACGCTGGATCCGTGCGCTTTGAAGTATGTCATAATGATAAAGTAAAAAGGAAATGTGCTCCAATTGCCGATGCAGAATCGGCTTTCTGTTTACACGTAGTAAAAAAAGCCGATTCTGCATCGGCTCGCGGTTCTGATCCTACTACTTTGGTGGTGCAAAATTGCCGATTCTGAACCGAGAGCCGATGCAAGTTATACAGAAATGTTTGTATACCAACCGTGTATGAAATGTGCATTCATATTATCAACCAGAGAATGTGTGTACCTATCCTACTCTATATACACTCTAAAAAGACAGGGATTTAAAATAAATCCATTCTGGCTGTGAATAGTGACCAGTCGATATTGTGATTAAAAATCAATCCTTAGATATTTAAATGTAAATCGTAAAGATTGATTTAAAGATTTAAATGTAAATCATAAAGATTGATTTTTAATCCAAATTTATTTGCATTTAAATCTTTATGGATTAATCTTAAATCCCAATATCGACTGGTCACTATTCATAGCCGTAATGGATTTATTTTAAACCCTTGTAATTAAGAGTGTACTCATTGTGCAGATCCTACACTATCTCTTGCCCTGTGGTGATTACAAAATGGTACTGCTCTTTGTTCCAAGTGTATTTATCAAGCTGAAATAGTGAGATTAACTTTCAGAATTTATCTCTGGCAAATCTCATGGAATAATTTTGCTACCAAATTTGATTAGCATATAGTATTTGGTCATTACAGAAAAAGCTTTCAACTGCTGTAGTTTTTTACAGTCCTGTATTTTTGTGTAGCAGTATTCGATAAATGTGGAGAAAATGTGATGAGATACAGTTAAAAGTATTGCCTGAACCCGATCTCTGGTTTTGCATAGTTATGGTTAAACCACAGTGGATTAGAAGAGTGAGCAATAATTGGAGATTAAGGCCTTGATCTGTATCCTGAAGTCCACCCTGTCTACTTTGTGCTTAAATTGCACAGTAAAAAATACGTTTATTATGTTGTTTAAACCTTCACTCCAACAAGTTGTTTTAACTTTTACACAATTGTTTAATCTTTTTTTGAAATTGTTTAAACCTTTTCAACATCTTGTTAAAAATATCAAACAACTTGTTTCAAACTTCCAACAATTGATGTTAGAGTGACGAGCTTAAACAACCTGCTTGAAATTTTAAATAGCGTCTTTACAGTGTATGGGAAGCCAAAATATGAAAATCATGTTTAAATTTTATCTTTATATACTCTGCTCCTTCCTCTTTATAGGGAAGAGAAATATCGGCAGTTATCAATGATATGGGTGTTTAACTAAACCTGTCCTGTTAATATAGAATTTAATATAGAAGACCAGATTTTGAATAAACCAGACTTTAGAATATGAACCCATGTCTTTATTAGAGTAACCAAATGTGAGATAAAAGACAGAACTTTACAAATTGATACAATTGCAAAAATCATCAAAATACACTGGATGCATATTTTGATGAATACAAATAACTAATTTTCTACCAGAAAGTTATTTTGCTATCATTAAAGGTCAAGTCCACTAAAGAAAAAGAAAAATGTTGATTTAAATTAATAGAGAAAAATCAAACAATAATTCTGAAAATTTCATCAAAATTTGATCTAAAATAAAAAGTTATGACATTATTAAGTTTCGCTTATTTTTCACAAAACAGTTATATGCACAAATCAGTGGCATGCAAATGAGAGAGTCGATGATGTCCCTCACTCATTATTCCTTTAGTTTTTTATTTCAATTATACAATATTTCAATTTTTGCAGACTTGACATTAAGTCCAACTTGTCAGCACCATAAAATCTTGGACTTGTCCTTTAACTACCAATTTAATAAAGATGTTCAAGCTTGTCTCAAAAAGTTTGAATCATTGGAATACTGTACATCATACAGGCCAATAACAAAACTTTCTATAAAAAGCACCCCAAAAATCTGATTTAGGAGACAAAAAAAAATCAATGAAAGAAATTATTCAGCTCATACATTTGCTGATTCTATCAACTTTGTTATTAATTTTGTTCCTTTCCCAAGTGGTCCATTTTTCAATTCATCTTCAAAACTAACTGATTTTGTTGATCCGCTTTTCATTCATTTCATGAGAGAAATTAAATTTTGTCTATAATACGCTACATGTATCTACTGATGCTTATTCTACATTTGTTCATTATATATCCTCACAAGTCATCAGATGTGGATCTTACTATACCAGGTTCCAGAGGGGGCCAGTCAAATATATTGCTGTACACACGCGTGACCAAAACAAATGCGTTTAAAGGGGTGTTTTTTTTAGTTTTGGACGCGGGCTGCGCGTGCACTTGTTAAGGGTTTCAAAAACACCGATTAAAAAAAAGCGGTAGTTTTGAAAGACTGGTCAATGGTCAATCGCAGGGTCAAACGTATTTAGGGTATTTTTTTTTTCAAAGCTTTTATTTTTTAAGACGACCCAAACGTGTTTAGGGTATGTTTTTTTTTCCCCAAGCTTTTCCCCGCGCTCATATTCTGGCGACAACTTGTTTAGGGGCCAAAATGGGTAAATAAAGCCCGCAAAAAACTTGTTTTGGGGGGTTATTTTGCACACAGAGAAAAACTCATTTAGGGGGTGTTTGGAAATAATTTGGCCAAGCGTGTGTACAGCAATACATTTGACTGGCCCCCCTGGGACCATGTTTTTCCATTTATTGTGTCATGAAATGGAGCAAAGCCTTTTTAGGGATTCACTCAACTGGAGTGCACAATCATAAGAAGTGGAACATCAATCAATAGCTGTGGTGGTAAAACCTCTTATATCAAAATTTTAAAATGTCCATGGCAGCGTAGACAAATCTGTATTTCAGAAATAGTACGTAAATGGTGATAACATCATGTTATTTCAAAAATGGTCTCCTAATTCCTATAGAGAAACCTATATACACTGTAGGCAAAAGAAGCTTGTCGCTCTTGTCATAATCTTACTTTTTTTAGAGCTGTACATATCTTTTTAATCATAATTTGAGATACGAGGCTTTAACCCCCTCAGCGACATCCAGAGTGGTGCCTTCTCACCTTCTCTGTGCCCCTAATCTCCTCATCTCTAAGGATACCCTGAAATTATTTTAATATTTCAATTTAGAGCTAGTGGTTCATGATAGCATCATAGCTAAAGGGCTTCAATGGCAGCCTGCTGATAGTGGAGATGTCTTTTAGACTCAAGCATAATTTGTAGTTTTGTATAATTATGTCATCTTAATATGTTTGTTATATTTTAGTCTTGTTAATATAATTTCAAAATTCTCATGGCACCCATACATGGATGACCAAACAAATGGCTCAGCCTTAATTTCTTTGAAGATGTAGATTTAGGGGGTTTATCTTAGTTTGAGGATGTGGTGAAATAATTCAAGTCATATTTATCATGGCAGAGGCATCATGTGGAGTTGACAATTAGAGGGGTTTAATCAGCATAATCAGCATATATCATGAAATCTTTATGGACACCAAGTATGCTTATTTAATTGATGAAGTCATAATTGTATCATTATAAATCTCATGTGATATAGACCATGATGGATATGAGATGCACTTTTGTTTTGTCTCAGTTATTTTCGTAAATGAATCATCTTGTAGATTCTTTAATGGGTATTTGAATTTCGAGTTTGAATCTCTTTCCAAAAGTTGATTCTTTGTTAATATTGAAAATTTAAAGGTTTATATAGATCTAGCACTTGACATTGGTATCTTTATTTTTTACATACGGCCAAGAATAAGAGAAAATATCACAAAAGAACTACATGTACATGCTTGTAATTTTGGTTTGAGCAATCAATATTTTCCCTGTATAAAAACGCCATCTAGGGGATTCAACAACTCTGAGTGTGATTTCAAGCTAAATGTTGTACCACTCTTTCATGTGCAAAGTCAATACAGTACAGATAAAATGGTTTAACTGACAGCGCATTTGCATAAAGTGCACGCAGCTGTTGTTTGCTTTGCTACAGTATACCTTTCCAATGGGATTTGCGCATTTTATAAAAAAATTTGTAAGGCATCGCTGTGAAAAATACCTTCATATCAGAAACTAAAATGAATTGCTGCCTAGAAATTTAATTACATGTATGAATAGAATAGGATTTGTACTTTCATTTTCTGCAAAAATCTCAAAATAAGTTTTTGTACCAAAATTGACTTGATAAAAGGGTTTGGAAGAAAGCCGATGAATTGATGGTGTTGAAAAGTAATGATATAGTGCTATTTTTGTTAATTTTATTTGACACTAAAGCTGCTGATATTCATCAATTGATTTGGTGTTAATTATAACACTATCCTACCTGTTGTGTTAGTTTGGTGAAAATGTGTTTCCATCATCAAGCAGTTGAATGAGAATTGTTTTTTTTTGGGGGGGGGGATGGGAAATCAACAGTCATGAGGAATCCTCCCTAGAAATTTTCGGAAGTGGCATATATGGTGTTAGTTTAATATAAACACCAGTTTGGTGTCACATATTTAACACTTGAGTTTTTTTTTCAGTGTACCCCACGAAAGTACTGATATGCCGCATCTCTACAAAGTCCTGAAGAGCTATGTTTTCCTGGAGAAATTTTTTTTTGCCACCTTTTTGAGATAAAAAATCATCATTTACCAAACCATGTATGAACTGGACATTTTGACTTGGAATTGACTGCTACTTTATTTTGTCGTTGCCTTTTTCATGTCAGATTGGCTGTGATCGGAGCAATCAGCTAATCGATATCTGCAGGGTTGGTGGTCTTGAGGGGTTAGTTTGCGACTCATTGGCTCTACCCTTTGGCAATGATAGGATGAGTGCTTGTATCTGTATTGCTGTCATCCACCACATGTCAACAAGGGTAAGCACTAATTCTCAAGGCCCATTCAAACTGTTCACATTAGATTCTCTCACTCCATCTGGGTTAGAGGCTTATTTCAAGCTTGGTTTAATCTGCTTTTACTTGTTAAATTGGATGAATTACAATATTTCTGTCATTGCTCAGTTGTATCTTTTAAAGATTATATCAGAAAAATAACGAAGAAAAATTGGCAATGTCCATGATTTTTGTTTCTTTAGTGAGTTTTCATTGCATTGCCAATTGGTACTTCCGGTTGAAAATAGTTTATATAATAAGAGTAAAATTCACTGAGCAACACTGAAAATTTCATCAAAATCTGATTATAACCAACAAAGTTATTGAAATTTTAAGTTTCGCAACATTTTGTGAAAACATGCAGTACATGTATATGCATGAGTGATGCCTTCATGAATATTTTTAAGCTTGGCTGATGATTTCATGTCTCCATTTTCCCTTTTCTTATAATAAAATCATGAAATCATAATTATTTCATATTTTCATACATGTGTGTATGATATGTCTCCCTTCTAACAAAATAAGTTCCTTCAAAGATTATTTTACACCTAATGTCAGTTGTCAATCCATTTTTGTCTCGCCCACCAGAGGTAAAGGCGAGACTAAGGGATTCAAATGTCGTCCGTCTGTCGTCTGCCCGTCGTCCGTCCGTCCATCACAAACATGACACATAACTCTGCAACCGTTAGTCACTTTTCAACCAAACTTAGATTGTAGACAAGGAGAGTGCTGTCTACACGTATTTTCCTCAGTCGTCTGAGGAAAAAGAGCCTTTGATTCTGTACAACACTAACATTACTTGACCAGTCTAACTTAGATGAAAAGGTAGTGTCAAGGTACTTTTACTCACTAACCTGCTTGACGGCAGTGTCCTTGATACAAAGAGGCATGTGATCTATCTGGGTGTTCTTATGAAAATCTATCACCATTTCTTTCATGTTGGCTACATTTAGTTGTAAATGGTGGTTATCGCACCAATCAATGAACCGTTGAATAGTTGAAAAGTATGAGTCTGCATTATCATTTGATTGGATATACCCCGTTATGACTGTCGTCCGCATATTTTATCATTACACAGTTGTCACCTGCGCAGACAGTCATTTGTATAAATTGAAAAAAGCACTGGGGATAGTACACAGCCCTGTGGTACAGCAGTGCTGGTGACATGAACATTCAAGACTAAGTTCACTATTTTGACCTGCTGTCTTCTGCACAATAGTCAGGTCCACTATGTTCATATTTCAGCTTTTGCCTGATTTTTTTGAAGAAATTGAAAACTACATATTTTTGGAAAGGTTATTGTATGAGCAATCAGAAAAACAATGTTTTCATTTGCACCAATCCCTTTATGGCCGCCATCTTGGATTTTTCAAAATGGCCGCCGTGAAAGGTTTTTGTCTCGCCTGCATAGCAGAGCGAGACTATAGGCGCCGCTTTTCCGACGGCGGCGGTGGCGACGGCGGCGACGTCAACATCAAATCTTAACCTAAGGTTAAGTTTTTGAAATGACATCATAACTACCTTAGAAAGTATATGGACCTAGTTCATGAAACTTGGACATAAGGTTAATCAAGTATTACTGAACATCCTGCCTGAGTTTCAGGTCACATGACTAAGGTCATCATAACTTAAAAAGTATATGGACCTAGTTCATGAAACTTGGGCATAAGGTTAATCAAGTATTAGTGAACATCCTGCACCAGTATCAGGTCACATGACCAAGGTCAAAGGTCATTTAGGGTCAATGAACTTTGGTCAAGTTGGGGGTATTTTTTGAATTACTATCATAACTTTGAAAATGTATGGATCTCGTTCATGAAACTTGGACATAAGGTTAATCAAGTATTAGTGAACATCCTTCCTGAGTTGCAGGTCACATGACCGAGGTCAAAGGTCATTTAGGGTCAATGAACTTTGGCCATGTTGGGGTAATTGTTGAATTGCCATCATAACTTTGAAAGTTTATGGATAGAGTGAATGAAATGTGGACATGGGTGTAGTTGACAAGTCTTAAGTCACCGTTCAAATGTCATCTATGGTCAATGAACGTGGTATTATGTCATTATATGAATGGTGTTTTTGTGAATGATTATGTTATAGTAGTTTTCAAAGTTAGCACTGCTGCTATATTAAATCGCGTAATGCAGGCGAGACTGCCAGAGGCGTTCCACTTGTTTTTCTCAGTATATCAGCTTCTAAATAACCTAGAATCAGAATTTTTGCACCTAAACCACCATTTATGAGGGCAAGGATCTTTGTTGAGAAAAATTGTGAATTTAATTGTATTTTCTGTCTTTTTAACCAATTACCAGACTCAAAACTTACATTCAATGTCAAATTGTGTGTTGCAAATGATGTGACTTTTCAGTAAGGTAATGATACACCAGGATGTCGTATACGCTTTTCATTAACCATTTAGAGTGTTTTCCATTCATATGATCAAGTTCAAAAGTCAGTTAGTGTCAATGACCTTTGACCATGTCGGGGTATTACATTTTAGGTAGGTTACTATTTTTTAAGTCATCTTAACTTCAAAAGTGTATGGTTCTATTTCATGAAACTTAGACATGAAATATCAAGCATTAGTGATCAGCTTGTATGAAACTTAGGTTTCACGACCAAGGTCAAAGGTCATTTAGGATCAGTGAAATTTTACCATGTAGGGGGCATCAATATCAAAATCTTGTGATGAAGGTTAAGTTTGTAAAATGTCATAGGTTTAGAAGTAATCGAAGTAAACAGACATCATGAAACCTTGAAATAAGGATATTCAATTATCATTGCCCAACAATTTCATTTGAGTCAACATGAGAATTGATACACTAAAAATGTGATTTGAAAACATTCCCTATGTTCATTAAGTATTTAAACAAAATACAATGACATTAGCTTAAACTCTTGTATGACTATGATTTTATTAAAATCTGGATTAATTACTGAATTTGGGCCTTAATTTGGCACAAGTTGATTAACAGCAAATGATAACTCCTGCTTACTCAAGCGTAGGCATATATCGCTATGAAGACACTCTCTTTATAGGATATATTTTACGCATTCATGATTATTGTTCTTTAAAATCAAATCGCCAATTTTAGCTTGTATTGTCCTAGCAGCTGTATTGATATAATATATGATAATATTTACAACATTACAATATTTAATTTTAGCGCTTTAGCACGGCTACCCTGATCGGATGCTCGAGCATTCAAGGAAACAAGACCTTTGACCTTGACTGAGAAACTTGTTCTTCATTCCATAATATTTGCTATATCAAATAACAATCAAAGGTTTCATTTTGAAATGTTCAACAAAATATCAATTCTTAACGAAGTTAATTAAACTAAAATGACTTTTGACCTTGGCCCATGCATTACCCCCACCCCCAATGCTCATCTAATTTTCGATATTTGTTGATTATTACAACCAAGTTTAACATAATTCAAATTTATAATGTTGACATTATCTTGAATTTTTTTAAATATTTTGGTTAAGCCCTTGTCAGTGGATATCGATTTATTGACTCACAAATGATCTTTGACCCTCGCCTGGGAACCAGAAATGTTATTCATCAGTTTGCTGGTACTAAATAGCAATTATCGTAATGGGACTTATTCAATTTTATCTTGGAACTTAGACATCACTCGATGTATATGTCACAAAGCGGTCATAGTCCACTGATGACCTTAAATGACTTTTGACATTGATCATCTGACCTTACTCAGAACAGATGATAAGTGATTCTTGATTGTAATCTTTCCAAGCTTAATAATGAAATAGGTTCCATACTTTTAAAGTTTTTTTTACTAAGAAACCTATCCTTAGTTAAGTTTTAAGTATTAATACCACAGCAGTGGTCAAAGTTCATTATAAACAATAAATAACATTTAACCCTGATCATGTGATCTGAAACAAGACAAATTACTCATCAATGATACCTGATTACTATATATACCCAGGTTTTACACACCAGGCTGGTGATCCAAATTGCAGAGTTATGCTGATATTTCAAAAACTTAACCTTGGATATAGGATTTTTCAATGTTGATACCACAACATGATCAAAGTTCATGTACCCTTAGTGACCATTGACCTTGAGCATGTTAACTGAAACTCATGCTAAATGACCAGTGATACTTGATTACCCAATGTCTAACTTTCATGAAATAGGTTCTTTTACTTTTAAGTTTTTATGTTTAAAGTATCTTAACCTCGGTTAAGCGTTTAATGTTGATACCGCAGTATGTTAAGACTCCAATGACCACAGAGATCTTTGACCTTAATCTTGTGACTTCTGATCAATGATTCTTGATTAGCCTTGAATGTGATCCGGGTTTCATATAGGCCCTAATATGTGTAAAGTTATGATAATATGTCAAAAACCTTAACCTTGGTAAAGACTTTTCATTGTTGATACCACAAGGTGGTCGAAGTTCATCGACCCTTTTGACCTTTGACCACGGTCTTGCTATAGCTCGCAACCATACAGGGATGATCAGTGATACCTGAATTTCTTGATGTCCAGGTTTCATGGTAGAGGTTTGTATACTTTTTAACTATGATAAATTTAACATACTCAACCTTTTAAGATTTCAATGTAATTAACATGGCATGGTCAAAGTTCATTGACCTAAATGACCTCTGACCTTGATTATGTTACCTGAATTCTATGCAAGATGATCATTGGTAAGGTCAAAGTTTCATAACTTAAATCCCCATACATTTAAATAGCTATTTTACGTTATAAAAATCCCCTCAACCTTCAATTGATTAAGAATTCAATGCAATTACCACAGCAATACAGCATTGACAAAGTTTATCGAGCCTGACATTTGACCTTCGTCATAAGCGATACATGATTATTCTTATATAATAGTTTTATGAAATAAATCTGAAGATCAATACCTTTAAAGTTATGCATTTCAAAAATGTAACTTTGGTTAAAGGGATGGTCCAGTCTGAAAATATTAATTCTAAATAAATAGAGTAAAATTCACAGAGCAAAATACTGAAAATTTCATCAAAATCTGATGACAAATAACAAAGTTATTGAATTTTAAAGTTTATCAATACTTTGTGAAAATAGTTATATACACATCGTCATGAATATTTATTAGGTGGGCTGATGATGTCACGTCCCCACTTTCCTTTTTATTATGTTATTACATGAAATCATAAATGTTTCAATTTTTTTATACATGTGTAAATGATGTGTCTCCATTATGATGAAATAAGTTGCGGCAATAAATAACTAATGCACTTAATCAGTTGTCATTCCAATTGTTTTAGTTCTTGGTAGAAAATTTTTGAATAAACCTAATTTCATATAATAAAATACAAAAGAACAAGTGGGGATGTGACATCATCAGCCCACCTAATGGATATTAATAAAGACATGCCTAGAACTGTTTCACCGGAATAATGCAAACCTTTAAAATTCGATAACTTTGTTATTTGTTATCCGATTTTGATAAAATTTTCAGCATTTTGCTCTGTGAATTTTACTCTTATTTATTGAGATACAGGTATAAATATTTCTAGCCTGGACCATCCCTTTAAGACTTCAAATTGATACCACACCATGGTCAAAGTTCATTGACCCTAATTGACCATTTGACCCTGATCATGTGAACAGAAACACATGTTAATGATCAATGAAACCATTACGATACTTTGATGTAACATTTCCCTGACTGAAAGGTTAAAGTCTGGTCGAATCATTTCCTATACAAACTTTAAATTTTAACGTTATTTTGAGTCGGCTAATTCTCAGAAAAGACAGAAAAAAATTAAATTAAAATCATATTTTTTCTCAACAAAAGTTGATTATTTTGATACCACCAGATTCCTTGACCTCATAAATGGTGGTTTAAGTGCAAAAATTATGATTCTAGGTTATTTAGAAGCCAAGATATCGCTGAAACCCTGTTCACGGCGGCCATTTCGAAAAATCCAAGATGGCGATCTGAAAAATCTCGAGATTGTTTGCAATGGAGACGAAATTATCGCGCTAGTTCGCAGGATTAATCTCGAGATTGCAATCCCAAGTCAACTCGGGTTTATTTGCAAAATAGCGCGCTATTTTACGAATTATCCCGCTAATTCGCAGGTGCAGACGCACTCGAGATTGGACTCGGGGTAATTTATTCATGACGTCAGTCCATAATGCAATTCGCGTTCCACTTCCGCCTTGGTCAAAACATAAACACATCGCGATCGTACCGAACACATGCACTTTATACACGCGAATAGACCTTATCGCAAATAGCGTTCATCGTTTCCCCAATCAGCAACTATGGTGTCCCACCAGTGAATGGATTTTGGGAGAGACCAGACCGATGGGGGGAGGCGCTCATTATCGACGATGGTCATAGTCAATAACAACACTGACAGCAGTGTCGTCTTATTTATTTATTTATTTATTTATTAATCCATTGCAACCATGACAGTTGGATTATTGACAATGCAAGGTAGTACAATTAAATACACAATTACATATGAAAGAAATATTTAAAAACTGGTGAGAAATATGTAACAATATACACTGTACATTAATACCAAAACAAACAGGGAAATAACCAGCATAAAAAGGAAAACGGGAATGAAAACAAGAATATCTATTCAAAGTTGAAAAAATACTCACATGAAACAGGGGGGGGGGGGCAAAAAACCTGAACTGCATTTCTTTATAAATGGTCAAACCAGATCATTCAGAATATAGGATAGTTAATAGGTAATTCGGATGGGAAGGAGGAAGAGATGGGGAGAAAGTAATAAGGAATATGAGAAAGAAAAAAGAAAGAAGAAGAAAAAGAAGAAAAGGAAGAAGAAAAAGAAGGTGAATATGAAGGAGAGGCAGAAGAAGAAAAGAAGAAAAGGAAGAAGAAAAAGAAGATGAATATGAAGGAGAAGCAGAAGAAGAAAAAGAAAAAGAGAAAAAAGGAAGTTCAAATAAAAGGAAGTAGAAAGAGGAGGGGGAGTATGAAAAAGGGTAAGGGGTCAAAAAGGAGAAGGAAGGAGGAAAGAAAGAAAGAAAAGAAGGAGAGAGAGAGAGAGAGAAGAGGAGGAAAAGGGGAAGGGAGCATTAAGAATGAACCTGGAAGATATTACACATTGTAACACTTTCAAGTACATGTATACAGACTTAACATGATAGCAAATCTGGGAATACGCAATATTTAAATATAAAAATGTATGTATAACATCAAGAGACTGCTCGATCCTTTCAATTGGGTAATAAACAAACTCATTGTCTAATGCGCTAGAGACTATTCTTGTTATTGAAGGTTGTACAGACATCAGGGGATAAAACTCTGTTTGTACCTCTTTGTTTTACACGTTGGCAAGGGAAATTATTTTCTGTTCCTAAAATCATACTTATACTCTTTCTTTGATGGAAGGAGGTTATTTAAGATATGATCTGACTTTTGCAATTGGAGGAATTGCTTTTCACACATGATTTTCCTGCGGTAGGATAACAGTTCTAAGTTTAATCCTTTGAGTGCCTCAGTATACGATAATTGTGGGTTGATTATACGCATTGCTCGTTTTTGTACAGATTCCAGTAATTGTGATTGTTCGTTTGTTAACCCCCCTTCGCAAAATGTGAGCAAATAGCATTTCTTTCCTCCTCTCTCTCTGTCGTTGTAGTCAGGGGCCTTAGGCCCATAATTTGACGTTTTGGGGACAGAGTTTACAAAAGCACCAAACTTTCCCTATGTCACTATTAGGTCAATAGCTTCATTTTTTCCCACAAAACATGGTGTTGAAAATTGCATCTTCATGCAAAAATATGCTAATTTATGTAAATTAGCAGTAATTTATGCATGAAGCCATATCCCAATAGGAATTAATTAATAAAAGTTAATAAAAAAGATACCAAACTTTAGGAAAGTCTCTATCAGGTCAATAGCTTTAATTTTTCTCACAGAACATGGTGTTGAAAATTGCATCTTCATGCAAAAATATGCTAATTTATATGAATTAGCAGTAATTTATGCATGCAGCCATATGCCAATAGGAATTAATTAATAAAAGTAAATAAAGAGATACCAAACTTTAGGAAAGTCTCTTTCAGGTCAATAGCTTTAAATTTCCTTATCAAACATGATATTGAAAATTGTGTCTTCATGCAAAAAATATGTTAATTTATGTAAATTAGCAGTTAATTTATGCATGAATAGTAAAAATTAGTAAAAAGGAATAAAAAGAAACCAAACTTAAAGAAAATCTCTATCAGATCGATAGCTTTAATTTTCCCTACCAAACGTGCTATTGAAAATCCCGTCTTCATGCAAAATATGCTAATTTATGTAAATTAGCAATTATTTCATATGTATAAATTAGTCCCATTCCAATGGATACTAACAGTGAAAAAGGGGCCAAACTTTTGAAGTATCTCTATCAGCTCAAAAGCTTCAAATTTACCAGCAATATATTGACAGGAAAATTCAAAACTTTGGAGACACCCCACACCAAAGGCTATGTACATGTATGTATATGGAGACATATAGCCATGTACTATCAGTTAAAGTCTGATTTTTTCAATAGCTATAAAGTATATATGAATCACAGTTAAGCAAATTTTCAGTCTTTGGGAAACAAAATGGTGTCCAAAAATCTCTTTCAAGTTGTGTAATAATCACATCATGGGCAATGTATACGTAGGCATATTCTATAAATCTGTACATTATTACTATCTCCTCGCAGTTAGAGACCTATCCTATATTGTAATTAATTTGTTGGGATGTGAAGTAATGATTTTCAGTAAATATCAAAATCTACATCTTCACCGTGAGGAGGGATTGTAGACCAAGATATAATTCAAGCAGCAAACAACGAGTCTGATCGAGATATACTTCAACCAGGGTTACACGAGAACCGAATTCTCCCACATAAAGTTGGACTGATTCTTCCCTAATATGGCCTGATTCAGATGATTTCGGTGGATGCGCAACCTATTCGTCTCTGATTCGGGGTGCTCACTGAATTAGAGACGATAAGGTCTGGAATAAGTCCCGTATCAGAGTAGAATCCCAAAGAATTTACCCGAATCAATATTGACTGTCCCGCATAAAGCTGTATGCCAACCCGAACAGTGGCAACAATCGAGCCAAAGGTGGCCAGAATCAAGCCCATTTTAGCCCAAATCCTCCGATTATCGCCAAATGACGACCTGAATAACGACCCGAATCGGAACAATTATGCCCGAATTCGCCAAGTATGCCACCGAATTTCCCGAAATACCCCCAGATTCTTTTGAAATGGGCTATAATTGACCGATTCGGCAGCTATTCGGATGCCATTTTTCTATTTTCTGGCCAATTCGTCTCACTCGTCTACATTCTTATCTGTATTCAAGTAATGATTCGTAAGATATGGGGAGGGAAGACTCAAGAGTCGGACCTTTACTCTACGACTGATACGAAAACGTCTTAATCTTCCCAAAATACCCCAAATGCCTCCCAAAATCCAACCGAATTCCATCGGAATACATCCCGAATGTGGCCCGAATGAAATTTGTCATAGCCATATTCGGGAGTATTTTGGAGGTATTCGGCTGGTTTTGAACATTTTCATAACGAGCCGAATTCCTCCAAGAATGTTCCCTTATTCCTCCTGAATATTCCTGCATTCGGGAGGGGAGAACAGAGTGCTCCAGAATTCATCCTTATGTGTATTTTGCAGCTGATTTTAAGTAGGCAATCCGTTTCTAGACGACAAACCAGAATAGGATGCAACTAAGGTAAACACTCTGCAAAACATTCAGAGGATAACCAAAGTACAGTCGCAAGAATACATCACGTCAGTCCTGGTTTAAGCTAGGATTACACCAAAAATTAGATTCGGTACTTATTCATCTCCGATTGGGGGAGCTCCCGGAATCAATTCGGAAGGATCCGGGACTATTCTGTTCTCCCTCCCCATATACGAAAACATTCGGGAACATTCTTGGAGGGATTCTGCTTGTCTTGAAATGTTTAAAACCAGCCGAATATCCTCCAAAATACTCCCAAATGTAGCCACGACAAATGTTTTTCGAGCCACATTCGGGATGTATTCGGATGGAATTCGGTTGAGTTTGGGGAGGCATTTGGACAATTATTTTGGGAAGTCAATAGTGCTCTGATTCGGGACCTATTCCAGACCGATTCGACTCTGATTCGGTCTGAAATTGATTGGGAGAATTTGGTTTTGGTGTTACCCTAGTTTTAGTGATAAAGATCAATTCATAAGCCAATAAAGAAAAAAAATCACTGAAATTATTCAGGTCACCGTCAACCAAGGGACGACAGAATAAGAAAAAGGATCAGGTCTCTTTGCTCAAATCTGATGTGTCCTTGTTCTAAAAATGTACATAGTTGCCAGAGGGGCAAACATGGACAGCTTTTACTGACATGAGAACCATCCATATACACTCCTCTTTCTGACAGGAGAAAACTCTACTTGCTTTGATAAAAAAAGATAAAATACTGGTTTATCTTTTCCATATGATTTGGGTTTTTTGTCTCACCTGCATAGCAGAGTGAGACTATAGGCGCCGCTTTTCCGACGGCGACGGCGGCGGCGGCGTCAACACCAAATATTAACCTGAGGTTAAGTTTTTGAAATGACAGCATAACTTAGAAAGTATATGGACCTAGTTCATGAAACTTGGCCATAAGGTTAATCAAGTATTACTGAACATCCTGCCTGAGTTTCATGTCACATGACCAAGGTCAAAGGTCATTTAGGGTCAATGAACTTAGACCATGTTGGGGGAATCAACATCAAAATCTTAACCTAAGGTTAAGTTTTTGAAATGTCATCATAACTTAGAAAATATATGGACCTAGTTCATGAAACTTATACATAAGGTTAATCGAGTATCACTGAAGATCCTGCATGAGTTTCACGTCACATGACCAAGGTCAAAGGTCATTTAGGGTCAATGAACTTTGGCCGAATTGGGGGTACATGTATCTGTTGAATTACCATCATAACTTTGAAAGTTTATGGATCTGATTCATGAAACTTGGACATAATAGTAATCAAGTATTACTGAACATCCTGTGCAAGTTTCAGGTCACATGATCAAGGTCAAAGGTCATTTAGGGTCAATGAACTTTGGCCAAATTGGGGTATTTGTTGAATTACAGCCATAAATTTGAAAGTGTGTTGGTCTAGTTCATAAAACTTGGACATAATAGTAATCAAGTATCACTGAACATCCTGTGCGAGTTTCAGGTCACATGATCAAGGTCAAAGGTCATGTAAGGTCAAAGAACTTTGGCCACGTTGGGGGTATTTGTTGAATTGCCATCATATCTCTATAAGTGTATTGGTCTAGTTCATAAAACGTGGAAATAAGAGTAACCAAGTATCACTGAACATCTTGTGCGAGTTATAGTAGTTTTCAAAATCAGCACTGCTGCTATATTGAATCGCGTGATGCAGGTGAGACGGCCAGAGGCATTCCACTTGTTTTATTGTGAAAGGGGTATGCACAGGATTTATAATTTGCATAAATTTGCATTTTAAACATGATACCGTCCTCTGTTCGCATGGAAAGTCACCATAATGAATGAATTGTGTAACAGTGTCTCATATGCATAGTGTTGCGCTCGTCCCTCGGTTTAAAACCTCAAAATATGATAGTTGATGTGTTTTACACATCCTGTATGTGCATAAATTTTGCATAAATTTGCATTAATAAACATTGAAAATTGATTCTTATTCTGGAACTGTACAGAAATCAATCTAGATTTGATGCCCCATCAAAATAAATCCCAAATCCCACCCCCCCCAAAAAATAGGCTTCTAGAAATGTTTAGGTCTGTACTATACATATACAGTAATTTACGGTGAATAGTGTGATTTTGCATAATTTTGCATAAATTAGCACTATGAAATTGGATTCCAGTCATTGATATCGAGGTATCCTATCAAGAATTAATTCTTTTGGTACCAGTGACACATGTGGAAAAATAATTGTGATTTTGACAATTCTATATGTCGAGATATGATAAAATATGTGTTTTTACATATAATTTGCATAAATTAACCTTAAGAATTGATTCATACTCACCAAATTTATGAAAATCGACCTGCAGTTGAATATTTAGCAAAAGGAGACCCAAATACACAAAAATTGGGTATTTGAAAATTATTTTTTAGTGAGATATGGTGAATTACGAGTTTTTTGCATAAAATTTGCATAAATTAGCATTTTAAAATAGGGTGCCCTTCACTGATTTCGAGGCACCCTATCTAGAATTAATGCTTTTGATACCAGGGACCCACATGCAAAAAATAGCGCTTTTGTAAATTCTGTCCCCAAAATTTTGCTAAGGCTCCTTCTCCGCCATGACATTAAAACCATCATATTTAACGAAGAATACATCACTTCTTCACTCGCTGAGCGCGGCTGAGCTGAGAGGATTGTTGCATAACAACGGTCGAATTCGGCGAAAGTGCTAGTGAAAGGAGAACTGATTGCATATCGTGGGAAGTTATTTAAAAGCGCGCGCCGTTGAAACTCAAAGATCCGAAAGTGCGCATGCTTGGAATATCGGGCCTGTTGCCTCGCTCGAGCAGGAATCGCTCTTCTTGCGATGGTGGAGACGGGGTTTCTTGAATCTCGAGATTAATCGCGAAGAGGGCCGATCGGGCTAAAATCTCGAGATTGAGCAAACTCGGGATGGTGCAGCACCGCCTATAGTGAAACTTACTACAGCAAAAAGTTCAAACTGATCAATTTTCTTGTAAGCAAATGTGGTATGAGAGTGTTGAATGCAATTTTTTGGAGATCACTAGGAATATTTTCTCTGTAAAAATTACTCTTGTCAAATCAGCAATAAAAATCATTTAAGCTATCAACAAATGTCTGACTAACAATTGACTCGGGAATGGATTACTTCATCCTATAGCCTGTAACCTCATGTAAGACCTTCCATACTGTTTTAGGGTTGTTTTCTTGAAAACATCTTTCAATCTTATCTTTATACAACTGCTTAAAAACAATAACCTGTCTTTTGATTTCCTTTTGCACATTTTTTACTTCTATGCGATCCCCAGCGATGAGTGCCCGACTTATGGCTTTTAGCAATTCCCTAAATTCTTTGGAAACCCATGGTTTATTGTTCTGATAAACCTTTTGATGTTTTACGTGGAATGTTCGAGTCAATACAAAAGTTGATATAGGCACTGATGACCTCTGTTGCCTCATCTAGCCTAGCCATAGAATTGAACAGGACGTCCCAGTTCGTACAATCTAAGCAGGCTTGTAGGCGCTCTGTTGCATCATCTGGCCAGTCATACCATTGCCTAGAAACTGGAGACGCCTTCTTTAGTTTCTGTACTTACATGTATGTTGGCACAAGATGAATGTACAGATCATCAGAGCTGCCGAGCTGACAACATTCTTTACTAGTGTATGCTTGCGAGATATTTCCATAACAAAGATCAAGTAGAGCTCATTCCTCGATGGAATATTGATGTATTGTTCAAAATGAGGAAGAATGTTATTGAATTGACATTGACATAACTGCTAAGTCCTCCACCTCTTTATTTCCCTGATGCCGACGTTCTATCACTTCTTATCAGAGAAACGTTCGCCAATTCTACAGCATGATCTGTTACATTTCATTGAGCCATGTTTCAGCGAAACACATCAGGCTCGAACATGTATTTAGATAATAGTCAGGCAGCATATGTCATTTACTTCGACAAATTGGCTAAGTCTGATTTTTGTCTCACCTGCATAGCAGAGTGAGACTATAGGCGCCGCTTTTCCGACGGCGACGGCGGCGGCGGCGGCGGCGTCAACACCAAATCTTAACCTGAGGTTAAGTTTTTGAAATGACAGCATAACTTAGAAAGTATATGGACCTAGTTCATGAAACTAGGCCATAAGGTTAATCAAGTATTACTGAACATCCTGCCTGAGTTTCATGTCACATGACCAAGGTCAAAGGTCATTTAGGGTCAATGAACTTAGACCATGTTGGGGGAATCAACATCAAAATCTTAACCTAAGGTTAAGTTTTTGAAATGTCATCATAACTTAGAAAATATATGGACCTAGTTCATGAAACTTATACATAAGGTTAATCAAGTATCACTGAACATCCTGCATGAGTTTCACATCACATGACCAAGGTCAAAGGTCATTTAGGGTCAATGAACTTTGGCCGAATTGGGGGAATCTGTTGAATTACCATCATAACTTTGAAAGTTTATGGATCTGATTCATGAAACTTGGACATAATAGTAATCAAGTATTACTGAACATCCTGTGCAAGTTTCAGGTCACATGATCAAGGTCAAAGGTCATTTAGGGTCAATGAACTTTGGCCAAATTGGGGTATTTGTTGAATTACAGCCATAAATTTGAAAGTGTGTTGGTCTAGTTCATAAAACTTGGACATAATAGTAATCAAATATCACTGAACATCCTGTGCGAGTTTCAGGTCACATGATCAAGGTCAAAGGTCATGTAAGGTCAAAGAACTTTGGCCATGTTGGGGGTATTTGTTGAATTGCCATCATATCTCTATAAGTGTATTGGTCTAGTTCATAAAAGGTGGAAATAAGAGTCACCAAGTATCACTGAACATCTTGTGCGAGTTATAGTAGTTTTCAAAATCAGCACTGCTGCTACATGTATATTGAATCGCGTGATGCAGGTGAGACGGCCAGAGGCATTCCACTTGTTCACTTTTATGTGATAGGTGACATCACAAGGAACAACTTTCAACTTGGTGACAAATTTCTAATGGTCATCTTGACCATGTTAGGGGTCAAAATAAGGTCAGTTGGGGTCAATTTTTTAAATTGCCCCAATTCTGTCGAGTGACACATCAAATTGTTTGTCTTGTTATACTGAACAAAAAGATGTACACAACTATATACTCTTGACCTCCCGTTAAAAAGTTATGACCGGAAATGTCAAAGGTCAACAAACTTTTGTTAAACATGTTAAATGGCAAATTACACTGAAGGTGTTAAGAAAGCTCATTTTTCTGTGTTTTTATGCATGTGTGTACTTTTTTATTTTCGATTTAGTGATAAGTCCATCGTCAGAAGTCCTTATCCAGAAGATATAAAGGGTCAAGACAAGGTCAGGGAAAGGTCAAAAGGTCAACAAACTTTCATTGGAAGTCAAAATACACTTCTAAAAGCGGTGTTAGAAGTTTAGAAGTCTTATTTTTCGTGGGTTCTTTATTTTGAAAAGTCTCTATCTAAGAAGACATTATATATGAAGGGGTCAAATGTGCTTATTTAGGAACAAAATAGATAAACAGAGATAGACGTCGAATACATTCAATGTGGTATTATGGTATTGCAGGAATACCTTGAACGACTTGATAAACCCTAATGCCCTTAAAAGTCATATCATCTTCCTGATGTTATAAGTACAACCAGCTCTTTCCGAGTTTCTTGATTTAGGAATTCAATTCAAGTTCAATTCATTTTAAAATACAAATTAGTAAATAAATTTACTAGTCTTTAATATGTAAAGATACATTTCATCCATTTGCTTTGTACATAATATTTTAATCAACAGAAAGCATTGTAATGTATTGGGGTATATATGTGCACTATATTAACAGACACATGGATTGATCAGTGCTCCCAGCTCCTAAGAAAGATGCCTAACATCTTATTTGGATTAACTAGTTATGTTAGGATTGAGGATGATGATAAGTTGACTTCAATTGCTCCTTAATTAAATCTAATATGTGACGGTTATATTATTTCCGAGTTCTGACAAAGAGGTAACATCATGCAAGCATGCTCATTGTAGTCAGTCATGGGTGTCCATCATGATGATGTGATATATTGTGACCATTACTCGATCTCTGGAGCCAAGAAGGACTACACATTCCTGATTATGTGCTGCCATCAACACGGCTTGTACAATTTTATCAAGTGTGTTTTTTTCCAGAGCATACAACGTGAAACTAAACTTAATACCAGTTCTCACGATAGTGATGTGCGTAGATGCAGATTTTGTTTTTGCTCTTTTGTCGTTCGTGTTTTTTCCTACTTGCTGAACTACTTGTATGTTACTAGAAAGAATAACTACATATGTCATTGAAGTACCATACCGCAGAGGAAAGGGGGCAGCTGCCCCAAGATAGTGTGAAGACTTGCATTTTTACTGAAAAATAAATATAATTGACCAAAAGTATGCACGAAATCCTTGAATTTCACTTTACAAAATGCAAAAGTGCCCCAATGATAAGCTCAGAACAGCACATGCACCAGAAATGTGTAGTCCTTCTTGGCTCCAGAGATCGAGTAATGGTCAGAATATATCACATCAGCATGATGAACACCCATGACTGACTACAGTGAGCAAGCCTGCACGATGTTACCTCTTTGTAAGAAATAATATAACCGTCATACATTAGAATTAATTGAGGAGCAATTGGAGTCCAACTTATCATCATCAATCCTAACCTCATTATCCCATTAGCAAGATAATCCAAATGAAATGTTAGGCATCTTTCTTAGGAGCTGGGAGCACTGATCAATGGATGTGTTTATACTGTTAACATAGTATAATACTTATACCCCAATACATTAAAATAATTTCTGTTAATTAAAAAAATTTATACAAAGCAAATAAAGTAAATACTTCTTTACATATCAAAGACTAGTAAATTGAAAATGAATTGAACTTGAATTGAATTCCTAAATCAAGAAACTCGGAAAGAGCTGGTTGCACTTATAACATCGTGAAGATGATACGACTTTTAAGGGCATTAGGGTATGTCAAGTCGTTTCAAGGTATTCCTGCAATACTATGATACCACACTGAATGTATTAGACGTATATCTCTGTTTATCTATTTTGTTCCTAATATAAGCACATTTGACCCCTTCATATATAATGTCTTCTTAAACTTCTAAGCTTCTAACAGCTTTTAGACGTGTATTTTGGCTTCCAATGAAAGTTTGTTGACCTTTTGACCTTTCCCTCACCTTGTCATGACCCTTTACAAATGTATATCTTCTGGATAAGGACTTCTGACGATGGACTTATCAAAATCGAAAATAAAAAAGTACACACATGCATAAAAACACAGAAAAAATGAGCTTTCTTAACACCTTCAGTGTAATTTGCCATTTAAAGGAGAAATATATTGAAAATCGTAAAAATGGAGAATCATATATCAAATCAAAGGAGAAAATGGGGAGAACACGATGGTGTACATCATTTATCATGGAGACCGATGGAACTCAGTTAATTGATAGTTTAAAGTTCTCTCTCTGAATGCTTCAAACACGCAGAATTACGTCCGCGAAATTGGGGATTTTTTTATGACGTCACTTTCTGTACGAGAGGCGTGATTGGCTCTCCCACGTGAAGCTCCACTTGCATGCAAAACCTGTTGCGAGGGTACGTTTTCTCCACATTGTCACTGAACTTTACTTCGATCACGAAATGAAAGAAAACCCAGAATTTTATCTAGATTTGGATTTTCAAATTGATGATTTTGAAGATGAAGAGAATGATGATGAAGTGAACAACAAAGTGACGTAGTTGGGGGTAAATTGGGGGAATCGATGATGAGGAGTCGGACAATTCAACTTGCAACACGATCACATGCCGATTCGCTACCAACTCATGCAGCTGCTAAGTGCTAGCTACACCGCGCGTGCCAAATTGAATTCACGAAAATGACTTACCACACTGTCCAGACAGAGTCTCTTACTTCTGTGACTATGAAGAAGGAAAATAATGATAAAACTGTACTTACAAATAAGTGAATGTAATCCGAACCTGAAGGCAAATCAACTCAACGAATAGCAGCAGACGATATGCACCGATGATAAACTTCATGTGGCTGGGATAGATTGTCACTCGTTCTGTTAGATGTAATTTTTATCTCATTAATTTGACAAAATTACGAAACTCGGGGAATCATTTATCTGTATAAAAATATAGTAACATCTCGTATAATTTTTGAATTACGATAAAACGTTTTTTGAAGGAAAACGTTGAGGTAAATTAAAATTAGATGTAAAAGATCCCCAACATGCGTAGCTTGATTGAGAGCTGTGCAACACGTGCATATATTTACAAGCATTACGGCATGTTTGTGATTTTGATTACGATCACATATACGAGCTTTTAAAAGGTTTTATCGTAATTTAAAAAAATAATACGAGATGTTACTATATTTTTATATAGATAAATAATTCCCCGAGTTTCGTAATTTTGTCAAATTAATGAGATAAAAATTACATCTAACAGAACGAGTGACAATCTATCCCAGCCACATGAAGTTTATCATCGGTGCATATCGTCTGCTGTTATTCGTTGAGTTGATTTGCCTTCAGGTTCGGATTACATTCACTTATTTGTAAGTACAGTTTTATCATTATGTTCCTTCTTCATAGTCACAGAGGTAAGAGACTCTGTCTGGACAGTGTGGTAATTCATTTTCATGAATTCAATTTGGCCCGCGCGGTGTCGCTAGCACTTAGAAGCTGCATGAGTTAGGTAGCGAATCGGCATGTGATCGTGTTGCAAGTTGAATTGTCCGACTCATCATCATCGGCGTAATTCCCCCAATTTACCTCCAACTACGTCACTTTGTTGTTCATTTCATCATCATTCTCTTCATCTTCAAAATCATCAATTTGAAAATCCAAATCTAGATAGAATTCTGGGTTTTCTTTCATTTCGTGATCGAAGTATTCAGTGACAGTGTGGAGAAAACGTACCCTCGCAACAGGTTTTGCATGCAAGTGGAGCTTCACGTGGGAGAGCCAATCACGCATCTCGTACAGAAAGTGACGTCATCAAATTCAAGTCAATTCAGAGACCGATGCGAGGCATATTTCGGAGAGGCATTTTGAGCGTTTTTTAATCGGCGATTCTCACCTTATGTATTATTTTCGTTATTTTTGAATGACCCACTGATAATCCCCACATCATTACCTTTCCATTGACATATAATAAGACCACATTCATAATCAATATAGTTCTCCTTTAACATGTTTAACAAAAGTTCGTTGACCTTTGACATTTCTGGTCATAACTTATTAACGGGAGGTCAAGAGTATATAGTTGTGTACACTTTTTTGTTCAGTATAACAAGACAAACAATTTGATGTGTCACTCGACAGAATTTGGGCAATTTAAAAAATTGACCTTATTTTGACCCCGAACATGGTCAAGATGACCATTAGAAATTTGTCACCAAGTTGAAAGTTGATCCTTGTGATGTCACCAATCACATAAAAGTGAAAAATCAGACTTAGCCAATTTATCGAAGTAGCCGGTAAATCATGACATATGCTGCCTGACTATAATGTTTTTAGTTCAGTCATTTTATTTGGTAAGGAGCGAACATTACCCAAAATGATTGAAGGAAGTGGTAGTTTATTCCCCCTTCGTCTGATGCTTGACCTGACGCCCCCTCTCCTACCTCTCTTCCGTAGTTTGCATTCCTTCGGAAATGGTCGAAGCCGGTCGACGAGTAGGTGTTGAGGTGTCCCTTATCTTTAGCAGCTTGTCCCCTGATTACACGAGACAGGTGGGGTGTGGTTGGGCCTCGACTGATTCCACTTGTCGGATTTCCATAGATATAATCAGAAATTCCATGAAAAAAGCTATGATTATCCTTGAGTAATTGAACGCCTTCATGCTATTAAACAATCACAAAAACTACTTTAGGATGATTCACAAAATTTGCAATATTTCAAACAAATATGAGAGCACAAATAACCAGCAATGGTTGCCACAGAGCGTTGCCTTGGGATATAGAATGAGAAGGAGGAGAAGAAGAAGAAGAATAAGGGGAGAAGAACAAGGGGAAGGAAGGAAGGAAGGAGGGGGAGAAGAAGAAGATTAAGAAGGAGAAGGAGGAGGGAGAGAAGAAGAATGAGGAGGAGAAGGGGGGAAGGAGGAAGAAGGAAGGGGGAGAAGAGGAGGGAGAGAGAGAGAGGGAGGGAGAGGAGGAGGGAGGAAGAAGAAGAGGAGGGAGGGAGGGAGAGGAAGAGGAAGGAGGAGAATAGCAAAAGCATACAAACTTGATAAATTTATTTTTAGGTATATAGATCAATTCAGTTGGGGTGCTGATTTTTATGGTAATTTCCAACTTGGCTTCTAGTGTACCTAAAAACATGTACAAAACATAATATGTTAACTGACATAGCAACGAATCTAGCTCATTGCCTAATCCATTAATGGTGCTATTGTTGTTCTTTGGAAACCACCCCCTCCCCCTAGTTATGGCAGTCATAAGTTACAGAGCTCTGAAGTTGAATTCATGTGATTACCTCGTAGATCATGCAGTTGAAGATCCCATAATGTTCCCTTATGTGAACTGTAGTAGATATATTATAACTATTTTTGTCTCGACCACCCGGCGACCACCACGGGGTTGAAGGCGAGACTTAGGGATCCAAATGTCGTCCGTCCGTCACAAACCTTATGACACATAACTCTGCAACCGTAAGTCACTTATCAACCAAACTTGGGTGGTAGATGGACTAGGGGGACCTGCATGTTATGCTGCAGTCGGAGGTCACATGGTAAGGTCAACGTTAAAGTTTACATGCAAGACTCTTATGACACCTAACTCCGCAACCATAAGTCACTTTTCAACCAAACTTTGATGGTAGATGGACTAGGGGGACCTGCATGTTATGCTGCAGTCAGAGGTCACATGTTAAGGTCAAAGGTCATTTTCAGGTCAACGTTAAAGTTTACATGCAAGACTCTCTTATGACACCTAACTCCGCAACCGTAAGTCACTTTTCAACCAAACTTGGATGGTAGATGGACTTGGTGGACCTGCATGGTATGCTGCAGTCGGAGGTCACATGGTAAGGTCAAAGGTAATTTTCAGGTCAATGTTAAAGTTTACATGCAAGACTCTTATGACACCTAACTCCGCAACCACAAGTCACTTTTCACCCAAACCTGGATGGTAGATGGACTTGGGGGACTTGCATGTTATGCTGCAGTCGGAGGTCACATGATAAGGTAAAAGGTCATTTTCAGGTCGTTAAAGTTTACATGCAAGACTCTCTTACGACACCTAACTCTGCAACCGTAAGTCACTTTTCAACCAAACTAGGATGGTAGATGGACTTGGGGGACCTGCATGGTATGCTGCAGTCGGAGGTCACATGGTGAGGTCAAAGGTCATTTTCAGGTCAACGTTAAAGTTTACATGCAAGACTCTCTTATGACACCTAACTCTGCAGCCGTAAGTCACTTTTCAACCAAACTTGGATGGTAGATGGACTTGGGGGACCTGCATGTTATGCTGCAGTCGGAGGTCACATTGTAAGGTGAAAGGTCATTTTCAGGTCAACGTTAGAGTTTACATGCAAGACTCTTCTGACACCTACATGTAACTCCGCAACCGTAAGTCACTTTTCAACCAAACTAGGATGGTAGATGGACTTGGGGGACCTGCATGGTATGCTGCAGTCGGAGGTCACATGGTAAGGTCAAAGGTCATTTTCAGGTCAATGTTAAAGTTTACATGCAAGACTCTTATGACACCTAACTCCGCAACCGCAAGTCACTTTTCACCCAAACCTGGATGGTAGATGGACTTGGGGGACTTGCATGTTATGCTGCAGTCGGAGGTCACATGATAAGGTAAAAGGTCATTTTCAGGTCGTTAAAGTTTACATGCAAGACTCTCTTACGACACCTAACTCCGCAACCGCAAGTCACTTTTCACCCAAACTTGGATGGTAGATGGACTTGGGGGACTTGCATGTTATGCTGCAGTCGGAGGTCACATGGTAAGGTAAAATGTCATTTTCAGGTCATTAAAGTTTACATGCAAGACTCTCTTACGACACCTAACTCTGCAACCGTAAGTCAATTTTCAATTAAACTTGGATGGTAGATGGACTTGGGGGACCTGCATGTTATGCTGCAGTCGGAGGTCACATGGTAAGGTCAAAGGTCATTTTCAGGTCAACGTTAAAGTTTACATGCAAGACTCTCTTATGACACCTTACTCTGCAACCGTAAGTCACTTTTCAACCAAACTTGGATGGTAGATGGACTTGGGGGACCTGCATGTTATGCTGCAGTCAGAGATCACATGGTAAGGTAAGAGGTCATTTTCAGGTCGTTAAAGTTTACATGCAAGACTCTCTTCTGACACCCAACTTCGCAACAGTAAGTCACTGTTCAACCAAACTTGGATGGTAGATTGACTTGGGGGACCTGCATTGTATGCTGCAGTCAGAGGTCACATGGTAAGATCAAAGGTCATTTTCAGGTCATTAAAGTTTACATGCAAGACTCTCTTATGACACCTAACTCCGCAACAGCAAGTCACTTTTCACCCAAACTTGGATTGTAGATGTAGTTAGGAGACCTGCATGTTATGCTTTAATCGGAGGTCACATGGTAAGGTCAAAGGTCATTTTCAGGTCAATGTTAAAGTTTACATGCCAGACTCTTCTGACACCTAACTCCGCAACCGTAAGTCACTTTTCAACCAAACTAGGATGGTAGATGGACTTGGGGGACCTGCATGGTATGCTGCAGTCAGAGGTCACATGGTAAGATCAAAGGTCATTTTCAGGTCATTAAAGTTTACATGCAAGACTCTCTTATGACACCTAACTCCGCAACCGCAAGTCACTTTTCACCCAAACTTGGATTGTAGATGTAGTTAGGAGACCTGCATGTCATGCTTTAATCGGAGGTCACATGGTAAGGTCAAAGGTCATTTTCAGGTCAATGTTAAAGTTTACATGCAAGACTCTCTTCTGACACCTAACTCCACAACCGTAAGTCACTTTTCAACTAAACTTGGATAGTAGATGGACTTGGGGAACCTGCATGTTATGCTGCAGTCGGAGGTCACATGGTAAGGTACATTGTAAAAGGTCATTTTCAGGTCTACGTTAAAGTTTACATGCAAGACTCTCTTATTTCGTATAACTCTGCAACCGTAAGTCACTTTTCGACCAAACTTGGGTTGTAGGTGTACTTAGGAGACCTGCATGTTATTGTGTTCAGAGGTCACATGGTATGGTCAAAATTCATTTTGAGGTCAACATTACAGTTTATGGGCAAGACTCTTATGACAAGATTTATTCCATCCCAGTCATTTCACAATGAAGTCTTGATACAATTCTGTTGCGTGCACTTGCAAATCACAATATTTCTGGTTATTTTCATAAGTGGGCGAGACAAAAAATCGCTTATGCCTTGTTTAAAAATATCTTTCAATAATGAAAAAAAATAATATTGTTTCATACTTGGAAATACTGTTTTCCGCTAGTCCTAGAGAAGTTACAAAATAAAGAATATATAGATATTTTTTTATTAATGTACCCATTACATGTAGATAAGTTCTCATACTACATTTAATAGAGAACTGATGCCCAACAGAATTTCATGACGTCAACCATTATCAACTTATCTAAAAAGTAATCTTTTTCAATTTTAGATTCATTATGGATGTGACCAATGTGCATGTAGGGCTTAAATGGTTTATTACCTGGCTTCTTGTGATTCACTAGTCTTGTTCATTGCATGCAGTAATAGATTTTTGATGTTTTCAATATTCAAGTTCATGTATTTTTGGTCAAGGATTATACCCTCATCACTTAATGGGATCCTGTTTTATGCACTTACTTTTGTCATTCCCTTTTCTTTTTCTTTTTTTTAAAGATTGGAGCGTCAAGTGAATTATTACAGTATTAACAATTTTCTACATTGTCACTGACACTAAGCTGTTGATTTTTTTCTTTTTGAATTTGTCACACTTTACAAAATAAGTCAGCATTGATTACTGTTTTCCATGTTGTAAGAAACAGTAGGCCCCCTATAGAATTGTAGTGAAACTGGAGGATAAAATGACCCTTATTTTGTTTTCATTTAGTTTAACAGTAACTTTTAACAAAATTTACATATTTCAGAATGATAAGGTGTGAAATATGCAAGATAATTCCATATAAAGATTTAGCACTGCAATGGTTTTGCAGTAAAAATTTTCTTAGAGGAAAAGAGAGTAGCAATAAAAAAGACCCTTTCCCCCTTATATTTCTATACAGGCTCGCAGACTACAGGCTCTAAGAGAAATTAGCCGCGTGTTGTGTCCCGGAGGAATGGCTCTTATTACTGTCTGGGCAATGGAACAAGAACGCAAAAGAGAGAAATCCAAGTACATTTCAAAGAAAGGAGATACTATTAAAAATACCTTGAATTCTACATCATGGGATAGGGGTGATTTGAGAGATGAAACGAGAAGATTGGATGAAGATGGAGGAGGCATGGAATGTGATCCACCTAATAAGTCACATGCAGACAAGCCAATGGATGAGAAGAAAATATACTCAGTTAGGGAAAGTAACATGCAGTGTAACAGATGTCCTTTAGATGGAAGACTACATGGCCCAGGTCAATGCGACACAGGTCAATGTGACATGGGTCAGTGTGACACTGGTCAATATGACACTGGTCAATATGACACTGGTCAATATGAAGGATATAGAACTGATGGTCACAACATGCTGATAGATAATGGTAATTGTGATGTCAGGAGTGGAAAAGATCACAGTATGGGTGACAGTAGAAGGGTCTGCAATAAAAGTGTAATATCTTCAGAGACAAAAGAGTTACCCATTTACAGTGCAGATCATAGCCAAACCTGCCAACAGGATGCTAATGGTGCCAATAGTTCACCAGGAGATACTATTATTGTCCACAAGAATAGAACTCAGTTTGAGCAGCAGGACTTACTGGTTCCTTGGCACCTGAAAGGCCAATCACTAAAGACTCCTGGACACCTGAATGATGGATCAAAGAGCATTGACAAGGAGGTTTTCTTTCGGTTCTATCATGTGTTTGTGGAAGGTGAAATGGAAGAGTTATGTCAAGCTATTAAAGATGTTAGAGTGATTGAAACATATTATGATCAAGGCAATTGGTGTGTTGTATTTCAGAAATTATAACAAATCCCTCTTTTGTAATTGTTATATTTGTTGAGAGAGAGCAGAAGCATTTAGATCATTTAAAGATATTTAAAGTTTGATACAAAACCATGTGGATGATTTTCTCATTTGTGATATTTAAAATACTGTCAAAGTGAATATGATGATAATAGTCATGTAATCGAGTGATTATGATAATAATACATGTAGTTACATTTATATAGCATTTCATACTCTGTGCTTCAAAGCACTTTACATTTTAATTACTATTACCCCAGTCATTGGCTCCATCAGTGTTCCACACATAAAGTGCACCATCTCCACTCCCTTGGGAGAATCCTGGCCAGGCAACTGTTTTTGCACATATGCCAATCTAATCATATTGAAGTTCACATTAAAGTGTTCATTTACTCAGTGCCACAAATATGTTTCAGAGTACGACATGTCTACCCGACCACACTTTACACAGCTCTTTGTCAATACATCCATTGTATACGTTGGTTTTGATACTTGACACAGATTGGGGAGATATTTTTTTAGTTCAAAGTTAAATTTTACAGTATTTCATAAAAATTCATTTGTCATTACTAGCGGAATAGTTATCATTTGTATATGTAGAAGTGTGAATTTGAAAGTTAGCTGTGATCACTATTTTCACATTTTAAGTCTAATATAAATCATTGATATTAATTGTGTAGTTTTTGTACACTGATTTCCTGTAATTCTCATATCATTATCTTAATGTATCATATACAGGCAAAAAATAATTTGATTCCTAGGGGCTACTTTTTGCAACTTACTACCTGAATTTGCAACATTGGATAAGCTTTAAAATGAATGAGGATTTCCAAGGCTCCTTTTTTAGTTTCCAGTGCTTTTTTGAGCATTTCATGGGTGAAATCGCCCAGATCCCTCGCAAATTTTTTCCCCCCTGATTGAGTAGTGTATAACAACACACAATACTTCTCTCACAATATTGGCCAGAACAATCAATTGCCCATTCCAATTACATGTACTTCCACAAACTTGCTTATTTGGACGATTTTTGTATGAGTTTTGTGATAGCATTACATAGTAGCCTTCTTGAAACACAGATGACAGTCACCAAGGCCATGTGATAGTGAAAATGCTTGGGCATGTATGTGGTCGATGTTCATGGGTGGGGGTAGGGGTGGATGGATGATGACACAAATATTCTTCTCTGTGAGGGATTTTTGTTTAGTGTAAATGGGGGGGGGGGGGGGGCAGTGGCTTTACAAGTCTATTATTTATTTTCATATTTATTGAGGGGACCAGACATGGTAAAAATGGCAAAAATTATAGAAAAATGTGAGCAAACAAAAACTTTGTCCTTTTTTATACATCATCTAATTTTGTGATAGATTTTGAATTGATATTTTAAAATATATACTATGTATCACCTTCTTCTTTTCCTTTCATTATTATTATTTTTTTCTTTTTGTTTGAGCGGGGGAGGGGGGGGGGGCGTCTGGCACTAAGCCAACATCTGCACACCAGTGGGGGAGGGGGGGGTAATCCTTAAAAGAAAAGTTTTAAGTTTGATATTAGCTTTATTTCCACAACAAGACTAGATACTTTGTAAGGACCCTAGAGATCAATAATACGAAAAAAGCACAAGCTGAAATTTTGGGGAAAATTTTACATGAAAATTAGCTATTTTAAGGACTCTTATTGGTTTTTATGGGCATTTCCCTTTTGTACACTCTTATAAATTGTAATTCTCATTTCTTTTCTATGCTTTCCACTTATTTTACATGATGAACCTGAATAAAGAAAACTAAGAAAAATGAAGTGATATTCAAAATAATGGTAAAATAAATGGGGCACATTTCAAAAAGATAATGTCATGTGTATAAACATGGACATGTTATTTTATTCCATCCTGGATTTTTTTTTTCTTTCCCCATCCCTCTGTAAACATTACCAAAAGAAATGCATTCATTGGGAATAATCATAAGAAAACTATGAGAAAAACAATATCACTTCTTTCACCATGATAATCATGATCTTTATATTAATGATAACAATACTAATATTGATACTACTACTACTACTACTAATGATAATAATAAAAAATTATTATTATCATTGTTGTTGTTATTATCATTCTTGCCACATGATTCATATTAAAATATAGTGTTCAACCTTAAATTAATGAAGGATGATAACACAGGCCACCCCCCCCATTTGAGATACGGGGGGGGGGGGTGGAAATACCCCCATCCCCCGGGATCGACACCTATGTGCTTTGGGTTCAATAATGGACGAATTGTTCATGAATTTACCTTCTCTTGCAAATGTATTAAATATTTAAGTGAATTAAAAGAAAAGGAGCATAGATTCTTGTTTTGCTCTAAATTTGTGACTTACATGTAAGCTGATAATAGTAAAAGACCTGTCTTCATGTGATAAACATTGTTGTGAGCTTTTGTTGGAAAGTAAATAGATTTTTGTGATCAAGAGAAGTCAGTGGCGTACCGTGGGTCACGGCATGGGGGCACCAGCAAAAATTTGTAGTCACTTAGCAGCTTAGTGAGCGCGTGAAGCGCGCTCAGTTGCCAGGTATACTGACCTAATACATGTAATAGAGACAGTTTAAGGACAGTGCCATTAAACGGATATCTCACTGATCAAATAATGCGAAGTGCGAGCTGATTTTTGATATTCAGACCTAAAAAGGGACATTATCAGCAAATTTTTGTAATCATGATACGTACCTGTCTCGCTAAACAAATAATACGAGAGAACGAAGCGCGAGCTGAAATTTTTGTATATATTGACCACAAACGGACATTTTAAGGACTATATTTTAGGAATCCATTAAGAGTACACATATCTCACCATAGTCATCTAATGCGAGTGCCAAGCGCTTGCTGATTTTGTTAGAATTACATCTAAACAACATGAAGCACATGTGTTCATTGTAATCATGACATTTTAAGGACTGATTTTAGGAGTTAATGAAGAGCAGACATATCTCACCAATCACCTAATGCGAACGTAAGCACGGACAGGAAATGTTTTATATTAAGACCTAAAAATGGGGCAATCACTTTAAGCAGTCATGAAAAAGAAGCATATGTCACTACATAAAATAATAATAACTCGAAGTGCGAGGAAATATATTTGATGTATATTTACTTGAAAACGGGAGGGTTTAGTACAACAGGATTATATATCCTGTTAAACAGACAATGCAAGCGCCGGGAACAATGAAGACATAAGCCCTGAGCAAATTATGTTTCATAAAGTTATGAAAAAATGTTTCATATGCAATGTAACATAATATAATCATAATAATTATAATGAACAATAATTTCTTCTTTCCCACTACATTTCTCTTCCTTTCTCCCTCTTTTTATCCTTTTCCCCGTTTTTTTTTTGCCAGCTGATTGGGGGGGGGGGGGCACGTGCCCCTCATGCCCCCCCGTAGTTGCGTCACTGATCAAGAGTATGTGTGTAAATGAAAGAGAGTGAGATGTGAGAGAAAGAGAGAAAATATAAACTGCGTTCTAAAAGAAACTGATCAGACTTTACAACGGCACTGCACAAATTCCACTCAGTCAAAATGAACAATATTTTTGCACATGATAGCTTCAGTAATCTTTACTAAGCACATGTCAATAACATTGGTTCAATCGAAGAGAGGTAATAGCCCCTCACATCAATAGGTTTCAGAATCCAAAGTCACAAACTAGCAAAAGAAAGGCAAATGAATATTAGATGGGATTAAACAAACTTCCCAGTTTATCACACATGTCCTTTTACAACCATGTTTAAGCGTTTGGCTTAATTAATCAGAAGCGACAGTAAGGTAAAATCAAAATGTGAAATGACTGGAACAATGTGTGTGGCTGAGTGAGATCTCTTAATTGATGACATGTGTTTGGTAAAGATCATTGAAGTTAGCATGTGTAAAAATGTTGTTAATATCGGTTGAATGGAATTGGTACAGTGCCCTTTAAAGTTTGATCAGTTTTTGTCTCGCCTGCATAGCAGAGCGAGACTATAGGCGCCGCTTTTCCGACGGCGGCGGCGGCGTCAACATCAAATCTTAACCTACGGTTAAGTTTTTGAAATGACATCATAACTTAGAAAGTATATGGACCTAGTTCATGAAACTTGGACATAAGGGTAATCAAGTATTACTGAACATCCTGCCTGAGTTTCAGGTCACATGATCAAGGTCAAAGGTCATTTAGGGTCAATGAACTTAGACCATGTTGGGAGAATTATTTTCAAAATCTTAACCGAAGGTTAAGTTTTTGAAATGACATCATAACTGAGAAAGTATATGAACCTAGTTCATGAAACTTGGGCATAAGGTTAATCAAGTATTAGTGAACATCCTGCTTGAGTTTCAGGTCACATGACCAAGGTCAAAGGTCATTTAGGGTCAATGAACTTTGGTCAAGTTGGGGGTATTTGTTGAATTACTATCATAACTTTGAAAATTTATGGATCTAGTTCATGAAACTTGGACATAAGGTTAATCAAGTATTAGTGACCATCCTTTCTGAGTTTCAGGTCACATGACCAAGGTCAAAGGTCATTTAGGGTCAATGAACTTTTGCCAAGTTGGGTTTTTTTGTTGAATTACCTTCATAACTTTGAAAATTTATGGATCTAGTTCATGAAACTTGGACATTAGATTAATCAAGTACCACTGAATATCCTGTGCGAGTTTCAGGTCACATGACCATGGTCAAGGGCCATTTAAGGTCAATGAACTTTGGCCGTGTTGGGGGTCTTTGTTAAATTACCATCCTAAATCTGGAGGTTTATGAATCTAATTCATAAAACTTGGACATAAGAGTAATCGAGTATCACTGAACATCCTGTACGAGTTTCAGGTCACATGACCATGGTCAAAGGTCATTTAAGGTCAATGAACTTTGGCTGTGTTGGGTTATTTGTTGAATTACCATCCTAACTCTGAAGTTTATGGATCTATTTCGTAAAACTTGGGATATAAGAGTAATCAAGTATCACTGAACATCCCCTGTGAGTTTCAGGTCACAAAACCAAGGTCAACGGTCAGTAAAGGTCAATAAACTTAGGCCATGTTGGGGGTAATTGTTGAATTGTCATCATAACTTTGAAAGTTTATGGATAGAGTGAATGAAATGTGGACATGGGTGTAGTTGACAAGTCTTAATTCACTGTTCAAATGTCATCTATGGTCAATGAACGTGGTATTATGTCATTATATGAATGGTGTTTTTGTGAATGATTATTTTATAGTAGTTTTCAAAGTTAGCACTGCTGCTATATTAAATCGCGTAATGCAGGCGAGACTGCCAGAGGCGTTCCACTTGTTTTTTAACCCACGCAGTCTATATGAAATGGGAGGGAAGGTTAGAAAGCGAGAGGGAGGGGTAAATTAGAATGAAAACCATAGAAAGACAGAAGAATGTGATCAAAAAGGGAAAAATATGTGGAAGATGAAGATAAAATGTTGAATGGAGCCTTTATTTAAAGAGGCTCGCATTAAAAAATAAGTCGGTCGCTAATTTTCACCACTTTTATGAACTACTGACCGAAATGACTTTGACGACCCATCCCTGACAGGTGACAAATGAATAGAGAGTGGAAGGAAAGGGAAAATAAATTGTACATGAAAAAAAAAGAGGAAGACCCCCCCCCCCAACACACACACAAAGGAGAGAAAGAATAAGAAAGGTAAGGGGGCTAATATGCGATCCCAACCAACAAGCATTGTGTAGATTGAACGGGGACCATTTCCTCAACATGCACAAAGAGACACGAGAAAGAATTAAATTTAAGGAAATTTAGAATATGTTATCGTTAATGGACAATTTTTTTTTACATCACAACTTATCAGATATTAGCAGCTACCATGGAAATAATAACTGCTACTTTACAACACAGAAAATAAAGGTACACATCACAGTAATAATAATAATAATAAAAATATAGCAATGCAACTGCAAGAGTATTACTAATATACCACCCCGTCCCCTTTTCACCAAGGAATATTTAAATGATAATGACGTCAGAAAAAGAAAAATCCTCAAGATGCCAAGTAGGGCCTAAACACCCCTCGGATTCGTAATATGAATACCCTCAACTTTAAAGGGGAAGTTCGCCCTGACAAAGAGTTTATTGTAAACATAGCAACAAAAAATAATCAAAAATATTGCCGAAGGTTTGAGAAAATTCCATCAAAGGATAACAAGTTATTTGAATTTCATTTTCTTTTTATTTGTGATGTCATATGCGAGCAGCTTTCCTACATTTATGCTTTTTACTGTAACTTCAGTATACCAATAGAAAAATCATTTCACACCAATTTCTAAAAAGAAAACAAAAATAAGTCATCACAAATAATAAAAAAAAGAAATTTATGTATTTCATATGACATAACATATGGGGCAGCTGCTCGTTTATGACGTTACAAATCCAAAAGTTTAAATTCTAATAATTTTCTTAATCTTTAATGGATTTTCCACAAACCTTCACCAACATTTTTTTATTATTTTTCTACTATTTTACAACAAACTTTTTCTTCAGGGTAAGCTTTCCCTTTAACTTTCAACCCCCAGAATGCGTAAAACTTTACGTATTAAAAAAAAAGAAATTTTCCATATTATTTGTATTACTTACATTCAGTGGCGGATCCAGAGGGGGGCACATCAGGCCAGTGCCCCCCCCCCCACTCCTTGAGAGCCATAGTCGCAATGTAAATATGCCGCTCTCACGCAAGTGTGCCCCCCTTGATAGTTACAGCATGTATTTTTAGTGGGAATATGTCGTTCAAACATAAGTGAGGACTTGTTTTGCTTGTCAATTTTTTTTTCTCGCGAAAATGTGCCCCCCCCTTTGGAATATCATCGATCCGACCCTGCTTACATTAGTGACCCAGTTTGGCCCTTTATGACGTTCAATAACCTCTGACCTGAACGCAATAGTGCATATAATAGTGATCCTTATATTTACATATTATTTTTCCTTAACTTTCATTTGATACCAAATAGAAGTGTTTATTCCGTAAAAAAGGAGAGTCATGAAAGTTGGAGTGACATATGACGTCAATCAAAGATTCTCAAGAGTGGCTCCCGTCAGATTCTTGAAGTAGACTCCCTATACTACCACTTTCTTCAAATAAATTGCATACATACCCAACTTGACGGTTATGTTGCGGTTTAACTCGACTATTAAAATTGCCCAAATGTTACAAAGCAATTCGTAGTGAAGTGATGCATATTAAAGTCATATTAAAGGACAAGTCCATCCCAACAAAAAGTTGATTTGAATAAAAAGAGAAAAATCCAACAAGCACAACACTGAAAATTTCATCAAAATCGGATGTAAAATAAGAAAGTTCTGACATTTTAAAGATTCGCTTATTTTTCACAAATTAGTTATATGCACAATTTAGTCACATGCAAATGAGAGAGTCGATGATGTCCCTCACTCACTATTTCTTTTGTTTTTTTATTGTCTGAATTATACAATATTTCAGTTTTTACAGATTTGACAAGGACAAACTTGACTGAACCATAAAATGTTAAACAATGGTTATTCATGTTCAGGGAGAAATAAAACTTTGTTTCACAGGACAATGGGGAGAAAATTAGAATATTTCATATAATAAAATACAAAAGAAATAGTGAGTGAGTGATGTCATCAGTTCCCTCATTTGCATAACAACCGGGATATGCATATAACTGTTTTTGTGAAATTAAGCGTTACTTAAAAATGTCATAACTTTCTTATTTTACATTTCGATTAAATTTTCAGTGTTATGCTTGTTAAATTTTTCTCTTTTTATTCAAATCAACTTTTCTGGGGGGTGGACTTGTCTTTTAAAAGAGATAGCAAATGTCTAGGGATCGTTTAATTATATTCCGCTTCTATGTATAGCGCTTAACACATAATTATATATACATACATTCATGACATTACAGATTTGTTATTTCCATTTGATGAAATCATGAAGTCCTTATAGACCACCGCTTTTGCTTTAAACTAGAGCTATCGGCACGTCCCACATGCGATTGTTTCCCCCCATCAGTACTTGTGCACTTTCTGTATGTATTGACCTCAAACAGATACATTTTAAAGACTATTTTTTAGGAATTCATGAAGAGCATACATATCTCAAAATAGTCATCTAATACGAGCGCCAAGCGCTTGCTGATTTATTCATAGAATTACACATTAGAAACACCTAAAGCACCTTTTGTATTCATTGTAATCATGAACATGATCCGTAGGCTATTTCACTAATCAAATATTGCGAGCCGAAAATGTTTGAATTTCAGACCAGAATAGGGCATTCTAAGGCTTGTTTTGTATGAATCCATTAAGACTATATATGTATTTCACTAAACAAATAATGCGAGCTGAATTTTTTTTTATAATAAGACCAAAAAAGGAGCATTTTATAGACTGTTTTCAGGAAATCATGAAGAGCAAATTTATATCACCAATCCACTTATGCGAACGTAAGTACGGACTGGAAATGTTTTATATTCGGACCTTAAATGGGGCAATCATTTCAAGTAGGCCTACTCGTGAAAAAAAGCATATTTCACTAAATAGAATAATAAAAACTCGAAGTGCGAGGAAATATAATGTGTATATTGACTTGAAAACGGGATGTTTTAGTATCATGTGATTCCCTTTAACAGGATTTTTTAAATCTCACTAAACAGACAATGAGAGCACCAGGAGTGATTAACACTTAAACAATAAGCAAATTCTTTTCATAAAGTAATGAAAAAATATTTATTAAGTGATATAATATATCATAGTAAATATACTATAATTTATTCTTCCCCCACTACGTTTCTCTTTCTTTCTCCCTATTTCCCCCGTTTTTTTTTGCCAACCGATGGGGGGGGGGGGGGGCCCCCCCCCCATGCCCCCCCCCCGTAGTTACGCCACTGTATAGAGAGATAATTATTTTACTAGCGCACAGACTGGGTTTCGAATCCTGATCGCCTGATTGCGAGTATACCAACTGAGCTATCACGCACTTTTTTGTTATAGTCAACATTAACAATTATTGTCTTTTCCTGAGTTTAAATCATAGTTAATCTTTATTATCTGGCGTTTTCTTTTCTCCCAATCTAATGGCATGAATAACACTACAGGAAAAAGTCTGAAAAGGCAACGTATCTGTAAAGGGGCTTTCACAATTGCTCGTCCGATCGTTTGCGGTCATTTGGCCACAATAGAGACTTTTCACATTTACATCGGAGACGCTCTCTACACCGCATCGATTTCTTTGAAAATGCAGTTAAAATCACAATGGAGAGCTGAGAGGCTTTTGTCAAAAGTTGGTGGACTTACAGCAGAAGACTGGCACCGGACGAATAATTGTTAATATGTTGTTGTCCAGAGTCAAGAGATTCCGATGCTGTCCTGGTCCACCTACTTTCGACAAAAGCCTCTCAGCTGTCCATTGTGATTTGACTTGCATTTTCAAAGGAATTGGTGCGTTGGAGAGAGTGTCCCGTAGTAAATGCGAAAAAAAGTTCGGATATTGTGTTGCACACGATCACGGTTTTAAGCATAGCAGTCGCACCGCCAATATTGTAAAAGCCCCTTTTCGCGACAAGAAAGTGATCTAATGATATCGTATTAGCCTGGGCAAGTAATACTTTATTCGAGGAAAGGCAATAAGGAGCTTAAGTCCACTGGCGCGTTGTGACGCCTTAGCTTTCACATCGTTTCAACATGTTCGATTGGATCTCAGAGGATGATGTGAAAAATAGAGCTTCTTTGCGAGAATTTAGTTTCTTTTAATCGAAATTAGATCCCTTGATCAAGTTCACATCTTCAAGGACGAAATGATCACCAGTCTGTCTATTGTTATATGAGATGGGTTGGATACCATTCAAAGAGATTACAACCTTTGTGATCAAATGGCGTGTGTGAACGAAAAATAACAGGATTGTGAAAAATTGGAAAGATCCTAAAAAAATAAGAAATTGTATATTCAATTTCCTGCTTGCTTCCATTTAATGAGACCACATGATAAGATCTGATAAATTGGTCAGAAAAAAATCTTGGAATCTGCTGGATTCGAACCTCTCATCTCCTGATTGCGGGTCAGCGACTCTACCCACCAGGCCGTCTCTAGTCCATGGCACAAGGGGCGGCCGAACTTATTATTGGTTGGGTGCATGGGTGGGGGGCCCAAAAAGGGGCACTTATGTGTCAATGCGATCTTATTTACTGGATGCAAGCCAGAAATTGAATATACAATATCAAAACTTCCCCAGTATGCCAGCAAGCCTTAACATTCTGAGATTATTTGTAAACCTTAAATTGGTTAATTATTGGGTGGGGACTTTCGATAACTGATAGATCATTCCCTTTCTTCTTGTAGTTGATCGATATCATTATATCGTGCTTTTCTCCTGTAGGCATACACATTACTCTCCGGGGTCAGTAAACAAAGCGTCATAGAAAGCACGTTATTATGTCCTCATTTTTCTATGAAAAACATGGCTGTGGACGAAGTTTAAGTCATTTTTGCTCCATTTCATCCAGTGGCGCAACGAGCCAAACAACTTTGACCCCTACAACATTCCCCCCATTTTTTAAGTATAAAATTCCGCCCGCGAATTTTTTTGGACCGCGCCGTTCGCTGACTTTTTACTTTCATTTGAGACCATAATGAATTTGTGACGCCAAGATACGCAGTTATAAAATTGCATAACATTTTGTCAGACCAAAATTGCTCCCCCCTAAAAAAAAAGACCCAACATGATTTCATGTCAAAAGTCAACACTAAAGTGTTTTCAGCTAAAGATCATACATAAATCAGTGATTATTATTAATATTATTATTTTACTTTCGTGAAAACAGTCATTCAATGTTTTCATTTACAATTATAAGGAATGCTGTAAAGAATATTTTCACAAAAAAGTAGTTTTCTAAGATCTTTCTTTAGTGAATTAGAGCAAAATGTATGATTGGATGCCTAAATTCCCAACTGGAAAGAACAACGTGTCCCATTATATGTGCCACAGTGTGGAACACAATGCAAAATCACCTTCACACTGTTAAATTTGAACATTTTAACAGTGTGAATGACACATTCACATAGTTCTTTTCAGCAGGTTTATCACAATTAATAAAATAAACAAATGAATTTAGTGCAATTTACCAATGCAACCGCTTGGTAGTCTGCAGACACAGACCCTTGGTTTTCACAATTCGAATAGTGCATCATGCATAATCTGAAGTAGTGAGACTAGATTAACTATGTACTGTGGCTGGCTCTACCATATTTGTTTACATTTGATTTTCATTAGCTTTAATTTGATGCCAAAAATATTACGTTTATTCTGTAAAATTGAAAAATCATAATCAAGAGCAATAGGTAAAAATGGACGTGGCTTATGACGTCAATAGAACAAAAATGCTCAAATGTGCCAAGGTGGCACTCTTCGGAATTTTGAAGTAGATACCCTATACTATCACTTTGAGCAAAAAAACTGCATTTACCCAACTTGGCGGTCATGTCAAAATTTCGGTCATGTCGACCTGACTAAACAATACTATCCTTGTCTGATACTGCTTTTACATCAAGGTACGGTCTGGGGTACGGTCGCAGCGACCGTATCTATATAGCGACCGATCAGACGTGCTCTCACACCGCCGTCAAAATTTGGTCAGGCCCAGAGCAATCGGTCGCTGTAAGTTTATGCGCATCATTATCTGCCGATATTTCAAGCTATTACAAAGGGTGAATAGGGCATTTCAATCGGTCGCTGAGTACAGCTTGCTTCAGTCACGATCGGTCGCCGAAGTACCTCTCCGACTAGTCTGCTGGGCAAACCCTTCACTCGAGTTAAGGGTTTGAATGTGCAGCCTACTCATGCCTTGTGTACTGAAGGCTCTCTAATGGAACAGCAAGTTTTGTATGTGCTAGTCTTTGCGTGGAGGCACACTTATTGATCAAAGTTCCAATCAGGGACTGTGCCTGCAGACTACTCTCCGACCGCCTTACCGACCGATCGCAGCGACCGTACCTTGATGTGAAAGCAATAATAGAATGTTCGTTTCGAACGAAACGATATGATTTAACAAAAGGAAGGACTGCCCTATTCATGATTCCGTTCCCCTTCGTTCCTTTCCTTTAGGAAACTAGGCTTAATCCGATTTTGTCCTTTGATCTTTGTCTCAACCACATGCTTCTTAACCACATGATATACTCGGGATGACATATTAAAACACCTTATCAATAATGTTCGAATTCACTGAGGTGCCGTAGTGATTATTATTTTTGAGTTCTCCGATATCTGATTTATTTTGATCAGCTACAAGATGATTAAATCAAATTTAACAGGACAGGTGATGCAGGCACAGACCTTTGCGGGTTTTCGCAATTCGCATAGTGCATAATGCAGAGTCTGAAGTAGTGAGACTAGATTTGCTACGTGACCTGTTGGCTGTCTCTACCAAAGAAAAGAGAGTTTGGAATCTGGTATGGTTGCATGACATTTGCTCTGGCGACAATTGCTTCGCTCTAAATTCCACACACTAATCGAACGACCCACTTCATCCCTACCTACGAATCTAACATAAAAAACCTTATTGCAACCCTTACCCTAACCCTATATCTAAGACGAAAATAAGCCTGGAGAAATTGTCGCAGAAGCAAATGTCGTGTCAGCTCTGGTATTCACTCTGTGCTTGTTGCTTGTACCAGGGAGGTGCATGGCAGTTAGTATTCTTCCACTTCAACTGTCAACGTTTTGACTGAAATTCAACCTGGCTTTTCAATAAAACACATCAAAATAACATCAGGCCTTTGTTCTTTTTATTCAATATCTTAACACCATGTGGATATTTTCAAGGAAAGATAGACAAAAGTAATTAAAAGACAACAGGTAGTCTATTCCAGGTCATTACGGTTACTAGAGGCAAGTTGAAAAGACAGGAGCTCCGTTGAGAAATCTATAATACTATTTAGATTGCCTCCAATTCAAACACAGACGTCAAATCTGATCTCATCCCCAATAGCAATATAGTCAATGGAGCAAAATAGGAGAGGTCAACGAGGAAAGAAAAAGGGAATCGCTTTGTGTATGAGTTAGAAATTTGAAATATGACGATATGGATTATGTAAATGTATTAAACACACACACACTCACCCCCACACACGCGCACAATAACCCTCTCACACACACACACACACGCATCCTCCCACACACATACCAACGCACACTTTTCCTTTCTATGGTGGGCAGTTTCCTTTTAGGGGGTTGGATTTTAAGTCACACAAGTATAATGTGAAAGTATTCATTGAATTGAGAACAATAAAATATAACAATTCAATCTGCTTGTTCAGATAATCATCGTAATACGATGGATACCTGTACTCTTGTGACATTCGGTAATTCCGGCCCGAGCAGTGGGGGAAAGAAAGCAAGATATCAAGATGAAATTATGGTGCATCAAAAATTCAAGGGCCATTTCTGAGAGGGGTAGGGGAAACCTAAAATATGTACATAATATTAGCTTTGCCAAGTCTTTCACAATTTCAGGCATATCACGAAATGTTTGTAATTGCCGTTTTAATAGTTTTGGTGTGATAAAGGATAAAGTTCTGGATTTCGTGATAAAATGTACGAGAGAGTAGAACGAGCGAACAAATTTCGTTCTTTTAAAGACTGAATGATCGCCAAAACCGTGTTCCAAAAGGTGTGTGTACACACATAACTCTACTATTGTGAGCAACTGTTGTGAGCTAAATGTTCATTTCAGTTGTTTGAAATAATGCGCATTAATTTACGAGAAAAGGGGTCACGTATCGGTTACAAAATGAAACTTGAGCAAATAAGAATAACAATGCGTTATATTATCACGAGTAACTGAAGACGAAACAGTCGATATTTGTACAATCGACACTCATGGATTTTTGCAACAGCTACGCAGACACTTTCTGCTATAGTTGAAAATCTATGGTCAAATGATCTTCAAAACAATGAATACTTTGTCGAAGGTCGGTGAATTGAAACAGCGGTTTCGTTTATTGACTCCGAACAAACGACAGATTTGCGATTCTTCATCAGCTCTGAAACGTCGGAGGAAACTGCTGTTCCGAATCACTGACCCCATTCTTCTCATGATTGGAGTTTTCATTATTCGCTTTAGCAAGAAGTGCATATTCATAAAAGTAGTGAATATTAACAATTTTCAACTCACGCTACGTACATGCTCCCACCAATTGTTCAGTTAGATTAACCCACCCTGTTCATCGTTAAAAAAGTGCTTATAACGTCCAGCTATCATCTCAGGATATTACAAACTTTCAGCTCGCGCTTCGCACTCACATTATTTATTTGGTGACACAATTATGACGAGTCACTGCAAACAGTCACATGTCCCTTTCCAAGTCGATGGGGCCTATATAAAAAATTAAAAACTCGCGCTTCTCGCTTGATTTTGTCAAATTTATAGGCAAACAATTTCGTGGCTGTCTTTTCCCCCTCAAAATGTGTTGTTTTTTTTTGCCCTCAATTTTCCTCCAACTTGTTTTAAAATCCTGGTGCCGCCGACTAACTCCAGCCCTTCGCTACTGGTCAGTGGCGTAACTACGAGGGGGGGGGGGGCACGTGCACCCCCCATCGGCTGGCAAAAAACGGTTAAAGAATAAAAAGAGGGAGAAGAAAAGAAAAAAGTAGTGGGGGATGAAGAAATTATTGTATATTATATTATATGTTATAATATATTTATTACATTATTTTATATTACATAAGAAATATTTTTCATAACTTTATGAAACATGATTTGCTTAGGGCCTATGTGTTCATCATTCCCGGTGCTCGCATTGTCTGTTTAGTTCCTGTTGTACTAAAACATCCCGTTTTCAAGTCAATATACACCAAATAGGCCTAGAGTTCCAGTTATTATTGTTTTATGTAGTGGCATAACATTATGCTTCTTTTTCATCATTACCTAAAGTGATTGCCCCCTTTTAAGGTCTGAATATAAAAAAAATCCAACCCGCACTTACGTTCGCGTTAGTGGATTGGTGAGATATGTTAGCTCTTCATGAATTCCTAAAAAACATTCTTAATATGTTCCTTTTTCTAGTCTGAATATCGAAAATTTTCAGCTCGCGCTTCGCGCTCGCATCATTTGTATTGGGAAATACTTATGGTCTTCGTGAATTCCTACGAACAAGCATTAAATGCACCTCTTCAGGTTTGAATTTCAAAAATTTTCAAACTCTAATATAACATGCAGTTCTGACAGCATTGATTAATGTCACCAGTATTTTTGGAGCATGGGTTATTAATTGGAAGTACATGATAATTGTTTCACGATCAAAGTATAAAGTATAACCACATTTAGAGTCGTTAAAATCATAAAATTCATAAATTATTTATTAAAACCATACTCGGTGGCGTAGCAAAAGAGGAACCCGGAAAAGTGCTAAAGTGAAGGTCGGGGAGATCGAATACTTTTTTTCTCGGTATTTTCATTGTAAGGTTGGCTATGAATGCATACTTACATAGGCATGATAGGTGTCGATCCAAGGGGAATGGGGGAGATACCCCCCAATATATCAGGTTGGGAATGGCCGATGTTCTCCTGCCCCACCCCCTCCCCCATAATTTACGGTCGAACATTTTTCATTACATTACAAGTATGACCATGGCAATGAGGAGGGAGTAAAAGTACAATAAGTTGATCGCACACGAAAGAAATGAGAAACTTGATTGTAAAATGGAATCTTAGTTATAGGCTGATCAGAGAAAACGGATTTACGGCTTTAGACGGTGACAGGATTGCTTTTTTGCCTATTACCAAGAGTTATTATTTTTTATTTAGGCCATTTATACGGATGAATAGATAAATCAAAGATTATTGAGTTGGAGCAAAGTATGCAAACTGTATACATTGTGTTTATGTCAAACAAACATGTCAACCTTTTATAAAAAAAAAAACTTAGTTTCAGGCAGAATTACTGTAACACGTCAGTATAAGATAAATACCTCGGAATAGCTCAGTGCATAATTCAGATTTACTAATACGGAGTACGTGTATGCGTCACACTTTCCTGAATTGTCTCATTAATTAGATGTGAAACTCTCCAGTCTGGCAGTCTCACTTGAGTCACTTCTACCCAAGAATCGATAGTTGATAGCCGTTGACTTGTTGTGCAATAAATTACACAAGTCGGGATTAGCCTCATACGAACGAATAAGCAAGCACGAAAGTTTGCAGAAGCATACAATGAATGAAAACGTTCTCTTGTCAAATTAAGTTCAGCAAGAAGGCAAAGTCGCATATTTTGCAGAACTGAATTGAAAAGTGTAAATTTAATTCGGATTACAAGACATTTAGGCGGATTAATCTTTATTTTACTTACTCTTGTTCTTTCCCTTTCCTTTTCTTCGCCTGTTTTCCTTATCCTTTTCTCCTCACTTTCTTTTTACTTATCCTTGTTTTGGGCCCATGAAAGTGGGCAAATGCCCTCCCTGCCCTCTTTATATCATGTAGATTGGCAACTGACCATATTCACGTTGCATCGAAGCCTTCTGGAGTATTTTTTTAAGGGGCAAAATATAGGTTTATTTTATTGGGAGTAAGCAAGGGAGCTATCAGTAGCAATTTGAAGAAAAAGTAGTGTACTGAGCCAAAGTTTGTGAGGGGGCCAGATGAAGTGTATGGAACAAAATTTATTTAAAAAAAAGCTTCCAACAAGCGAAGCGAGCGAGCAAATGTTTTGACCTATTTCAATACAAATATATGATATTGCGATATATTTTTACATATTACTTAGAAGATAATAACACATTTCACCCCCTTCCCTTTGCTTTTCTCTCTTTTTCTTCTTGGTCGTGAAACTTTAAGGGCATGGCCCCCGATCCCCCCTATCTGTTCGCCAGTGAGCTATTACTTCTAGGATGTATAATGTATTATAATCATGTTGGCTAAGATTTTAGATTTAGATTTTAGATTTATTCATTTTCCGTTCACAAAGCACAACAAAATCAAACAATACATAGTCATATTTAAAGTATAACATCAATCGGAATAAGTTATAAACAATGAGAACTAATGCGAACTAAAGTAACTTTGACTATAATGACTATATAAAACAGAACGGAGGGGCTTGCCAAGAAAAGCAAAGCTTGTATGAGAGGCAAGCCCCCGTAACTTAGTTTCAGTACGTATATTACAAAACTATAATAATTATAAAGGAGAGACGGAAGACAGTTTAAAAGGAGGCTATACAAAATATCAAAGGTAACAACGAAAGAGTGACACAAATTAGAATAAGTGATAATAGTAATAATAATAATAAAAAATAATAACAATATGGTTACAATAATTGTGATAATGAGGAACAGAGAGGCAAATGTAGGGAGAGAGAGGGGGGGGGGGTGCAGGTACAATTGGAGGTGCAAAGAGGAGCATGGCAGGTGCGGGAAAAGGTCGGTAGGCAAGTTGTATCCTGGGAGGTTTAAAGTAGAACTATATTGAAAATCGTAAAAATGGAGAATCATATATCAAATTAAAGGAGAAAATAAGGAGAACACGATGGTGTAAATCATTTATCATGGAGACCGATGGAACTCAGTTAATTGATAGTTAAAAGTTCTCTCTCTGAATGCTTCAAATACGCAGAATTACGTCCGCGAAATTGGGGATTTTTTATGACGTCACTTTCTGTACGAGAGGCGTGATTGGCTCTCCAACGTGAAGCTCCACTTGCATGCAAAACCTGTTGCGAGGGTACGTTTTCTCTACATTGTCACTGAATACTTCGATCCTGAAATGAAAGAAAACCCAGAAGTTTATCTAGATTTGGATTTTCAAATTGATGATTATGAAGATGAAGAGAATGATGATGAAGTTTCTAGCTCTAGAAAAACAAAGTGACGTGGATAGAGGTATACATTAGGGGAATTACGCCGGTGATTATGAGTCGGACAATTCAACTTGCATGATGATTCGCTACCAACACATGCAGCTGATAGCTGCTCCGCGGGTCAAATCCATGAAAATGAATTCCATCACGACCACATCCAGACAGAGTCTCTTTCTTCCATCAACAACATAATGAGAATGAAAATAATGATATAACTCAACTGTACTTACAAACAAGTGAATATATCCGAACCTAGGCTGAAGGTAAATCAACTCAAGGAATAACAGCAGACGACATGCACCGACGATGAATTTCACGTGGCTGGGAGATTGTCACTCGTTCTGTTAGATAAAATTTCTATCTCATTATTTTGACTAAATTACGAAACTCGGAGAATTAGTATTCTACATAAAAATTAAGTAACACCTGGTACTATATTTTTTGAATTACGATAAAACCTTTTTGAAGTAAAGAAAATGAGGTGAATTAAAATTAGATATAAAAGATCATCCGCCTAGCTCGCATTCGATTGTAAACAATCAGCAAGGCGAGCACATAAAGTTGGATAAAGCTACGCTTTATCCAACTCTATGGGCGAGCAAGCCACTGAACTGAAAATACGTATTTTCAGTTCAGTGGAGCAAGCTGGCCATGTGCTTTTGATTGTTTGTTTACAATCGCATGCGGCTAAGTGGATGATCCTTTATATCTTATTTTAATTTACCTCAATTTCTTTGCTTCAAAAATATTTTATCGTAATTCAAAAAATAGTACCAGGTGTTACTTAATTTTTATGTAGAATACTAATTCTCCGAGTTTCGTAATTTAGTCAAAATAATGAGATATACATTTTATCTAACAGAACGAGTGACAATCTATTCCAGCCACGTGAAATTCATCGTCGGTGCATATCGTCTGCTGCTACTCCTTGAGTTGATTTACCTTCAGCCTAGGTTCGGATATATTCACTTATTTGTAAGTACAGTTATTTTATTATTTTCCTTCTCATTGTGTTGTTGATAGAGGAAAGAGACTCTGTCTGGATGTGGTTATTATATATAATAAGGCCATATTCATAATCAATATATTTCTCCTTAAAAAAAAAAGTTTTTGTTGTATATAGTTTTGGTTATATGGTAGATTGACTTGTTTGTGTAAAGTATTGGCAAATAAGCATCTTTTTAAGGTTATGTTTAAAATTTGTGATGCTTGGGGATTCCTTGAAGGCGTTGGGCAAGGAATTCCAATATACGGGACCAGAAAAGACAAAATAATTTTTTGCAAGTAAAGTTCGGGTTGGAGGTAGGTGATAAGAGTTTCGTTGTCTTGTAGGATAATCGTGTACAGAGGAGTTTTTGCAGAACATAATTGAAAAAATTGCGGGGAGATCATCTTTATTTAGTTTGTACATAAATTGGCCGAGTTGGAACAAATATATATCATTAACTTAAAGGATTTTACTTTAAAAAAATAATTTATCTGTGTGACATCTGAAATGTGTATGAAATATTATCCTAAGTGCTTTTTTCTGTAACAAAAGTATCCTATGTAATTGTGTTTGGATTGCACAACCCCATGCCAAAATACCGTAATTAATGTATGGTAATATTAAGGTGTGATATAGTGTAAGTAGTGTACGAGATGGAAGAACAAATTTGAGCTTGTTGATAATTCCAATATTTCTTGAAATTGTTTTGCATATATTGTCGATGTGTGGTTTCCATGATAATTTATTATCAATAAGTACACCCAAGAATTTTGTTTCAGAAACATTTTCAAGGACAGTGTTATCAAAAATGAGATTGTCGGGCAAACTATTTATTCTATTACTAAATAGCATGTAATTGGTCTTTTGTAAGTTGAGTGAGAGTTTATTTGCCTTGATCCATTCAGTCACATGCATGAGTTCAGAGTTAACAATCCTAATAAGTTGGTTTATATTATCATGAGAAAAGAAAATGTTGGAATCATCAGCAAAGAGTATGAATGAAAGTATATTTGAAGTTTTGTGGATGTCATTAATGTAAGTGATAAAAATAAGAGGGCCGAGTAAGCTACCCTGTGGTACCCCGCATGTAATTGGAAGGTTGGATGAAATGTGATTGTTTATTGATACAAACTGAGTCCTATCTGTAAGGAAGCTCTTGAACCACTCCAAGGCCTTCCCCCTAATACCGTTATGAGATTATACAAAGTTTATACAAAAGAATTTCGTGGTTAATGGTGTCGAAGGCCTTGGAGAAGTCCAGGAAAATACCGACAGTGTGACAACCTTTATCAGTGGAAGTAGTGATTTTGTTAATGAAATATAAAACTGCATGCGAGGTGCTGTGATTTTCGCGAAACCCAAATTGAAAGTCCGAAAAGATATTGCTATTTTTAAAGAACGTACTAGTTCGTGTATGGACAAGTTTTTCAATAATTTTTGATAACGAAGTGAGCAATGATATGGGACGGTAGTTGGAGACGAGCTGATTATCTCCTTTTTTAAAAAGAGGGACTACTTTTGCGATTTTCATAAGATTGGGTACCCTTCCTGTGTTCACAGAAATATTAAATATATGCACCAAAGGATCGACGATAGCCAAAATAATTTTTTTAAGTAGGAAGTTGGAAATACCATCGAACCCCGGGCACTTTTTGGACTGCAGACTGTTAACAATATTTATAATTTCTCTTGAACTTGTGGGATAAAAAAAAAACGAGTTTGGGTTTGAGTTGTCGAGAAAATTGTGGTAAGATTTATTCGTTTGAGGGATTTTGCTTGCTAAATTGTTGCCAACTTGTGAAAAATATGAATTAAACTCTCTTGCTATTATGTTATTGTCATCAGTGATGGTATTGTTTGATTTCATTTTTGTAATTGTAGAACTCTTCTTCTTATTGTTTAATGCACCATTGATGATTTTCCATGTGTTCTTCATATCATTTTTGTATAAATCGAGTTGAGAAGTGTAATATTTTTTTTTCGCAATACGTAGTAAAGATGTAAGAGTGTTTTTATATGAAGTGTACTTGTAGTGAGATGTATCACTTGGTTTAGTTATGTATTTATGATATAAGTTGTTCTTGCGGTTGATGGGTCTTAAGAGTGATTTAGTAATCCAAGGGTGGATAGTGATCTTTTTATGATTTGATCTTCTGTTGGTTGTAAGGGGAACATGGGTATCTAGAGAAGAGGTTAGATTTGCCGATGCATGCGATAAGCTTCTCTTTGAAAACATAGTCATGATAGTAGGCCTATAATCTAAGAAAAGAAATGTTGATTATCAATGCACAACTAATGAATTAAACGAATGAATAAATTCGATAAGATAACATGAATTCTAAGAATGTAGTTTTGTTTTCTTCAGGCTCCTGACTCTTCACATCAGTTAATGAGACCCCGGTTTGTTTGGTCTGTAAAAACAACTTTGCCAATGTAGAATGCCATCCGGGAATGCCATATGCCATTATCATTATACATGATTGTATTATAGGCCTTGGTATATATTGGCTAATATGCCATGTTGTATTGGTGGCACAGATCTCTTGACTGATATCATGACCAAAACACCTATCCCAATGCGGTCAAGAGATAGCCATGTACTTCTTTCTCCATTCTATTATAAATATAGAGCAATCAAGATGATTAACCAACCCAAATCCCACATCTCCAGCCCTATTCCGTTCAGGTCTTTGTTTTCCTTGACAAGAAAAAAATATTCCAGAGGTCTCTTTTTTAAAGCAAAGGTTCACTAGCTGATGACATCGTTGATTGCCATGAATCTTTGATACCTCTTCCCTGCCGCTTTGGGCAGCTACACCTCTCACTTTCCGCTCAGTTGACTCCACAAGACTGAGCCCTCCATTCACGCTTGGTCCTCGGGGAAATGAAAAACCGTCCTATCCTCAAGCTGAGAACGTCATGAACGTAGGGTAAGTGCAAACTTATCTTGGTATAATTATATTCGATCTATCTTTCAGGTTGTTTCCTTCCGGGAATTTTTATACTGCGGCTCAATTTACCGATCAGATATATTTGTTTTAAACACCCAAAGCTAGAAGGCATCTGTAACAACTCTGTATCCTCGATAGCATTGACAATGGATTTGAAACGCTTCGAATTTCAACCTGACAGGATTGATTGTCTTTTGCGTTACCCCGTAAGGTAAATGAAAGAGAGAACGATTAATGAGGATGTGCCTCGAATAAATGATCTCTATCATAGGGTCATTTGTTTAATTTTCAATCCCTAATGTAGATGGATATTGACCCTTTTGTTATCTCGTCTGTCGGAGTGGGGAGGAGGAGGGGGGGGGGGGGGGTGATAGCAATTTATTGATCTGAAAATTCAAACTTTTGGGGACACCCCCACACCAAGTACGATGTATATGGGGGCATAAAACCGTGTACTGCCATCTGAAAGCCTATAATGTTTTTTTTTCGATGGGTTTATTGCGATGGCTTCTAAGTAATGAATTACAGTTAATCTAATATCCGAGCGAGCGAGGAAGGATAGGGTCCAAAAATCTTCAAGTGGTGTGTAATTATCACATCACGTGCAATTTATACGTATATATATGTATACTGTAAATTGTACCTTATACTACCATCTTTCAGTTAAAGGCTTATCAATATTTGTTTAGATCGCTATATCGTTAAGGATTTGTTGCTATATAAAGAAATGAATAACGGGAAATATCAATATGCGAGCAAATTTTCAATTATTGGAAGACAGAATGATGACCAAACTCGCCTTTCAAGGGGTGAGTAATTATTGGAGAAATGCAGCGAGTGAGCGAAGTGAGCTAGCCTTGAAAATTTTGCTTCAGTTGTTAATAGATAAATGCATTAATAGAGGATGATAAGGGTAAATAATAACCTCAACTTAAGAAGAAAAGGGAAAATAAATATAAAGAGCAAATAACGATTAAACTGTCTAAATTTTGTTTAATGAAAACTCACTTGCTCACTGGTTAAAGGTTAGATGAGAATGAAAAAAAAAGAAAAGAATGGGATGATGATTATCGGGACTTAGCAGTGGCGTAATGAGCCAAACGAATTTGAGGGGGTCAGATATGGCGTATCGGGTAAGATTTATAAAAAAGTTGCGACAAATTTTGACAATTTTATTACAAAATTCCAAGTGTGTGGTAGATTTCTACATAATATTCAGAAAATAATATCATGTTACAAACTATTTCTCTCTTTCCTTTTAATTTTTTTTTTTGGTCTTTCAAAATTTCGGAGGGGGAGGACAAGCGCCCCCATAAGTACGCCACTAGTAGTAGTAGTAGTAGTAGTAGAGGTGGTAGTAGTAGTAGTAGTAGTAGTAGCAGTAGTAGTAGTAGTATATAGTAGTAGTAGTGGTAATAGTAGTAGTAGTAGTATAGTATATTTCTGTATCAAAAGCATATATACAATAAAATAAGGTGGATAGCCAACATTCTGTGCCAGTCACGCTGGTCTTCCATGGGGTCCAAAAACATTTAACATTAACATACAAAATAAAACCAGATTAAAATAACAGAAACATGTACATAAGATGAAATACAAGTATCAACATAATAAAACACAGCAAATAGAAAAACAGTAACACAAATGAAGGGGTGCAAACCTAACAGAGAAAGGGGGGTACCAGATTTCATGTGCTACAGTTCAACAATCTTAGATTTTAAGATATTAATACTAGGAGACGATTTAATGTGAGGAAAGGAATTATATGCCATGGCGCTTTCATACTTGAAGGGTTTTTTGAGGTAATTGTTCTTGGTTTGGGTAACTTAAGTTTGTTTCTAAAACGGGAGGGATACGTATGTGATACTAACTCAAATTCATTTCTTGAATATTTTGGGGATAGATTATTCATGATATTGTACATGAGAATAAGGGAATTATCTTTTTTTTTCTTTTGTCCAACAATTGCCAATTAAGTTATTATGCATTTCCAAAATAGATATATGGGATTCGGAGTTAATCTGGAGTATAATACGGCCTGCCGTGTTTTGTAGTTTTTTTTAAGGCGGTCTGTGCATTTCCTAAAGGATGCATCGTAAACAATATCACCATAATCAGAGTAGGGGAGGATCAGTGAACTATATACTAATTTCAGAATCGATTTACTTAAGGATCGCCGCAATCTTCTCATAAAGCCGACTAATTGACCTATTTTTGGCAACATGTTCTCTATATGCAAATTAAAATTCAAATAATCATCAAATATGATGCCTAGGTTACCTAGGTATTTGACATGGCGAACTAATAGGATACTATTCAAGGAAACATGAAGGGCATTTTGTTTAGCAATCATATTCTTGCTTTCAATGAGCATACAGACCGTTTTTGACAGTCATTACTTAACTTGTTCTGGCACATCCATTGGTACATCTAAATCTGAGTTCAGGGCCTCGTTGATTCTATCAATGGAGGGGTGTGAAAAATACCAGACGGTGTCATCCGCATACAATTGGATATGACATGTCTTAATACTTTTCACTAAATCATTGACGTATAATATAAATAGCAGTGGCCCTATGGGTGATCCTTGGGGCACACCACAATTAATACTAGTAACTGATTCATAAGAGAGTTCCGAATTAATAAGAGTCCTACAAACCCGGTTTGGCATGTAGCTTAGAAACCAAAAGAATGGTGTGCCAGAAATACCTAAGTTATTCATTTTTTCATAAGAATATCGCAATTCACGGTGTCGAACGCTTTTTTTTAATCGACACAGACGGCCCCAATGTAATGTTTTAGATCGATTGAGCGAAACCCGTCATCGGTTACCTTTAGGAGAGTAGTAATGGTTATGTGTCGTGGTCGAAAACCGGATTGGGCAGATGTCAAAATATCATTCTTTCGCAAAAAATCTAAAACTTGCTGTTGGACAACCCTTTCCAGTATTTTAGATATATACGCAAGGCAAAATTGAGATGGGCCTAAAATTCAAAGGAGAATTTTTAACGCCACCTTTGTGAATTGGGATAATCTTGGCTTTTTTCCATTGTTGCGGAATATACCACTTGACAAAGATAAATTAATCAACTTAGTCTATCTCCATAGAGTATGGCTTCAAAACAAAGACAGATATATTATCAACACCGACAGACTTAGTGTTTTTTAGATTTCTGATAATTTTCAACACATCATTTACCTGAGTAATGCAAAGGTCTCATTTGTATGATTGTCATTTTCTGTATGGGGGTTCAAATCGGGTATTCCACTTGCTAATTGTCTCCCTACATTTGGAAAGTAAGTGTTGAATAGGTTAGCAATTTCAATATTACTATCCGAGTTAGACGAAACTGTAGGTATTTCACGTTTTTTTTGCAAGTCTGCTTTGGGTTTACCTTAAAATCTGTAAATTTATCAGAGTAATACCGTTTCTTTGATTTCCTTACTTCACTTGTTACCTTATTTCGTAATATTCTGTACTCGCACAAAAGTTTGTCATCTTACAGTTTGTAAGCTTTTCTTTCAAGTTTGTCACGTTTTTTTCATGAGTTTATAAATATTTGCATTCATTCTTTTTGAACGATTTGGCATGTGTTTGTCAACAACTTGTAAAAAAATATTTTGCCATAATTCGACAGCATCATCAACTGAATTACATTGATCTATACTTTCCAATTCTGGTTACGAATATCATTTCTAAAGTCATCACTATTGAGCTTGCTGCAACTTCTGAAAGTGATAAATGTGGGTTGAGCACAAATCTTAGAGTTTCAGGTCAGGAAGCTAATTGAATGGTCACTCATTCAGTTATGAATTACACCATGATATATTACATTTTGGTTGTTGTTTGTTAATAGATGATCAATCAGTGTTGCAGAAACATTTGTGATTCTTGTTGCTTCTTTGGTGTTGACTTGAACAAGGGAATACATATTTCTTGGTATTGCTTGATAAGGGTTTAGATAGGATATAACAGTTTACGTCACCTGCTATAACGATGTCACAATTTTTAGCTCGCGCTTCGCTCTCGCATTGTACGTTAGTAATCATATGATCTTAGTGAATTCCTACAAACAAGCCTTACAGAATGCCCCTCTTCAAGTCTGAATTTCCTTAATTTTCAGCTCGCGCTTCGTGCTCGCAATATTTGATTAGTGAGATGCGTATTTTATCATAATTACAATGACAAAAAGTACTTCATGTGTTTAGATGTAATTCTAACAAATTCAGCAAGCGCTTGCATACTCTCAGCTCGCATTGTTTGTTTAGGGAGACAGATACGTATCATGATTACAAAAAATTGTTTATAATGTCCCTTATTAGGTCTGAATATAAAAAAAATTTCAGCTCGCGCTTCGCGCTCGCATTCTTTGTTTAGCAAGACAGGTACTTATCATGATTACAAAATTTTTTTTATGATGTCCTTTTTTTAGGTCTGAATATCAAAAATTTTCAGCTCGCGCTTCGCGCTCGCATTATTTGATCAGTGAGATACATATCCGTTTAATGGCACAGTCGATAAAATGTCTATACTTGGCAATTGAGCGCGTTTCGAGCGCCCACTAAGTGACTCAAAATTTGTGCTGGTGCCCCTCCCCATGCCGTGACCCACGGTACGCCACTGTTTCAATCCCTTCTGATTGTTCTTAACTGGTTCCATACAACAGGCACATGGGTATTTGTAGATACTGAACTCCATCTAGGGGAGCTTATGATACAGTCACATATTAGACGAGGGGATGATTATGGGGGAAAATTCGGTTCGAATATTCCTGTACCGACCGCACAGAAACGTTGTTAGCGCTAACAATGCACTAACAGAGGCCCTGTTACAGCCGATAATATCGCAGCGATGCCTAACATCACAACAAAACCTTTTGTTTTTACATCTTGGATCAACATTTGAGTTCACTATCAGGAAGATGTGACTGCTCTTACTGTTAGTGCTCTGTTAGGCTATCAATGTTTCTGTGCGGTCGGTACATAAAATTTAAAGTCAGTGAGGTAACGGGAAAAACACAGCCGACAGGCAACCGTGTGAACATAATAGGAGTCCTGTGTTTCTAGTTCAAGTGCTAATCCTGCTTACAAGCGAATAGAGAGCCGCGATAAAAGGTTGGAAATCTCTATTGTTGTAAACGTAGCGCTTCATTGATGCTTGCATCAGTCATTCAGTGGTTGAGCTGTCAATAAAAGGATTACGTCTTGACAGGGAGTGGCTCCAATATTCATTGGCGTACTTCGGACAAATTGAAAAGCTTTCCTCGAACACAAGAGGAGGGGCATGATTCCACAATAGAGCAGCTCTGTGCGTCTCAACTTAGGGTTAATACACAAGACTCTGTCTTTCTTATATATACAGGGGCGTAGACAACGGGGGGGGGGGGGGGGGATGAGGGGGATGGCATGTACAATCATCCCCCCCAGGTTTTGGGGAATGATATTTGGTTACTTAATAAGTCATAATGATGATAATAATATAATAATAATAATGATAACAATTATAATATTAATAATAATAATAATTATGATGATGATAATAATAATCCTCATCATTATTGTAATTGTGTTTATTGTTATTAGCCGCATTCACACGGTGAAAGCCAATTCAGACGGTAAAAAAAAGAAAATCTTACAAGTATTTACTGGGCAGGAACGAAAAGAGGCGCAAGATATTTGGTTTCTAAGACACAAATTTGCAAGACTACAAAAGTAAAACTGACTAAGAGACCGATATGTTTGTTTGTTGAGCCATGAATGCTCCTTAAGTAAGTTTACAAACTTACCGCATGTCTCTATTATCTGATTAGCAACTGTTAATCAAGCTGTTTTTGGTATGGGAATGAAGCAAAAACTTTTTTCTTTTCATCGAGACTACTTTTCAGGCACGAACCGAGTACTAGCAATACCTTCTCATATATGATATGTATTATATTTATTTATTTATTTATTAGTTTATATCAGATTATATTACAGGTATATGATATTTATACATATATATATACATTATATGCATTTATTTATTTATTTATCTATATATTTATATACACGTTATTTTCTCAAGTCGGTTTTTATTGAAATACATGTGTGGTCTGGCCCACTCGTGTTATAGGCATTATACATTGTGTGCAAAATGCATCAGCGCAATCTAAAACAGAATAGAAAATGAATGTGATACAACAGTATACATAATAATTCGTGACAGAGAGTACCATACTACTATCTTTATAACAAGTATTATTCAAATAACAAACATATATAATTATGTATAATCATGAATTGTTCAACTTCATGCTCCCACTATATGACTATTGTTACACTAATACTGATATCAGGACTGACTGGTATACATTAGTTTGTTGTTAAGCTTGCAGCAGCTACATCTTTTCTGTATTGTTAACTATTTATTTATTTTTGTTTTATTTAAGATGCACTTTGTTTTGTATTCATTTAAAGTATGTTGATTGATGCATGAAGACATAAGTTTGAAATGTTTAAAGAAGTTTGTTTCATGTAAAGCGCAGTGTGAATTTACCCTGTCTTGAAATGCGAGATAAAAGGAACCTATTAGTATTAGCATTATTATTTGTACTAGTATTATTATTATTATTATTATTATTATTATTATTATTATTATTATTATTATTACTATTATAAGACTGAGATCAAATAGAAGTAAATAATGCCCTAATTTGAAACGATGCAATGCCGTTATGGTTCCGATTTCTTCACAAACTTACAGAGCAGTATTGTTACTCCATGGATCATAGTGATACTGTTTATGTTTTTTGTATCTGTATGTTAATGAGCCGCCAGCCAATATCCATCTATGGATACTATGCCTGTTTCTTTGAGGTAAAAAAAAGCATAGTATGTACGTACTCATTATGCTTTATAATGAACAGACGTATTGTTATTTGTTTGTTGTTTATGTGTTCTATTCACAAATGGCCACAGAGGCTGTTTTCATTCATAACCACATACCCATATCAAGACAACAAAGACTATACCTGCGTGTACACAGTTGACATTGGTTTTTTTTCTGAAGAGGTGTAACAGCAAAATTCACAGAGATAAATAAATACGTAGTGTGGTTCAATATGCAATACTATGTGTCAGTCCATTCTGTATTCGTATGCCACGGTGTGTAGATCTTGTCGATGTATGTCTGTCCATTCAAGGCGTAGTATGTGTGTGGTGCGCGCACCCGTGTGTGTGTGTGTGTGGGGGGGTGAGTGTGTGTGTGTGTGCGTGCGCGCTTGTGTGTGTTATTTTACCTCATTAAGTATGCATCAGATTGCACGATTTCAAGTTCAAAATTACAAAAGCTCCCTACCGTGGGAGGGGGGACACCCCCCTCCCACATCCTCCCCCCGCTCGGTCGCTTCGCTCCCTCGCTCGGGCGCTTCGCGCCCTCACTAGTGTTGGCAGCCCAGTCATCCCCCCCAGGTGTACGAACCTGTCTACGCCACTGTATATATAGATCAATCGATAATGAGGAATTCAATTCAAGATTGGGCCTTTCATAAAAATTAAATCAAATCAATGGTGAAGAATTCAAGGTTTTCTCAATTTCTGCAAGTCGCTTTCCTTTGTAATTGTGACTCGCTTTTTCGTGTGCTTAGATATGGCAAGGATGCGGTCATCTTGGGTCCATATCGCCTCCGTACAATCCCTGTTTAATATGGGTTTTCACCTTCCACATGTTCCAGAACAGATAAGTTCGTTTCATTGCGAGGCTCTCATGAATATAACTTGCCTTATCCGGTAGATTACGCAATTTTCTCCTATTTTTGTAGATTTTGTCTCGTACATGGTAGTTCGTGAACTTCACAATTATTCCCCTCTCTCTGTTTTCATTACTCTGACCCAACCTATGGCTTTTATCTATTTCACTTGATTCTAACTCAACACTTAGCTTGTCTGCACAAAGTTTGACGATGGTTTCATCAGTGTTTTTGTTCTCTTTCTCCTTTAATCCGTTGAAAATCAGACAATTTCTGCGCGAGTACTATTCAGACTTCGAACTCATCATGTTAGTCTAACAACGATTGTAACTTAGATTCTAAGGTATTGATGCGATTGTCTCTTTCCTCCATTTCAAATTCAATGTACTCACGTAGACTATCTGTAACTTTATCAGTGACCAAAGGTGTAATCTCATTAATCAAAGATGTTTTAAGTTTGTTCACCCAAATTTCTCATGAAAGTATCACTCCCCAGGGCTTTGTTCAGTTCCTCTTTGATACTATTCGAGAGTTCTTCGGCTTGTAGCTTCGAACTACGAGTCGTCATCGCGGGGTAGTGGTGTCTTTCCAATAGTAAATCACATAAATGATCAAAAACAAGTCGACGAGCAACAGATTGTTGGTGGTGATAGTTCAAATACGTAAACGTATGGATTTGAAGCAGTTTATACTTCTTCTTCTTCTTCTGGAAACAGTACAGGCCACCGTCTGGTGTATTGTCGTACTGGTGAAGTGTAGCGTGCAAGTGTATGTACATTATCCGATAAAAAATTGCTTACAGCATGCAAGTAAAAACAACCACCGTTATTAACGGAGCTGGGTCTTTTGTACCTCTTGTTTAAATATGTGTAGAGAGGTACAATTAACTGTGCTTTGGGGGAGGGCTTATCGAATCTGGGAAGAAGCTCCTCTGGTATACAAGTGTTCTGGCAAAGGGAACAAAGATCTTCTGAGAATGACCTCTATGCAAGGATGTGGATGGAGTGAGGAAGGTAGGTGGGATGTCAATGAGTGAGTTGCATGGTTATACAGTAGATCATCACCACCTTGGCCTGTGCCCTACGCTCTTGTAAAGTTGGCCATTTGAGCTGATTCAGCATGGTTGCTACACTGCTTGTTCTACAGTGATCATTACAGACGAAGCGTGCATAGCGTCGTGCACCATTTCAAGCTTTTTTATATTTGCTTGCGTGTGAGGGTCCCATATTATGCTGGCATACTCCATGATTGGTTGCAGGAGAGCTTGGTAGCACAGTTCCTTGACCATTCTTGGACATGGCCGGATATTTCTCTGGAGGAAGGCACGTGTGGAGTTAGCCTTTTTGGTTACAGCATTTATATGTTGATTCCAGCTGAGGTTCCTTTGCAGCTCAACTCCAAGATACTTTGCTGTATTTTTATCAGATATAGTCTGTCCATGGATGAAGTAAGGCTTGAAGATAGGTTTGCGCTTATTTGTGACATGAAGTACTTGACACTTCTGTGGATTGAATTCCATCAGCCAATCATGCTCCCATCGTTGCAAGGAGTCAATGTCCTCTTGGAAACGAATGGCATCTTCCTCTGTCTTGATGTTGGCATACACCATGCAATCATCAGCAAAGAGCCTTACTGTTGAGTTGTTGGAGAGATACTCTGACAGGTCATTGATGAAGATGAGAAAGAGCATTTGCCCGAGGATACTGCCTTGCGGAACGCCTGATGTTACTTGGCTGGTGTTGGAGATGGATCCGTCCAGTACAACGCGTTGGGTCCTATTACTCAGAAAGTCAGCTATCCAATGGTGAGTGTGATCTCGGATTCCATAAAATTGAAGCTTGTGTAAGAGGCGTCCATGCGGTACTTTGTCAAATGCTCTAGAGAAGTCAAGGAGTATCACATCCAATTGACCCTTGTCATCAATGGTTTTAGCAAGCTCGTGGACGGCAAGAATCAGTTGAGAAACACAGGATCGTTTCTTGCAAAAACCGTGTTGAGCATCAGTTAATACATTGTGGTCTTCAAGCTGGGTCATGACGTCACTAAGAACGATGTGCTCTAGAATATTACAGGTCACAGATGTCAGAGAGATAGGCCTGTAGTTCTCTGGTTTACTACGGTCACCTTTCTTGAAGATGGGGACAACGTTAGCCGTCTTCCATTCAGCAGGGATGATACCTTGATCTAGGGAGGATTGAAAGAATATGGATAATATTGGTGTCAATTCGGTAGCAAGTCCCCTCAAAAGTCTGGCAGGAATTTCGTCAGGACCGGATGCCTTACGGATATCAAGCTCAGACAGAATCTTATGGACCCCCGGGGTGATGATCCATTGATGGGTAAGGAATAGGCCCTTTGTCTATCAGGCTGGTCATATCTTCATCATGGTTGAATACCGATGAGAATTGTTGGCTTAAGATGTTGGCCTTAAAGAGACTGTCAGCAGTAGTCAGACCATCATGAGACTTTAATGGTGCTACACCTGAGGCACAACCGCGTAGCCAGGATTTCATTTTGGAGGGGGCGGTAAATGCACGCGAAGCGTGCCAACACTTACAGAGCGCGCGAAGCGCGCTCCCTAGGGGATGGGTGCGGAGAGGCGGAGTTTCCCCCTCCCGCGCGAAGCGCGAAGCTTTTGGTGTCTCATAAATTAAAATGAAAATAGGAGCCGTCTCTCTTGTCTCTAGTACCTATATCAGCTCCAATTCAGTTGACTATATTGTGATTTTGAACCTTGTTTTCGAAAGTGATTGTGAACGCACAAAAAAGGAATACAATGGAGGAAATTAAAGTAATAATAACCCCGCGCGAAGCGCGGAAGCTAAAGCGTTTTATCATTTTTTTCAAAGAAAAGGGTTCCAAGAAAAGGGTATTCTCTAAGATATATTGAATACTTCCCTTGGAAAGATCAGATTTGATTACAAACAATTAGCGACAGTGCATATCTTTAATTCGCAAAACAGAGGAGAAGTGTATATGCCGGGAGGAAGATATTCCTCCCCGCGCAGAGCAATGAAACTCTGAAATTTTAAAGGGCGGACGTTTCATCAAATGCAGATATCTCTAATACCACATTGGCTCTAATTCAATTGATTATCTAAGATTATTGAACTTCATTACAAGGAAAATAGTGCGCAAAAAGTTGAAACTTCTGTGATTTATTGAAATTATATAAAAAAGGATGCCTAATTTCTTTGACTTATCCTGAAGCGCTTCATTTTGAATGATAAAGAAACTTAATTGTCATTCAAAATTTCAATCTGAGGGCGCAAAACAGGAGATGAATGTGCAGGGAAATGACATGAAGTTTAATAGAATTTGATAAAAAAATATTGTACTTTTTTATTTAATACGACACGAAATTTATACCTTCCTCTTTTTGAATTAGGAACCTGTTTGCCCCAAAATTATGGTTGTTTAGTGATGAGATGAAAAGCGGGAGAATTTGCCTACATGGAGGTGACGGCAGAAATTGATATAAAGATTTTACCTGCCCGGAGCCGACCCGACCAGAAGTTGCGCGATAAAAAAAAAAAAAGGTAACTTCATATTTCGGCCTAACCTTACTCTAATTCCATGCCCTAATGTATACATTTGAACTTTAACTGGCAAGAAACACATATAGCTGAGGTGGAAAAACAAGGTTAGAGAAAGGGTGGGGGAAACAATGGAGAACTGCAATATTGTCATTTAACCGCGCGCAGCGCGGAAGCAAAAATAGAAATTTAGAGCAAGAGTGAAGGAGTTTCTCTTTTGAGAAAAAAATAAAATAAAAAGAAAAAACCCACAAAGATACCCTTTTCCCTTCCTTCCCTTCGCTTTTCCTTTTCTCCTCTCTTTTTCTCTTCTTTTTTTTTTCTTTTTGGGGACGTTTTTTTTGGGGGGGGGGCGACCGCCCCCACCGCCCCCCCCTGGCTACGCGCCTGCTGAGGCATCATGGCGCTTGCTGTTTACACAACTCCAGAAACGCTTTGGATTACTTGTGGTGTCTGGACTGACAATATCTGTCAAGTACTTGTTGTAAGCTTGTTTGCAGGCAATTCTGGAATGTCTCTTGACCTGCCGGTACTTGTCAAAGTCAGCTTGGTCATTGCTGTTCTTCGCTCTGTTATAGTACTTTTTTCTTTCTTGAGAGCCGTTTGACAGAGCGAGTTATCCATGTCTGGTTGTATCTAGTTGATAACATCTTTGAAGGTACATGCTTATCCAGCAGCTTTGTCAGAGTTGTTTTGAGGTCAAGCCACATGTCTTGTACAGAGCTAGAGGTAGAGTATTGACCAGTAAAGCTGTTCTGGAATACAAAGCAATCCTTCTTCAGGTTCTCTAAGTCTGCCTGCTTCCAAAGGTAGATCTTTCTCTTCACAGGTTTGCGTCTGCTAGCTATAATAGAGGACACCACAGACACAATATCGTGATCACCAATTCCAGGAAGGGGAGAACACTTGTCAACAAGGGTAGGTCTATTCGTAAGGAAGAGGTCAAGAAAGCTGGAAAATCAACAATTTGTTCAAGCCCACAGTTATGAAGCATGTCCAAGAATCTCATGTTGACAGCATTTTGATTTAAGCTCGCGCTCGCGTTAATTGTTTCGTGAGATTCACATCCTTTTTCCACGATTACAAAAACTGCTCGGAATGCTTACTTTTCATGTCTTATTACATGAAATTTCCAATTGAAATATGAGCTCGTGATTCATGCTCGCAACATCTCGCAAGGATGCCCTTTTAACAGTAATTGGGTCCAAAATTGACCAAAAGCGAGTTTTACAACTTCAGATTTGAAAATTTGTCCAAACCGCTCGCTCGCTACGCTTGCTCGTAAAAAACCTGAATATATGTATATTTTATCAATCAGAAATCGCTTAAAAAAAAATCATATAATCACTTTGTAACATGAAAATAATTGAAGAAAAAAATAATTCAGGAAAATATAAATAGAAAACATGATTCTCATATATTCAGATGGTAAAAAGAAAGAAAGGAGGGGGGCGACAAAGCCTCAAATCAGGCACAGCTCTGCAAACACAGCGCATCCAAATATTTGATAACAACAGGGAGACCAAACCCCGACAATCCTTGGCATAGTAAAATAGATGTTAAGATATAGAAGGGCAGGCAATTTAAAGCATTCTCTTTGCTAAACACTTGCAATAATTTTTTTTGAAAAAATATTAAAAATTCCATAAAAAACAAACAAAACAAATAAACAAAATGTTACCAAAACCGAAAGTTTTTTTTTATAGCTATTTTTGATAACCAGTGATTTAAGGTGGAGTGTTCTGGAAATTTGTAACTAAAGTCAAAGTTTATGGAACAAAGATCAATTTTCATGACCTCCGAATCCACTCTGTAGAATGGTCAAGACGCATAAAGATATTAAGAATTAAAAAAAAAGGTTTTAAGAGCATTTTTGAAAGACCCAAAAGAGATACAATATCTTATGTCCTCAGGAAGTCTGTTCCATAGCATGGGTGTCTATCCCCCAAAACTTCTGGTGGGGGATGGCCTGTACAATCATCCCCCAATATTTCAAGGGCATGAAAAAAATACCAGGATATCTTTAGAAAAAAAATCGACAAATAAATTATAATACAAAAAATCAATAAAAATTAGCAACACAGAAGTAAAAAAAAAAAAAAAAATTAAATTCGTTCCCCAAATCAGTTAATCCTAAGGTTTGTTTTTTCCTAAGTTGACAGGTCTGTTAAAAAAAAAATTAACGCTCTCATCTGTGTGTGATAAGTAAACTTGCCGATATAGGGTTATTTTATGCCGGTATAGGGTAATTTCATGATCCATGAATAAATGCATATGTTTAGGCCTTCTCTCATTTCGATGGTGCATAAAAGCAGAATTGCTTTAACAACAAGTGCATTTTATATGTTCTTATTAATTTAACAGAAGTTACACAGGTAGGGAATATAGCTTCATCGTTATGAATAACATAATTTTTCCTTTGCTCATTACACATTTGCCTTGTATATGTTTGAAACTTTGAATGAACATGCGGATTGAAGGGTAACAAAGCAATAATCCTAAGTCATAAAACTGAGCGAATGATCCCAGAGGTTACCAAAATGTGGCGTCAATGTCCTGCAAATTTTGGTAAATTTGCCAAAAAAAATAATGTGCCGTCACAAACTTTAACTACTCACGTATTCCCTTGATACTTACCCAGAATGCAAGAACTTAATTATGTATTCTCACAAGTATAATTATGCCCACTTGAATGAAAATTTAATATCTGTTTTTTTTTACTCTATAATATTTGCCCATAAGCAAACAATTTACAGTACACTTTCTAAGCATTCCGTTTTAAAGATTAAATATCGAAATGGTTATCTCGAACAAAATTCACAAATTATTTCAGGCTATGTTTGTAGGAGGGTATATCGTAAAAAGACTATTAGGACTATAAAAACAGAGTGTATCAAACATGCGTAAATTTCTTAATCGTTAAAGGGATAGTCCGGGCTGAAGATATTTATATCTAAATAAATAGAGTAAAATTCACAGAGCAAAATGCTGAAAATTTCATCAAAATCGGATAACAAATAACGAATTTATCTAAATAAATAGAGTAAAATTTTACAAAGCTAAATGCTGAAAATTTCATCAAAATCGGATAACAAATAACGAATTTATTGAATTTAAAAGATATGTATTTTTCCGGGGAAACAGTTCGGAGCATGTCTTCATGAATATTCATTAGGTGGTCTGATGATGTCACATCCCCACTTTCCGTTTCTTATGTTATTACATGAAATCATACTTGTTTCATTTTTTTCATAAATGTGTAAATGATGTGTCTCCATATTGATGAAATAAGCTGCAGCAATATATAACTAATGCATTTAATCAGTTGTCAATCCAATTGTATTTGATCTTGGTAGAACATTTTTAATAAACCTAATTTCATATAATAAAATACAAAATAACAAGTGGGGATATGACATCATCGGCCCAGCTAAATGAATATTCATGAACACATGCAATAATGCAAATCTTTAAAATTCAATAACGTTGTTACTTGTTATCCGATTTTGTTTAAATTTTCAGCACTTTACTTTGTGAATTTTACTCTATTTATTTGCGATATAAATATATTCAGCCCGGAGCATCCCTTTAATGTGGGTGAGGGTTTTGATATGTGTGTGGGCGGAGGGCAGAGAGAGCAATAGTTCATTATCTTTTAAAAGAAGTCATGGAGCAGATGTGTTTGTGGGTGTGTATGTGGGTGAGGGTGGGTGTGTGTTTCTGAGAGAAGATTTTGTGAGGGTGTGTGTAAAGGGCGAATTTATATCACCAAATACACAAGACTGCGACGTCAGTATTGCGGAAACAAGATACGAATAACATAGGGCGATAGGCACGTGTAATCGTGTGAAGGGCGAGGTCATATTGAACAGTCCGTAATCTGAGCATGTTCCGATAGCCAAGGTATCCAATGGTAAATCTCCGTAACTTATACTCAAGATGAAACATTGAAATTGTATGAACGCTTGAGATGATGAAACACTGTTATTCAAGAAACATCCCAAATTCTACTGAAAATGATATCTTTCTATCATTTGGTTTCCCCTTGCTAAAACCCGTATTTCTTTCCTGTCAGCTTTACATTACACGACAAATAGAAAATCGTATATTCGAGAGTTATAACAACATTTCAAGGATAAGTTAGATCTTAAGACTGGGATTTGATTTAGATTCCCTGCAATCCCCAAGAAAATTGTGAAGGAAATAAAGGAGTGGTAATAAAAAGGTCTTGTTCACACGTGAAGAGGGGAAGGATGGAAGCAGATTTGAAATTGTAAGTAGATACTAACCTCGTTTAGAAAAGAGAGTTAGTTATTTTTCGGCGTTTCAACAGAAAAATGCACAAACAACGACATCCCCCCCACAAAAAAAAAAAAATTGAAAATCGCGGTGCAAAAATCCAGTGGCGGGTCTCGCGTGGGGGGGGGGGGGGGTGGGTAGGGTGTTTACTTCCCCCTCCTCCCTTGTGCTGACAAGGAAAAAAAAAGGTGACATTTTGGCACCAACCCCAAATTACCTTCATTTTATAGTGACCTTTTTTTTTGCTGGTAAAATATCCCCCTCCTTTTTTTTTTTTGCTTTTCATATTTCTCAGTAGGGCCTACCAAAATGAAGCCCCTTTGTTCGCTTGTCAAATTTCTTGGTCAAAACTCCTCCTTGGAAGGAAGCAAGATTAGCCCCTGAAATCTATTATTATTTTTTCTTTCTCTCTCTCTTTTTCTCTCCGTTTATGGACACATAGAAATGTCGCTATCCAATTCACAGTTTCTTGCGTTTCTGTTTTTATTTTCAGAATAATTGTGATAAT